>NC_134236.1:24892236-25195266 GCF_965152275.1 Natator depressus
TACCGTAATAAACATGCTTCATAGTAATAATAATTTGCCTAAATTCTATTGACTTGCCATGGAAGTCAGTAAGACTTAGACCTGTGCTTTGCTGAATAAGGATGAAGTTAAGTCCATGGATGATAGGCCTTATATACACTTAGCGTATACCTACACCTGAAGTGAATGGTGTGATTCCCCGGTCCAGTAGACATATGCTAGCATGCTAAAAATACTAAAAAACAGCAGTGTAGCCATGGTAGTACAGGCATTGGTGAGCGGTGGCATGAGCTAGCCGCCCCAAATATGTAGCATGGGATCCAGATGGGTTTTTACTTGGGGTGGCTAGACCATGCCACCGCTCACCATTGGCATACTACCATGGTTATTTTAGTAGCTCTCGATGAGAGCTAGCATGAGTATGTCTACTGGAGCTGGGAATCACACTCCTTGCTCCAAGTGTAGTCATAGCCTTTCATTAGACATGAAGCTCTGCGGAATCAGGGCATTTTCAGGTTAGAATGGTTGGGGCATTTTCAACAAGATTAGCTATAGATAAGACTGATTTCATTCTGAATTGCTGAATTACACTGAAGCAAGTAAAGGTGCTTAATAGTTTGTGATAAAATGTATATGAATGATCTGAAGTGAAATATTCATTTTTGGACCGGTGATAGGTTTGAGGTACACTGTCTCATGATCCACCCGGACTAGAAAGCAGATCTTTATCAGATTAGAAAGCCATGACACCTGAACCCACCACACTAATAATGATCTAAGACCTTGACCTCAGCGGCTGAAGACTATGGGATGTTAATATTTCAGCTATTATCCTGGCTGACACACTGGGGATGAAACTATGGCCCTCCAGAGCTACAGGCATGAGCTAAAATGGCAAGGTTTTCTGTCCAGAGCTATAATATCAGAGTTGCTCTGGACTGGCACAGAGTGGAATCTGTAGCACACACTCAGCAGTGGGTTGCATAAAATCATGACATTATTATGTACGTAAGAGCTATATTTAGGTAATTTGTAGATGTTTCTAAAATGTTCCGTTTTTAATTTTTCTTCCACAGAAGTCTCTTCAGTTGGACTAATAGTAAGTAAGGTCCATGGCTTTACAGGTGTAGGCATTTGAAGAATAGCACAAATAATATTTTTTGAAACATTAACCTTTCTAAACATTTTCCTGTTCCTACATGGCAAATACAGTCATGTTGCGGGTCTTATCAACATGTATTTGGACTGACCTGCATAAATCACAAACTCATGCCAATAAAATTGGTAACACACACACACCATCATCTAGTCTCTTTGTGAAAATGATAAATTGTGGCCTGAAATCCATCAAGCACTCCTAGGATAATTTTCTTAATTTGTCTTATTAGAACAGAGCTGAAAGGGATTGTTGTTTGGATGTCATTCTATAGAGCTGGGAGAATAATGGATATCTGGTTTATTGGCAATTTGAAAAAGTCCCAAAAATTTGTTTCTGGTCAAATAAAAAGTTTTGTTTTGGACAGAATTGGAATGTTCCATTTCAATTTTGATCATTTTAACATTTTTTTTTTGTATTTTTAAAATAAAATTAAAGGAGATCATAGAATCATAGAATATCGGGGTTGGAAGGGACCTCAGGAGGTCATCTAGTCCAACCCCCTGCTCAAAGCAGGACCAATCCCCAATCAAACCATCCCAGCCAGGGCTTTGTCAAGCCTGACCTTAAAAACATCTAAGGAAGGAGATTCTACCACCTCCCTAGGTAACGCATTCCAGTGTTTCACCACCCTCCTAGTGAAAAAGTTTTTCCTAATATCCAACCTAAACCTCCCCCACTGCAACTTGAGACCATTACTCCTTGTCCTGTCCTCTTCTACCACTGAGAATAGTCTAGAACCATCCTCTCTGGAACCACCTCTCAGGTAGTTGAAAGCAGCTATCAAATCCCCCCTCATTCTTCTCTTCTACAGACTAAACAATCCCAGTTCCCTCAGCCTCTCCTCATAAGTCATGTGTTCCAGACCCCTAATCATTTTTGTTGCCCTTCGCTGGACTCTCTCCAATTTATCCACATCCTTCTTGTAGTGTGGGGCCCAAAACTGGACACAGTACTCCAGATGAGGCCTCACCAATGTCGAATAGAGGGGAATGATCACGTCCCTCGATCTGCTCGCTATGCCCCTACTTATACGTCCCAAAATGCCATTGGCCTTCTTGGCAACAAGGGCACACTGCTGACTCATATCCAGCTTCTCATCCACTGTAACCCCTAGGTCCTTTTCCGCAGAACTGCTGCCTAGCCATTCGGTCCCTAGTCTGTAGCTGTGCATTGGGTTCTTCCGTCCTAAGTGCAGGACCCTGCACTTATCCTTATTGAACCTCATCAGGTTTCTTTTGGCCCAATCCTCCAATTTGTCTAGGTCCCTCTGTATCCTATCCCTGCCCTCCAGCGTATCTACCACTCCTCCCAGTTTAGTATCATCCGCAAATTTGCTGAGAGTGCAATCCACACCATCCTCCAGATCGTTTATGAAGATATTGAACAAAACCGGCCCCAGGACCGACCCCTGGGGCACTCCCCTCCAGATTTTGAAACAAAAATTAATTTCAAACCAAAAATATCAAAATGTTTGATCCACATGAGGTATTTAGCTACATAACTGTTCTGCCTTTGTTTTCTGTGAACTTCACCTTTAACCCACTAAGGCATTCTGCTGTTTACAGAGATGGACTTCCATTTTATTTTGGTTTCATGCAGACTTATGAAGAAGGCACACAGTGTACTCACTCTTAAAGTCTTTACTTCTGTACTTACTTGTTTTATGATTCTTTGTAATATTTTTCTATTCACAAGAATCCTGATGGTGTGGCAGAAAAAACAACAAAGACCTCAAAGAAACTGAACAGATCTCTTGATTTTCAAGAAACACAAAGATAGAATGGCCACCTATGGCAAATTTCCAGTTTAGTGTAAAAGAGGAATAATTTGAAATATCTGTACAAATGCAAAACAGCTCCAGAGTTAAATTTGCCCTTCACCATAGTTTATAAATCTGTTAGTAGCCTATAGTTTAAAAATCTGCCCTGGGATTTTTCTGGTTGAAAGGCCCCATATAAATACAAGATCATTATCATGATACTATGACTATACTGTGTACAATGTGTTTGATGATTTTTTTCCGTGAAAATCATTAGTATGATGGACCAGAGTGTGTTATTAAACAGAAAATTTGTTAACATTTTAAACAAGTTATGAGGTGGCACACTTAATAGAAATCAAAAATGCAGTTTTGAGATGAAAAAAGTGACCTAGCCTGAAAAAGCAGCTGCCTAGTAGTAAAACATCTGCATGCTCATTCCTTTCCTGCCTCCCTCTAAGTCAATTACTTTTTGTTTTTGTACAACATCCAAGGAGGATCCCAAGATTAGTCTTAAGAGTATAACACAAAGGAGTAAAATTAATGCTATTTTTCTATCTGATGAGCACGTTTTTACCCACTGGGATAAATAAGTTTTGTGTCACTTTCAAATCTCAAACAGTTTGTCAAGAGAATAAAATATCCATTAAAAAGATATTTGCAATGCTTATCAGAGGTGTCTCTGTGCCAAATACACAATATTCTGTGAAGTACAGCAATGTGCTGGTACTCCTTTGATCTTTTCAGTATTCTCCATCTTGGTTAGCAGCCAAGGAGCATTTCATTGTCTCTGTACAGCTTACTAAGAACAGGGGGAAAATGAATGGGACTGAAATTTTGAGACTTATTCACATCTCACTTATACTGTTTCTGATGTCTTCAGTGAAGCTACTCTTCGTTCACATTGGTGTAAGCGACATCAAAATCAGGCTCTTTGTCTGCAATTTTGACACAGTTTAAATTAAGTGTGCTGTGCTTAGAAAATAAAAGTGTCAGGGAAGATTTATTATTGTAATTGTTCACATGAAGTTGAGCTTTCTGAATGAAGCACGTCACAATTTAGTGTAGATATTTGCATGGCCAACATGGTATCCGAGCACTCACCCCATCTTTCATGTGTTTGGCCGCACAACAGCCATGTGAGGCAGGAAGTACAGTTAGCTAGCTTTTCACAGATGGAGAACTATGGCACAGAGAGACTATCACTCCCCCAAGGTCACACAGGAAGTCTGTAGCAGAACAGGGACTCACTCTCAGATAAAATGACCAGATGTCCCGATTTTATAGGGACAGTCCCGATATTTGGGGCTTTGTCTTATATAGGCACCTGTCACCCCTCACCCCATCCCGATTTTTCACACTTGCTATCTGGTCACCCTATATAGGCTAGTGCCCTAATGACTGGGCCAACCTTCCTCTTTCAGAAAGCACCCCGGTTCTTGCTTGTGTTTTTGGAAGTAGGATTTTACTGTGGATATGCAAATGAATTCAGAGTTAAATCATCCATTATTTGTATTACAGTAGCAAGTACAGGGCCCCATTGAGATTAGGCCCCATTGTGCTAGGCCTTGAATGGAAACAAAGTCAGAGCCAGTCCCTGCCCTGAAGAGCTTGTAATTTAAATAGGCCAGACATGGGACGGGAGAGGAAACAGAGGCATAGAGAGGTGAAAGGCATAAAACAAATAAATAAAAAAACCCTCTATTTAGCTAAAAGACAATTAATTTGAATAGAATCTTTACCTCTGGTACCAACAACTTCTGAGATTAGTCTAGCCGGCGTGTGTTACTCTTCAGCATGGACTATGAAACTAGATTAGATTGGTCAATTTCACTTTTATTCCACTTTTTTGAATCACTTTCTCTTCCTGGTCCTCATGCTTACATGATGCCTTTAGGGCAGCTCTACAGTCCCTTATCTGCAGTGTGAGCCAAGATGTCATTTTTAATTAAGCTCTAATGTTTTTACATGCTTATTTGTACAGTGCCTGGTACAATGAGGCCCTAATTCCTATTTGGGGCCCTTAAGTGCTATCAGAAAAGAAATAATGATGCTCCCAATACTGTGAGTGCCTTGTACATGGATCTAGACTGTTCTCAGTGGTAGCAGATGACAGAACGAGGAGTAATGGTCTCAAGTTGCAGTTAGGGAGGTTTAGGTTGGATATTAGGAAAAACTTTTTCACTAGGAGGGTGGTGAAG
The DNA here is from genome assembly GCF_965152275.1 of Natator depressus. NCBI lineage: Eukaryota > Metazoa > Chordata > Testudines > Cheloniidae > Natator > Natator depressus. Next base: position 24,897,335 of record NC_134236.1, read on the forward strand.
CACTGGAATGCGTTACCTAGGGAGGTGGTGGAATCTCCTTCCTTTGAAGTTTTTAAGATCAGGCTTGACAAAGCCTTGGCTGGGATGATTTAGTTGGGATTGGTCCTGCTTTGAGCAGGGGGTTGACTAGATGACCTCCTGAGGTCCCTTCCAACCCTGATATTCTATGATTCGATGATACGTGGAATCCCCAATGGCCTGAATTCTCATGTCCGCAAAGGTAGCATAAAGCGACCTCAACTTGGTAGTAAATTACACCCATAGTAAGGCCCTTTTACACTGTTAGAATGATATAAAGGGCCCTTAATATAAATTGGACCCTCAAAAAAGGGCCTTCAAAATTACTTTAAATTGCTGCAGTAGATCAGTGTTAAGTAATGCCAATACTGTGAACTGATTCTGGGAAAGTGCTTCATACCTGGAACTCCTTTTCACATTGATTACAGTTCCAGTGTGGTGCATACTAGAAACTCTCCCATTAACTGGTTGTATTTCAAAGCATATGTGTGTGTACATATGTCTTGGGACTGAATTGGAGCTGGTAGCAAAGAATTCTCCCTCAACTCGCCCCTATTTTTGTTTGTAAAGAGTCTTTGTATAGCCGTCCCTCGCAGTACTAGAGGTTACATCTGGTTATACTAAGGTGAGGGCTCTACAGCTGCAGGTACCACTGACAACCGAGCAGCCAGCTCTGTAACTTATCCACTGCAGATGGCGAATGTGAATGATCAGTTGCCTGCTTCTGGTAATCTGTATTTTTTCCCCCTCCAGGACTAGTTCCAAACTCCCTTAGCCTGTTTTGAATTTCTCTCATGATGCCATTTTCATCTCCGTGCATGATCAATAAATTACAAATACCTTTTAATACATGTATCACAATATCTGACCAGGAAAAATATTTATGGTGCAACACTGCATACTATAGCAACATAAGAAAATGGTTCCAGTCCTGCAGAAAATGGGCCTGTTTCTTCAGTGCCTTGCACCTTGTGTAGTTGACTGTGAAATTACAAAACAAGTGTAAGTTCCATCACTGGTGTGGTGCCTGATTCTTATCTACACTAAGGCTCTTTTCAGAGTTTTATCACTGCTGTTTAGCATTATACTCTGTGGGCATTAAGAACATATGCATCAAATTATTTTTGTTTAGGTCTAGTCACACAGTGTCTTGGTGCATGGCCCAAGTAAACAGGGGTGCTTGGGGAAGAAGTGAACTCATTTTGCCTAATTTTGAATCCACTAAACTATGGTCAGATAAAACATAAGTGTTTCTGTGCAGGTTTCTGACTAGAGGAGACTGTGGCAAAAGGAGTAGAGTAGAGAATTCCAGTGACGAATAGGAAAGGGAGATAGTGGAGCAGAATGAAAAATAAATATAGAACAACTGTCATTCTCTGTATATTTATAGGGAAATAGGGAACCTCCCAAAAGCTAAGGCTAGCTCACACATAGAGTTTTTACTGAGTTCTTACCCAAAGGGAGTTTTGAAATGTAATAAAAGTTTTGTCTGAAAAGGACTGGGTAAAAAATATGTAAGGACCTGGAACTGACCCAGGGAGAATTGATTCTCCCATATGCTCTTTCCAATGGCTGGTCTAAGAAAAATGCAGTGGAATGAATTCTCTTTGAAACACCGTGCTCAGTGTTCAGAGAGGTTTGTTCCTTTGCCTCGGAATTTCTGAAATGAAACCTATTTTAAAGAGGGACGAAAGAGATTTTGCAGCTTTCCTGCATGAGCGTCAACTGCATTGTCAACATGCTACAGATGCATACCACATGTAGTAACATGATTTAGTACTCAGCAATAAGTTTTATTATTATACGATAGCAAGATTAATAAGGTGGGTATCACAAAGGCAGATGAAATAAACTCAAATGAGATGAGCGTAGTGATGAATGCAGAATGACGGTGGTGCAGATGCATCCAAAAACCTCTATGTTGCGTGCAGCAGAAATAGGGAAATGTATACTAGACTCTGCCCTTTGTGTGTGAGGCTCTGGCTCTGGCCAGGGATTCCTGACATATATTTCTGCCATATATGTTCAATATTTAACCCCATACATATTACCATATCCACTTAAGCATTTTTGCATCTTTCAGGAGCCTACTTTCTGCTTTTCAGTCTAGCAGGGCTTCCTAATTACTTTACTGGGCATAACCCATTGTTGGGTTTTTAATTCTCACAAGAACAAATGTGCACTTTTAGTTTGAATTACTTTTCTTTCAGATTCAGGAGAATGTGAAAGAAAGAAAAAACAAATGTAAATTCTCAGCAAGAGAGCACAGTAGGCCAAATTCTGCCCTCCAAAGAATACTCAGCTTCCATTGCCCCTAATGGGAATTCCACCTGGGTAACTGCACTAGCTGAGAATTTCATCCAGTGTGTATGTGATTCCCTCTATAAGCAGCCATTTTGAATTGAAACTGCTGTCCAGAATGAAGACTTTGATACATCAGTTGCTTTTTCTGAAGTGCCGACCATGGGAACTCTGCTCAGCGTACCAGTGGCCACACAGACAATGGATACTGACTCCTGTCAGGTGACAAGGCTATCAACTATTGGTAACTCTGGCTCATGTCAGGTGACTGAGGTCAGGAAATAAAGTTCTGTCTTTTACCAACACTCTTTTGTGTCAAACTTTTCTTACACTCAAGATCACTGGAAAATCAGGCCGCATATTTAGGTGTCCAAGTATGAATTTATTTGCATAACTTAGAGCCCTCAACTTTTAAAGCATGAAAAGTATGTATGCCTAACATAAACAATGTCAGATTTCTGGATTGGACTAAATGAGTAAAGTGTTTCTTTAAGCGAAAAAGCAAAACCTTCATTAGGTCTTGCATTAGCCAGTGTTCTTATGTTTTATATTCAATCCAGTGTATTAACATATAACAACCATACCAGATGGAAGAAAATATCACTTCTGAGGTCATGGAGGGGGTATGTAAAATTCTGCCAAATTAGAAGGAGAAATCCACAGGGGCACAAGAGCTCATTAATATATGCCCTAATCCCCTTGTGGATGATTGTGGTTTGGACCTGTAGAAACAGAAATGAAAAAAGGCTTCCCTAAGCTGACAAACTTTAGTGCTGAATAGCCAATATCCACAGTGTTCCTCGGGCTTACAGGGAATGAAACACTCTTGAATTGATATGTATGTATGTCCTACTGAACAGCTGCCTGCAATAGATGCCTATCCTAAATTAACACATCTCAGATTATGATGTGAACGTCAATAGAAAACACATACCTAGCCAAAAGCCAACTTAGTTCGGAAAATATAACACTTTATATACATCACATTTAAAAACTGTTTTTGTTCAGGAATGAGTGAGGGGAGGCAGGAATACCATAGACCATTTTATTTTGCCTCAGGGATAGAGTTGTGAGAAAATAGAGTTTATCCCATGCTTTGGCTAATCTACCCAAATATAGCATCTGTCACTCCTTTATATGATGTTTAGTATTATGACAGGAATATTTTACTGTTTTTCTGTTGTAATAACAATACCAGAATGTTCTACAACATGCTCTAACTTTTGGTTACCATTTCTCTGTATATTCATTTTAAAAGTAGAATCAGATGATTCTTCATTTCAGTTATTTAGAAAATATTAGTGAATGAGACTTGATGCCTTCTACCATCCTTCCTACCATGGGTTTGTTTTCCTTTGGCTGTTTATTCACAAAGAATAGCTTCAGAGGTTTGCAAGATGCATTGCTGGAGACACACATTGCATTAATGGCAAAAAGCAAATTTTTACCATCATCAGCTGGCTGGGAGATGGGCTCTGGGCGCTTCTTTACTGTGATCCATGTATTGATCACCTCTAGGTTAGACTAATGCAACTCCCTTTTACACGTGTTATGACCATCACCCCAAAGCTACACACAAGCAGCAGCATGATACAACATGATACACAGGCAGGCCTGAGCATGTACTTTATGAATTCCACTAGCAGTCTGTCCCTTTTCAAAGAGAGAAGTCTCTAGCCTTCATGTACAAGGCCTGCAGTGGGCTATCTCAAAGGCCCCCATCCCTCCAACCCCCCAAGACAAATTACGTTCCACAAAGATGCTACAGAATAACTGGCCCAGGCTGTCAGGTGCAGAGATGATTCTTAGCAATGAGACACTCTGCTCTGGAATGCCTTTCCACAGTAGATCAGAACAAGCTCAAGGCCATAACCTGAAGAAATTCTGGTCTTGCTTCCCTCAGTTCCCTTTATAGCTATTCTATCTGAAAATATGATCTTCCCGTCAGTCTTACTGGGACAGTTTGGACAACTGGACTGTTGATTGTTTTATGACACTGGACCAACAGAAGCACTAAGTGAGGCAATTCTTTCGCCCTGAGACCTGAAATATTTCAGAAATGTTTCCTAAACATTAACAGGAACCAGAAGGTATTTTGATAGACTTATAAATTTCACTCATTTATAAGAAATACGAAACTTATTGGTTTATTACGCCAACAGGAGTTATAGATTGTATTATAAAAATCAAAGGCCAAAATAGTTCAGATAACTTGAGCTATAATTAAGACTTCCATGTATTTTACAAGATTCTAGAGAGAGAAATATTGTAAAACCTATAGACCTTGTTCATTAAAATGCTGCTTATGTAATCAACTTACATTTTTCAGTGTTTTTATGGGCATACTGGAGTATCTACATTCAATACATATTGGAAAATTTCAGTTTTATATGTATAGCATTTAGGACTGTGGATCCACAAAAGTAAATCAGATACGGTTACTCGAAAGTAGGTCTGTTTTTACACCTATTTATTTATGTATTTCACAGTAGCATCCAAACTGTATGTACAGGTTTAACCTTGTTCATGTGAACAGTCCATTGAAATCAGTGAAGCTCCTCACAGGTTTAAAGTGAAGCATGTGAGAAAGTGTTTGCAGGACTGATACTCTAGTTTGTACAGAACTTTGGGATCCTCTAGATTGAAGGGTCTATATAAACAATTAATTATTACTACTACTGCTCCTGCAGGGATTAGTTTGTGAGGAAAGAGTAGCTACAAAGGAAAAGATTGGTCAAATGACACTAATGCCCTAAACTTGCAAAGTTCTCAATGCTTGCTAACAGAACCCTGCACCTTTGAGGAGCCCCGGAGAACATACCGGTGTTCCATACAGGCACAGAGGTCTGCCTGAATGGAGAACCTTGCAGAATCATTGGCTAATGCGGTACTGCCCCACTTGTGATGTTTAGTTTTGTGATGCCATATATTGCACTGTGCAAAATTTCGCTCTTGACATTTTCTCTAGTAAGTCTACTTTAGTGCTAAAAACCTTCACTTGAATGATGCAACAAGCAGATTCATCAACTACCACATACCTCGCTGCAACAGGGGATGCTTTATTTATCCACTGAGATTCAAAGGGGACATTTAGATGCTGCCATTGCAGCAGAAACTGCTGCAGATACTACTTTCCAGTAGGCCCAGTATGTTACCAGATAGCCATGGACTGGAAGCATTATCACCTACAAATGGAAAATTGAAATATATTGAAATCATACCAGGGAGTCAGAGGAACATGTCTCCTGGAATGGCTCCTGTGTTGGCAGAAATGACTGGGCAATGATCCCAGCAGCATATTAATCTCTAGTCATAAAACTAGTACAGGAAGGTCATTTAGTTCCTAGGAAGATAAAACAGCTTTAATAAACTAAAGTTTGGTGGTCATGAATGGATTATATTCTTCCCAGCTTTGTTCAGCACTGTCTACCCAGGCCTAGTGAAAATAAACATTAAGGGTGAAATTCATCCCTGTGCACAAGGTCTGTGCACTATTTAGATTCCACTAAGACCTGAGGGGGGAAAACAGTGGGGCCTGGGTCTTGTGCAGCCTTTCTGCACAGTGGTGAATTTCACCCTACAGGGATGTCTACACTGCAGTAAAACTCTGGTGGCTGGCCTGTGTCAGCTGTCTTGGGCTTGTGGGGCTATGGAATTGCATTGTAGACATTTAGGCGTGGGCTGGAGCCAGGGCTCTGGGACCTTCCCTTCTCGTGGGGTACCATACCCCAGGCTCCAGCCTGAGCTTGAATGTCTACACTGTAATTTCATAACCCCGCAGCCCAAGACCCGTGAGACTGAGTTAGCCAACACAGGCCAGCTGTGGGTGTTTTATTGCATTGTGGGCATATCCTAAGTGCTCTAACGTGGTATCAACCATCATGTTGTGTTTGTGGAACTGAAGAGCTGCCTAGCCCCACTTCAGTGGAGCATTATGCCTCCTGCAATTCCCCAGCATGCAGGGGGAGTGACCTGCTGCTAACCCCTCTGTGATGTGGCAGGAGATGGGTTGTTGGCCTTGCCTCCTCCCTGACTCATTTGGAGGAACTTGTGGGGTGGGAATGTTTGCACAGAATGGCCCTGCACTCAGGAGCACTGTCCGTGATTATGGATGGTGCTGCATATGAAGCACAAGGTGAGGAAGGCTCCTCATGCCCTTCCCCGTTGTGCACTTATGCAGGGGTTGGCCACAGTCTGGCTCTACATTTAGAAGAGTCTTCATTGTGACTAGGCCTAGGTGCCGATAACATAACTAGGCCAAAACTCCAGCTCAGGTGGGACCAAACCTCTCCTTGAGGGGCTAGCAATGCATAACCCTAAATAATACCTTATACTGAAAACAACATATGTGGCATCTAGCCAATTTCAAAACATTTTTTATCATTTATTTATTAAGTCATGCATTTCACCTGTGAAGTGGATAAACACTATTGTTTTAGTGTTACCGATGAGGAAACTGAAGCAGAGCGCTAAAACATTAGATCCTCAAGGGGGCTTTTAGGTGCCTTGCCACCTACTAGGATTCTCAGGTGCATTGGGAGACTTAGGCACTTAAAAATGGGATTCACTGATGCCAACACGCTGAGTGGGAGCCACCTAAGCTAGCCAGTGTCATGGACAAAGGAGTTCCTAAAGGAGTGGAAAGAGATTCTGGCAGTGTAAGCACTGGACTGGGAGTCAGGAGATATGGAATCTGTTTTTAACTTGCTAGTCTTTCCTGGGTGAGTCATTTAATGTCTCAGGGTCCCTCTTTCCAATGTATGAGATGGCAAGAGTGACAGTAATTTATTTCACAGAGGTGTTGTAAGCATTTTGAGTCCTGGATGGTACTGCAAATATGCAAAGTGTTGTTATTGTATCTTCCATTTTCTTCTTCACTGATTTTATAGTCAAAAACCCTCTGTCAATGGAAACCGTTCATGGGCAAATCTTCTAGAATGCCAGGACTCATTGTAATCACTCATGGTTTCTCAGCTTTTGTCTCCAAGGACACGTGATGTGAACCTGGACATATTTCTGCCTTTCTTCCATGCCTGACCACCTGCTGTTGAGTCTGCCCCGGCTATTTTCTCCTGCTCCCAGCCAAAAAGTGCCCTCCATTGGTCCTTACCTTATCCTTCTTTCAGCATTCTCTCTCCTCCTCCTGCAGTTTGTTTTTCATTTCCTTTTTCCCTTTCCTCTTTGCAAATCTCCTCAGTCCTCCCTATATACTCCTTCCTATTTCCTGGTCTCCTCATTCCTCTCCTTTATCCAGTCCCACCAGAGCCTGGACATGAGCTCAGGGCTGGGAACTGCTGCAGCTCACATGTCTCAGCTGTACCTGTGAGTAGACATGATGTCCATTACCATACAGTTCAGCTAAGAGGCACTGAGGCATCCAGGGAGCAAAGGAAGCAGAAGAGAGGCAGCCGCTGGATGTGCTGCTTTGTGAAGCACATGCCATGTTGCAATGGGAATAGGCAACATAGACAGGGGAACCCCTGGGCAATCAAATATCCCAGATTTAAATGCTCCCCGGGGAAAACTCTCACTTTCAGTAAAATTGGCTGGGACTGGCTCCTAAGTCTAACATCTCCTGTAATCTAGAACTTTGCCGTCCTTAAAGTGAGGGATACTTGTCTCTCCCACCCATGTCTCCTCCTGTGATTCACACTCACTTCAGAGCCAGATGAAAGGGTTTCCAAGAGTTTGTTTTCATTTGCCCCGTATTATGGGAGCCATCAGACAGAAAGCCAAGACAGGAAGCTGATGTCCTTTTCAAAAGATGGAAGAAAAGTAATGGGGGAAGGAGGAGGGAAGCCAAAGGTAATTCTGAAATAAATCCTTAACTTCTAAACTGCAGAGCCTGGGTCTTAGGTATTGTTAATGAACCATTAGCCCTGCCCTAATCACAACATCTCTTTCTTTTGTTCTCACACCCTACTGCTTTCTCGCAGCTTGGACTTTCAGAAGTGACAGCACCCCTCATGAGCAAAATCGGTTGAAAAAAAGGAGCATGGCTCATGCTGGTTATAATGGACACATCTGTGCTTGCAGTGTTTGTCCATCATACCCAGTGTTTGCTTTAAGCAGCATGGTGGAGAGTATGTAACAGCGTGTGTGTGTGTGTGTGTGTGTGTGTGTGTGAGAGCAGGGGTAAAGAGACAGTGAGAACGCAGAGACTACTTAAAACACCACTAAGTCATTTTGTTTCTCAGTACTGAATTTATTGCAATTCACTCTGTAGTCAGATGAATGGAATATATATATATATATATATATATATATATAAAAGAAATTTTACTTCTGATTTTTTTTACTACAACATAAATCTGCTGACTGTTTGCTGAGAATTTTGGACAGCAAGAACACAGGCAACCCTCGGTGTGACTTGATCTTCTATTGAAATCTGTACAACTTTGCCATCAGTGCCCACCATTTAGCTACAGAACAAGACTAAAATTCCCACTAGTTTCATGATCTTGTTTTTGTTTGTGCCAATTCCTCCCTACCAGCTCTCCCCCTTCAAAGGATCAGTAACTTCCAGTAAACGTTTGGAACCTGTTTGAAATACAAGATCCATTCTTCCCGAGAACATTTCTAGAGATGGTAGGCCTGATTCAGCTCTCACTTGGGGCACATATACACTGCAATAAAAACCCATGGCAGGGCGGTGGCTGGCCCAGGGCAGCTGACTCGGGTTTGTAGGGCTCAGTCAGTTGGGTTAAAAATGCCAGGGCAGACATTCAGGCTTGGGCTGGAGGCTGGGATCTGAAACCTCACAAGGAGGTGGGTCTCACAGCCCAGGCTTCTGATGCCTACACTGCTATTTTTAGCCCCACAGCCCTGAAAGCTTGAGTCAATTGATCTACGCTCTGAGACTCACTGCTGCAGGTTTTGTAGATGTGCCCTCTGGCTCTGACCCTGCGGTCTACATGGGTGAGTTCTTGGGACTTCACCAGCAGGAATATCTGAGCAGGACTGGAGCCTTACACAAGTGTAACTCCATTAACTCCTGACACACTGCTGTAACTCAGGGCTTACAAGACAGAGTTTTGTCAACAAAAGTTATGCTGACATACAGCCATTGCTTTAATTAAACCGCTGTTGCATGTCCACACTATGCTCCTTGTGTTGGCAGAGCGCATCCACACTAGCAGCTCTTGCATTGACACAGAGAGCAGTGCACTGTGGGTAGCTATCCCACTGTACAACTGGCTGCACGGTGCTTTGGGAAGGGTTTGCAATGTGTCATGGGGCAGGTACAGCATCACATGATGCAGGTTTCTCAATCCCCTCGTTCCATGGACATCCTAAAGGATTGCCAGCCGCTTTTCAACTGAAGTGTGTGTGTGTGGGGGGGGGGGGGGGGGAGAGACTGTGTGACAGGGAGTGTATGTGTGTATGTGTGGGAAAGACAGCGACAGAGTGTGTGTTGGGGGAATGTGTATGTGAGAGAGACAGAGTGTGTGTTGGGGAAGTGTGTGTGTTGGGGGAGAGTGAGTGTGTTGACATGCCGTCTCTTTAAGTTCAGACAGCAGAGGGAAGCAACCAGTCCTGAGACAGGGAGTGGGGGACACCCTCCCCCACAACATCAGCCTCTGCCTCCCGCCCTGGATCTGCACTGCACAGCAGTCCCCCCGCCGCCCCGCCCACCCACCGCAGCAGCAGCCTGTCTGCCACTGTGTTCCTAGTGCAGGAGAGAGCAGGATTCCACATTAATGATGTGCTCTTTGCTGCCAGAGTGGAGCAGCACGCTCAGATCTTTTCAGAGCTTTGAAAGCGGAGTGGGGCAGCCAAGCTCAAAACGGTGGGCAGAGTGGTCACGGTGGGATACTGGGGGAAGGCCAGTTATGGCGACATATTGGCAGCATCTACACTGACGCTTCGTCGATTTAACTTTGCCACAAAAAGCTTTATGCCCTTTGTCAAGGTGGGTTTCTTTTGGCGGCAAAGCAGGAGACTTTTGCCGACAAAAGTAGCATTGTAAAGTGTACACCTCTACGGCCTTGTTGGCAAAAGCTGCCTTTGGCTGACAAAACTGTGAAGTATAGACAAGGCCTTACACTGCTGTAATATCTGACCTAATTCGTTCCCTGCCATTGCAGGGGCCCAGGCATTGGTGGCACGTTGCTCTCACCAGTTGTCTGGCCTGTGACATACAGGAGGTCAGGCTAGATGATCTAATGGTCCTTTCTTGGGTTAGGGCTTGTCTTCATGTACAGCGCTTCAACGGTGAAGCTGTGCCACAGTAGCGCTTTAGTGAAGACATTCCTACGGGAGAGATTCTCTCGGTGGTGTAGTTAATCCACATTGCAGTTGTAGTGTACGTGTAGGTGTAGTTAAGCTCTCACATCAGTATAATTCTGTCTACATGGGGGATTAGGTCAGTATAACTATGTTGCTCAGGGATGTGGATTTTTCACACCCCTGAGTGACGTAGTTATACCCATATAGGTCTGTAGTGTAGCATTGACCTTAAGTGCTATGAAACTAAGGGCTTGTCTACATGAACGTTTAATTTGTGCCAAAAATGGGGTGTGAATCTACCCCACTCTAGCTTGCCATGGGCTACCTGTCCCTGTGGAGCCTGCTGATGTGCATCAGTATTTCATTAGTGTGCTTTGATCTAGTCCTCTTTGAAACAGGACTAATTAAAGTGCATTAACAAAGTGCCAATGTGCCTCAGCAGAGTCCATGAGGACAGTCTGTGGCAAGCTAATGTGGGGTAGATTCACCACCCCAGTTTGCTGTGAACTAATTGTTCATGTAGACAAGCCCTCAGAGCATCGGCGCCGGATGGAGCACCCACGGAAAAAAAACAGGGGGTGCTCAGCACCCACTGGGATGACCAGCTGTTGGCAGCTGTTGGTAGCTATGTTGGCGGGAGAAGCTTTCTGGCCAACATAGCACTGTCTACACCGGCACTCAGGTCGGTGTAACTTACATTCCTCAGGGCTGTGCATTATTCACATCCCCAAGTGACATAAGTTATTCTGAAGTACGTCATAGCGTAGACAAGCTCTCAGTCAATCTACACTGCTTCAATGGTTTCTTACGTCACTGTATTCCTGCACATTTTTCTGATTCCCCCCAAAAAGGTTCACTTTACCAATATGAATGAATAGTGTGGTGTTATTAACTCTGTGAATATCAAATGAATTTTTCTCTTTGACAAATATCCTCGAGTTGACATATAAAATGTCAACTAACTAAAATTGCAAACACAAACATTGCTTCTTATGTATTTACTTTCATTCATTGAACCAAATAGGATAAATGGGGAGTGACATTAAAACAAGAATGTTACAGTTTTTGTAATTTACTGCTCATAAACTGTGATGGTCGCTAGAGGAGCAATGACAACTCTAGTTAAAGTTGCATAACTGTTTCCATTCCAACTCTCTGCTTTCAATTGCCCATAATTGTCTCAAATTTTCACCATTCATTCTAAAAGTTCACACATTCATTTTCTGCCTGAAGGTGAGTTTTGTGGGAAAGTTTATGCAAGTATGATCCAGCCATTCTTGAGACTGGGCAGCTTCAAATCAAATTTTTAAAAAAGAGTACATTTTTACCATTATAAAAAAATACGTGTATCTTTCTTTGAACAGCTCTCTCCCCAGAACAACTGGAGTGGAAGGTGGAAGGGTCAGATTCTTTGCTGGGATAAATGGGTGAAATTCCATTGGAGTTGTGCCCATTTACACCTGGCCTATAATTTGGCCTGGAAATAACCTTCATTGAGAATTCAAGACCTGGTGAAAATTGGCTTTGCTCTGACCAAGTTATGAGACTTTGGAAATAGAACAGGAGTACTTGTGGCACCATAGACTAACAAATTTATTAGAGCATAAACTTTCGTGGGCTACAGCCCACTTCATTGGGTGCATAGAATGGAACATATAGTAAAAAATATATATATATATATATATATATACACATACAGAGAAGGTGGAAGTTGTCATACAAACTGTAAGAGGCTAATTAATTAAGATGAGCTATTATCAGCAGGAGAAAAAAACTTTTGTAGTGATAATCAAGATGGCCCATTTAGACAGTTGATGAGAAGGTGTGAGGATACTTAACTTAGGGAAATAGATTCAATATGTGTAATGACCCAGCCACTCCCAGTCTCTATTCAAACCCAAGTTAATGGTATCTAGTTTGCATATTAATTCAAGCTCAGCAGTTTCTCGTTGGAGTCTGTTTTTGAAGCTTTTCTGTTGCAAAATTGGCCACCCTTAAGTCTTTTACTGAGTGGCCAGAGAGGTTGAAGTGTTCTCCTACCGGTTTTTGAATGTTAAGATTCCTGATGTCAGATTTGTGTCCATTTATTCTTTTGCATAGAGACTGTCCAGTGCTGTTCTTCCTATGCAGTAGATTTTACATGCATAAATATGAGACAGATGGCATATACATTCCCACCTAGTTCATAGATCACAAAGCTAATGAAATCTATGCTGAGGCAATGGGTGACTTTGCTGTATAGTGAAAAGTGTAGTGCAAATATGGAAAAGCCAAGCCAAGGGCTATGCCCCCCCCCCCGACCTCAGAAGGTGCAGAAGGGTTAGATAGGATTGCTGTGCATTCTGGGTAAAATTAAACCTCGAGAGTCAGCACCCATGCACTGCCTGGGTCCCATTTAAACCCTAGTGTGAGGGTTTATGTGCTCCATAAAGCTTGTGCTGGCTCTATGTTCAGGGGAGACTTTTACCCTAAAACTTGTTTTAAAGAAATGTTTTTAGTTTTTATGTAATAGATGTAAACTGTGACAACTGTTGTTTGGTACATAGCCTAATACACAAGCAGCCTGTGATTTGAGATGTACCTGGAATTCCTAACATTCCCCAGGACAGGCTGGCACTCCTTTGCGCTAGGCTATAACGTATTTTATTTTTTTTTGTTAATATTCCAAACACAAAGTGCCTATTTCTGCTGTGTTCGGCACCAATGCCTTTATTGACGTCTGGATTGCATTTGGCTGACCATGTAGTTGTATGTACCTTGCAAATATGTAGAACAAATCCCCCTTTTGAGCATAAAGCTCATGGTTTGAGCCTGCCCCCAGATATGCTCTCAGATTTCCTCACGTCACCGGTAAAATCTCTTACTATGCTTGTGCTCGTGGCAAGATGGCACTGAGAATCTGCACAGTGAAAGGACAGTGGTGCCTCTTAACGTAGACAGCAGACTTTATACCTCACTTGTCAGGAAAAGAGTAGCACAACGGGAAGGACAGGAGGAAATTAGTTTAATAGTTTATGGATGAAGAGATGCCTCAAAGGAACCTGCTTATGCTATTAACCCTGATCCAACTGCCATCAAAGTCAGTAAGAGTGTTTTTGTTGGCAGTCAAATAAAACTCCATGCCCCTGATGTCCAAATGCAAATTCTGAAGCCCCACTATCTTGCACTGACAACAAAAATAATAGTGGGCTAGATTAGATCTTGAGGCACAGCCCTTAGCAGGGACGGTGCATGAATGGTACCTTCCCAGGAGTAGCTCCAGGTGGTGCTGAACACCCCTCTGAAGTACAATTTCTTCCTTGCTTCGTACTTCCTCTGGTGGAGTAATAACTTGCTGCTGGTGAAAGCTGAAGTGCACTGGCAGTGATGTGTGTGGAAACCGGCGCAGGCTCACATGGCACAGTGCTGTTCTGTGCTATTCCTGGCTGATGCTATCACTTTAAAATATGCCCACAGCTATAAAAGTGAAATCACCACACCTCAATTTACATTGCCTGCCCTATTTATTTTTTCCAAGTCCCCTATATGTACTTTTTTTCCTAAGTTCATTCCCTCATTTAGCACTGGACCAGGGAAGGACTATATATTTTGTCCAGTGACTTGGGAGTAATTCTTTTTAGATGGTGCAGCTCCTCCCATTTATACCAGTTAGGGATCTGGTCCTTAAGTGGATTTTGTGTGGTGGGTGACTATGTTTAGAACAAGCTCACAAAGTCATAGAGGTTAAGACCAGAAGGGACCACAAGATCATCTAGTCTGACTTCCTGTACAGCACAGGCCACCAACATCAGCCAGCACCTGCACACTCAACGCAACAACCACATTTAAATCAATGTATTACAACCCACAAGAGACTAAACTATTACGTGCCACGGCAGAGAATAGGAGGGACCAAGATGCACCAGTGCCCATTGCCCCTGCAGTGGCAGGGAAATAAGTCAGTGAGATATACCCAGATACTCCTGGCAAGTGACCCGCACCAACAAGCTGCAGAAGATGAAAAAATTCCTTCCCTACTCCACATATGGTGATCAGTTAGACCCTGAGCATGTGAGCAAGAACCAGCCAACCAAGCACCTGAGAAAAAAAATACTCAGGGCCTGGGCCCACCCTGTCCAGTGCTGTCCATCTTCAGCCATGGCCCTCTCTGATGCTTCAACCACGGGAGATCATCCCACTTCCTGAATACATTGGTGGGGGATAAAATGCATTGTCTAGCTCTTTTACACATACATTAGTTTAAACATGCAGCATTAGAAAACCCTTGATTGATAAGCACAAATAAAAAAATAAAGGTGTACTTGGCAGGGTCTTAAAAGAAACCATTTCAGGGCTCTGAAACCATTGCCCACAATACCTGATACAAGATCACCCAACAACAAGCAAGACATTAGAAATATAAAGGGCTCTTGAGCGCTAAATTTTCACAGCAGATCAGCACAAAGTTATTTAGCACAGATGTTTCTGTAATTGTGATACACTGGGAAAAAAGTCTCTGTTCAAACTTTAGTGGCTCCCAGACTCACACTTCCACCTGTGTGTTGTGGTGGTCTAGTCTTAACACACTGGGCTGTAATGTGAACCATGTGCTAACATGTGTCTGGCTCAAAAAGTTGTTAAGGCTTTCCCGCCGCCGCCCCCATGCTCTCCACACATCTTTAAGTGGGTTCCTTTGTTTCTACTTTTATGTTTAAAAGATTTATCAAATGGGAAGCATAAAGGCACTAAGTAGCTCATGGGATTGCTTATGTGGGAGCGAGCCAGTGCAGATCCACCTAGTGTGGTAGTGCTCCGAAGTTGCTACCCTGTGATGTATGTGCAGTGGCCTGTGTGAAATGAGTGGGGGGGTCCCGGTTACAGCGGGGTGAATTATTTGTAGAGCACAAGTTGTTTAATGCAGCTAGTCTCTTTTGGTGTTAGCAAATTATCTGTGAACAGACTTTGTGTTTTACAGACGTGTTCATTATTGAACAAGCGGTTTATACAAATATATTTCAGCCTGTGGGTTGTCTCATGATCTATTTATTACAGCTATTATTCTGATTATGGGCTTTTTTGTATTGTGCTTTGTGATATGGCCACCTAAATGGATGGTGATGATGATGATTTATTTGTATTATCATAGCACCTGGGAGCCCTAGTCCAGGAGCAGGATCCTGTTCTGCGAGGGGCCATACACTCATAGAACAAAAAGTCAGTCCCAGGATGATTCCCAAACCCACAATGAGCCTTCAAAAAGGCAGAGTGAACATTTCCATCACAAATGTTTTTGAAAATACATATTTGCATGATTCCTCATCCCACTGTTTTTCTGTGAAAAGTTTTGATTAAAGAAAAAAGCCTGTAGAAATATTAGTGGAAAACAAATACAAAGGGACATGAAACAAAATATTCAAATATCCTTTCCCCCCTCATTTTCACACTCCCAGTTAAAGTACAAATATTTTAAAATTATACCTATTTTATGGATTATATGTTCCCTTATTACTGTAAAATCTGAGCTCCTCAAAGTCTTTAATACTCAAACTAGACTTGGTCAGAAATTTTCTAAGGCAATATTTTTCTATTAGAAAATACTGATATTGTAAGCTAAATGTTTTGTGGGAATGTCTTCTGGGGGAAAATGGGGAAATAAAAAGCAGTTTGAGATGATGAAAATGTTCCATTTTGCTATTTCCCAAAAGGACCATTTTGATTTTTTGTTTTGCATCTACTTATTTTTTAGAGAATTGAAATGTAAAAAAATTTCAAAATTTGAACAAAACATAGTGATTTTATGAAACTAAAACATTTAGATCAATCCAAAACGTGTGTGTGTGTTTATCTCTCCCCCACCCCCCAAAGGATTGTGCTTCACAGTAATTTAAAATGTTTTGGTTTTATTCCATTTTAGAATGGAAACATTTTTAGAACTTGCAGGAACAGCAAACCAAGTTCCCATTCCACTCAACTCACAAACACTGTGCCTTCCCCTTTCACAAGTGCTGAACTGAGACTGTATGTCTACACTACGGAATAAGGTCGAATTTATAGAAGTCGGTTTTTTAGAAATCGGTTTTATATATTCAAGTGTGTGTGTCCCCACAGAAAATGCTCTAAGTGCATTAAGTGCATTAACTCGGCGGAGTGCTTCCACAGTACCGAGGCTAGAGTCGACTTCCGGAGCGTTGCACTGTGGGTAGCTATCCCACAGTTCCCGCAGTCTCCGCTGCCCATTGGAATTCTGGGTTGGGATCCCAATGCCTGATGGGGCTAAAACATTGTCGCGGGTGGTTCTGGGTACATATCGTCAGTCCCCCCTTCCCTCCCTCCCTCCGTGAAAGCAAGGGCAGACAATCGTTTCGCGCCTTTTTTCCTGAGTTACCTGTGTGGACGCCATACCACCGCAAGCATGGAGCCCGCTCAGGTAACCGTCACCGTATGTCTCCTGGGTGCTGGCAGACGCGGTACGGCATTGCTACACAGTAGCAGCAACCCATTGCCTTGTGGCAGCAGACGGTACAATACGACTGGTAGCCATCATCGTCATGTCCAAGGTGCTCCTGGCCGCGTCGGCTGGGAGCGCCTGGGCAGACATGGGCGCAGGGACTAAATTTGGAGTGACTTGACCAGGTCATTCTCTTTAGTCCTGCAGTCAGTCCTATTGAACCGTCTTATGGTGAGCAGGCAGGCAATATGGATTGCTAGCAGTCGTACTGTACCATCTTCTGCCGGGCAGGCAAGAGATGACGATGGCTAGCAGTCGTATTGTACCATCTTCTGCCGAGCAGCCATGAGATGTGGATGGCATGCAGTCCTTCTGCACCGTCTGCTGCCAGCCAAAGATGTAAAAGATAGATGGAGTGGATCAAAACAAGAAATAGACCAGATTTGTTTTGTACTCATTTGCCTCCTCCCCCATCTAGGGGACTCATTTCTCTAGGTCACACTGCAGTCACTCACAGAGAAAGTGCAGCGAGGTAAATCTAGCCATGTATCAATCAGAGGCCAGGCTAACCTCCTTGTTCCAATAAGAACAATAACTTAGGTGCACCATTTCTTATTGGAACCCTCCGTGAAGTCCTGCCTGAAATACTCCTTGATGTAAAGCCACCCCCTTTGTTGATTTTAGCTCCCTGAAGCCAACCCTGTAAGCCGTGTCGTCAGTCGCCCCTCCCTCCGTCAGAGCAACGGCAGACAATCATTCCGCGCCTTTTTTCTGTGCGGACGCCATACCAAGGCAAGCATGGAGGCCGCTCAGCTCACTTTGGCAATTAGGAGCACATTAAACACCACACGCATTATCCAGCAGTATATGCAGCACCAGAACCTGGCAAAGCGATACCGGGCGAGGAGGCGACGTCAGCGTGGTCACGTGAGTGATCAGGACATGGACACAGATTTCTCTGAAAGCATGGGCCCTGCCAATGCATGCATCATGGTGCTAATGGGGCAGGTTCATGCTGTGGAACGCCGATTCTGGGCTCGGGAAACAAGCACAGACTGGTGGGACCGCATAGTGTTGCAGGTCTGGGACGATTCCCAGTGGCTGTGAAACTTTTGCATGCGTAAGGGCACTTTCATGGAACTTTGTGACTTGCTTTCCCCTGCCCTGAAGCGCATGAATACCAAGATGAGAGCAGCCCTCACAGTTGAGAAGCGAGTGGCGATAGCCCTGTGGAAGCTTGCAATGCCAGACAGCTACCGGTCAGTTGGGAATCAATTTGGAGTGGGCAAATCTACTGTTGGGGCTGCTGTGATGCAAGTAGCCCACGCAATCAAAGATCTGCTGATATCAAGGGTAGTGACCCTGGGAAATGTGCAGTTCATAGTGGATGGCTTTGCTGCAATGGGATTCCCTAACCTTGGTGGGGCCATAGACGGAACCCATATCCCTATCTTGGCACCGGAGCACCAAGCGGCCGAGTACATAAACCGCAAGGGGTACTTTTCAATAGTGCTGCAAGCTCTGGTGGATCACAAGGGACGTTTCACCAACATCAACGTGGGATGGCCGGGAAAGGTACATGACGCTCGCATCTTCAGGAACTCTGGTCTGTTTCAAAAGCTGCAAGAAGGGACTTTATTCCCAGACCAGAAAATAACTGTTGGGGATGTTGAAATGCCTATATGTATCCTTGGGGACCCAGCCTACCCCTTAATGCCATGGTTCATGAAGCCATACACAGGCAGCCTGGACAGTAGTCAGGAGCTGTTCAACTACAGGCTGAGCAAGTGCAGAATGGTGGTAGAATGTGCATTTGGACGTTTAAAGGCGCGCTGGCGCAGTTTACTGACTCGCTTAGACCTCAGCGAAACCAATATTCCCACTGTTATTACTGCTTGCTGTGTGCTCCACAATATCTGTGAGAGTAAGGGGGAGACATGTATGGCGGGGTGGGAGGTTGAGGCAAATCGCCTGGCTGCTGGTTACGCACAGCCAGACACCAGGGCGGTTAGAAGAGCACAGGAGGGTGCGGTACGCATCAGAGAAGCTTTGAAAACCAGTTTCATGACTGGCCAGGCTACGGTGTGAAAGTTCTGTTTGTTTCTCCTTGATGAAACCCCCCGCCCCTTGGTTCACTCTACTTCCCTGTAAGCTAACCACCCTCTCCTCCTCCCTTCGATCACCGCTTGCAGAGGCAATAAAGTCATTGTTGCTTCACATTCATGCATTCTTTATTCATTCATCACACAAATAGGGGGATGACTACCAAGGTAGCCCAGGAGGGGTGGTGGAGGAAGGAAGGAAAATGCCACACAGCACTTTAAAAGTTTACAACTTTAAAATTTATTGAATGACAGCCTTCTTTTTTTTGGGCAATCCTCTGTGGCGGAGTGGCTGGTTGGCCGGTGGCCCCCCCACCGCGTTCTTGGGCGTCTGGGTGTGGAGGCTATGGAACTTGGGGAGGAGGGCGGTTGGTTACACAGGGGCTGTAGTGGCAGTCTGTGCTCCAGCTGCCTTTGCTGCAGCTCAACCATACACTGGAGCATACTGGTTTGATCCTCCAGCAGCCTCAGCATTGAATCCTGCCTCCTCTCATCACGCTGTCGCCACCTTTCAGCTTCAGCCTTCTCTTCAGCCCGCCACTTACTCTCTTCAGCCCGCCACTTACTCTCTTCAGCCCGCCACCTCTCCTCCCGGTCATTTTGTGCTTTCCTGCACTCTGACATTATTTGCCTCCACGCATTCGTCTGTGCTCTGTCAGTGTGGGAGGACAGCATGAGCTCGGAGAACATTTCATCTTGAGTGCGTTTTTTTTTCTTTCTAATCTTCACTAGCCTCTGGGAAGGAGAAGATCCTGTGATCATTGAAACACATGCAGCTGGTGGAGGAAAAAAACGGGACAGCGGTATTTAAAAAGACACATTTTATAAAACACTGGCTACACTCTTTCAGGGTAAACCTTGCTGTTAACATTACATACATAGCACATGTGCTTTTGTTACAAGGTCACATTTTGCCTCCCCCCACCGCGTGGCTACCCCCTCAACCCTCCCCTCTCCCTGTGGCTAACAGCGGGGAACATTTCTGTTCAGCCACAGGCAAACAGCCCAGCAGGAATGGGCTCCTCTGAGTGTCCCCTGAAGAAAAGCACCCTATTTCAACCAGGTGACCATGGATTATATCTCACTCTCCTGAGGATAACACAGAGAGATAAAGAACGGATGTTGTTTGAATGCCAGCAAACATACACTGCAATGCTTTGTTGTACAATGATTCCCGAGTACGTGTTACTGGCCTGGAGTGGTAAAGTGTCCTACCATGAAGGACGCAATAAGTCTGCCCTCCCCAGAAACCTTTTGCAAAGGCTTTGGGAGTATATCCAGGAGAGCCGCGAATGCCAGGGCAAAGTAATCCTTTCACATGCTTGCTTTTAAACCATGTATAGTATTTTAAAAGGTACACTCACCGGAGGTCCCTTCTCCGCCTGCTGGGTCCAGGAGGCAGCCTTGGGTGGGTTCGGGGGGTACTGGCTCCAGGTCCAGGGTGAGAAACAGTTCCTGGCTGTCGGGAAAACCGGTTTCTCCGCTTGCTTGCTGTGAGCTATCTACAACCTCATCATCATCATCTTCTTCATCCCCAAAACCTGCTTCCGTATTGCCTCCATCTCCATTGAAGGAGTCAAACAACACGGCTGGGGTAGTGGTGGCTGAACCCCCTAAAATGGCATGCAGCTCATCACAGAAGTGGCATGTTTGGGGCTCTGACCCGGAGCGGCCGTTCGCCTCTCTGGTTTTCTGGTAGGCTTGCCTTAGCTCCTTCAGTTTCACGCGGCACTGCTTCGGGTCCCTGTTATGGCCTCTGTCCTTCATGCCCTGGGAGATTTTGACAAAGGTTTTGGCATTTCGAAAACTGGAACAGAGTTCTGATAGCACAGATTCCTCTCCCCATACAGCGATCAGATCCCGTACCTCCCGTTCGGTCCATGCTGGAGCTCTTTTGCGATTCTGGGACTCCATCATGGTCACCTCTGCTGATGAGCTCTGCATGGTCACCTGCAGCTTGCCACGCTGGCCAAACAGGAAATGAGATTCAAAAGTTCGCGGTTCTTTTCCTGTCTACCTGGCCAGTGCATCTGAGTTGAGAGTGCTGTCCAGAGCGGTCAAAATGAAGCACTCTGGGATAGCTCCCGGAGGCCAATACCGTCGAATTGTGTCCACAGTACCCCAAACTCGACCCAGCAAGGCCGATTTAAGCGCTAATCCACTTGTCAGGGGTGGAGTAAGGAAATCGATTTTAAGAGCCCTTTAAGTCGAAATAAAGGGCTTCATCGTGTGGACGGGTGCAGGTTTACATCGATTTAATGCTGCTAAATTCGACCTAAAGTCCTAGTGTAGACCAGGGCACAGAGACTTTGGCCTTGTCTACACACACAAGTTGTGCCGCTTTAGCTATATGGGTATACTGGTAACCCTGCTTAGTGTGGACACCATGGGTGGCGCATAATGGAGGCTGGAAGAGGCTAAGCCTCTCCAAACCTCACGCCGCAGTGGGCGGGGCAGTAGCAGATTACTGCATGGGGCCTGGCCAATTTGGGGCCTCTGGAAAAATCTCCCCCTGCCATGGCCCCAGGCTGGAGGAACTCTCGCTCCCCACCGGGGCCGTGGCGGGAGCACAGAGCTTTTCCAGTCTTGGGACCGCAGTGAGGGGAGGGGACGCAGAAAGGAGCAAGTGGGGGCAAGGCCTCAGGGGAAAGAGGAGGAGTGGGGGTGGAATGGGGTGGGACCATGGGCGTGGCCACAGGTGGAAGGGGCGGGGCCTCGGCCAGAAGAGGCGGGGCAGTGGGCTAGCTTCCACAAGGGGAAGCTTCACCCACCACCCATGGTGGACTCAGTTATACCTGTCTAAAAATGCTTACACCGGTATTGCATATTCCTATATGGAACGGGTAGGTAATCTTACTGGCAGAAATGCACTCATACTGGTATGCCCACACTAGGGGTTGAAATGGTATAACTATATCCATGAAAATAGTTGTACCAGTACAATAACTCTGTGTAGACCAGGACTAAGTGACTTGCCCAAAGGAAGCCTGCGGTAGAGCTAAGACTTGAACCTAGGTATCTACAGAGCAAGGTGAACTCCATAACCAGTGAACCATCATCTCTCCTTAATTAACATTTGTATTAACATAACATGCACGCACATATAAAAATAATACACTTTCAAATCCTTATAAACCATGATGCCTTTCTACACATTTAGCCCTCAGCCTCCTACAACAGCCCTCCAAAATGGCTGCTGTGTGTCAGCATTTCTGGTTCTTTCCCTGACCTGGGATTAGATGCCATTCAGACAGTTCAAAACATGCATTGCTCACACGTACACAAAACTGAGAGATTATCATGAAAAATTGAACCTTGCAAGGGTTATACAAGCAAGCCATCAGCCCACATGGAGTCATTAAAAGGATTTGTAGAAAAGTTATGATTTCAATTAAAAGAAAAAGATTGCGTCACAAATATTTTGAGAACAGAACAAAGGACCAAAGCCACTGAATAAACTACAGTATTTGCAAAAAAATGGTTTGACCAGCTCTTATTGGTAAGCCTAGTAGATGACAGAATGCACATGGAGACTGAAATACTATTGTGCCACACAGAACTGACCCCTGCTCCAGGTCAGGATTGAAGCATATTGGCAGAAGGGGGAAGCGTCTATTATGGTGTAAATGCTGCACATGTGCTTTATAATAATAATTATAATTAATTAATAAATAATATTCTGTATTGTGGTAGAACCTGGGAGCCTTAAGTCCTGGACCAAGGCCTCATTGTGCTAGGCACTGTACAAACACAGAAAAAAGATGGTCCCTGCCCCAGAAAGTTTAGGATTACAACTGGTTGAAAATAGGAACATTTGGGGGGAAATATTTGCAAAAAAGTAATTTTTGTTAAAATTTCACAGTTTGGAATGTTTGGACTAGCTCTCTCGCTGGTCAAAAAGCAGGATTAGCATTTTGTGAAAACTTCTGCCAAAAATAAATCCCGATATTTGAAATGTCCACAAAGAAGGCATTAAAATATTTAAATTCAGAAGATAAATTGCAAAGAAATTCATTTTTTAAATTAAAATTTTCAGTTTTAACAAAAAATAATCAAAAAATTGAAATTCAGAACGTTTCTATTGAGGACTTCACTTGCCAGGATTGTCAATGCAGCACCTTTCACAAGAACTAAAAACACCCCTAAAGCAATAATAGTAAATTATTAAATAATCAATATTCAATTAAAATAATACATGAATATTAAAAAAAGTGTAAACAATACTGGCATTAAATGTAGGTGTTATGACTCTAAATACGTTTTCCTTTTCTCCTTATCAGTGCAGTCATTAGCTGATGTTTAAGGGGATGTTATTCTTGCACTTAGCTGTACTATTGTTGTCTCCCAGTGTATGTACGTATTAAAATGAGTATTGTTTGATACTGGGGGGCTAGCTCTTGACCCCTTTAAATCTGCTTTGCATTGCTCTCGTAATGCAAAACAGACTTCATGCTGGCCTATGTAGTGAGGGGATTCCTCCACTGGCATAGATCCAGTGTAGCCAGCCATCCTTCACAATCCCAGGCCCTTCACATCCTTGCAGCCGGTCGGGGACCTGGCGGAAGGATATGGGGCACGATCCTTGTGCTACTGCTGAAACAGATTCACAGTTGCAGCTGGGTAAAACTCAGAGGAGCCCCAACTCTGCTCTTATTTAAGCTAGTGACCAAACTGACCCCCAGCCAGCTCCAAGATAGGGTGATTGTAAAGGTGGTCTGTAATCACTTTTGCCTCTCTTGCCCCACCACGAGCACTGTTCTGCAATACCCATAGGCTCAGCCTGGGGGCTCATTGCTATATTTTCTCTTAGAATTGAAAAGGAGACCAATGTTTAAGCAAAGTCTGTAATAATGACATTTGCAAGTTCTTTTAACTTGTGTTTTTTTCGATGTAAAGTATGTCCCCTACCCCAAGATTCATAAAAGGTCGCAACATAATAAATCAGCACTTAAACATCTAAGGCATAATCATTAATTATAACTTAATGTCACACAGACAAAAAATATATAAATCAGCAATCAATTCTACTTGACTTTTTAACAAGCATTACATCCATTTAAAAGGCTAAACAAACTCTTTTTCGTCAGAAATATTATTCTTACAAGAAGCAACAGGCCTATTGTGGTACTTCAGTGCTGAGCTCAGAATCCACATGTTTGGTCTTTGAAGCATAGATTGGCCTGCGTGTCTTGGAAAGGACCTTGGGGATCTTGCGTAAACAATTCTGGAGATAATGCTTTGCTGTAATGATGTTTGTATTTTCTTTGTGAAACTGCAGTGGAAACCTGGCAACTCATGGAAAACATTTGTGGTTCCAATGAATTCACCTATAACTGTGAGGGATAAGACTATGCAGAATTGAACTGATACAATCTTTCAGTTTAATTCACAGCTGGAGGATTAAAATAAAACATGAGAGGCCAGCACAGTGGAGCAGCAAGAGCGCTGGAAGCTGTTTGCTAAATTGTAGGTCTAAGAAGGATCTCAAAGAGTTAAATTTCCGGGTCACTGAAAGTGAGCTTTGCTACTCTGGTTGTGGTAGGGAGGTGGCTCTCCCAGGGCTTCTGGGAAATTGGTAATAGCTGCTTGATGCACAATCACTAACAACCTGGGAAGGAGAAGATCCATGGAATAGAATCAGAATCAGTGTCTGGAGAGGCCTTTTATATCCACTTACTCCTAGTTGGCACAAGAACCAGCTACTAGAGTTGGGCAAAACTCTAGATTAATGATTTGTGAGTTTTTGCCAATTGCATGGTGATATTTTGTGAAAATAGAAGCATTTTACATCGGCAGTCTACTCCTTTCCCCTCAGCTCACACAGAGAAATTAGCCTAGAGCCCTGCTCCCTGCAAGAAAGTTAAGCAGCGATACTCAGACCTCAGTGGTTCAGGAGCCAAATTAGCAATCTCCATTATCCAAAAGAGCCACAGTAGTGTGAAGTCATTGTTTGATTTACTATTATTATTATTTTATCAACTACAGTTGGTTAATAACATAGTAAAAGCATCCTGCTTGGTTAATAACTTAGACTGGTTAATAATTAAATCACAGTGTTTTAATATCATGTGCTTCAAAGAGGCACAGAAGACACATTAAAGAGTCTCTTGTGGCTCGTGAGCCTCAGTCTGAGTATTACTGCACTATATATCCTGTACTTTAGGAGGCCTGGAATGTGCAGGGGCAACTACGCTTGCTAGGCGTGCTTTGGGTAAATGTATGCAAACAGAGTATTGGAAAACAGAGTTGCTGTGCAGATAGGCTAGATCATTGCAAGGATGAGCAAGGCAACCAAGCATTTCCTGCAAGTGATGTCCCTATAGAGATCTCCTTGTTTAGCATCAGCATATGTACACAGAGGGCAAGCATCACATCACTTTCTCCATTCTTATATGTCAGTGTGCCAGAGTTCTGAGTATTAACACTCCTGCGAGTGCAGCTCTGAGTGTCTTCTGAGTGAAGACTGACAGTTATGCTGGATTGTGCATGTGTGCTGGTTTAATGGGACAGATGTCTATTATGGAACCACATCAAGAACAACAAAATCCACTTTAACTTGTGACCCTATGCAAGTTTTGAACCCAGATCTTCAGAAAGAAAAGGCTGTTTTCTGAACCCTCTAGCTCAGTGTTTCTCAACCTTTTTGATACTAGGGATAGGCTTGCTGCCTTCTTAAGCTGTAGTAGAGAGATCTCAGAGGCTGGTACTGGTCCATGGACTGATCGTTGGGGAACACTGCTCTCTATCCCTTTGACTCTAGCTTCATATTGTCTTTTCCCTCTGCCTTCCTATTGAGCGTGGACTGTATAACCTGCAGTCTCCAATCCTTGTAAAGTACCAGTCACCTAGGCCTGACCTGCAGCAGCCCTTCCTGCTGCCGACCTAAAGTAAAATATATTGCTCTATTTTATCAGATTACAATGAAACAATTCAAGAAATTTCTCCAGTACTATCTATAATGTGATCAAACAACACTTAAGATACCTTCACATTGAACAAAGATATATTGGATACTTCTGACCTGTAAAGTCTACTGGGAGTGTAGTTATTTGACAAGAAATAAATAAAAGATATTTAAGCTTCAAGTCTGTTAGAGACAATACTTGACAAGTGGGCCCTAAAAAAATGCTTGGAAAATTCCATGTTATACCGTAGGTCTTTGTAGCATCTTTTGATTTAGAGTTCAGCCCTGCTAAAGTCATTTATTTGAGAGGTGATTTTTGTGAACAGTCAGTAACAAGAAATAAAGAAGGTTAAATAATAGCCACTATAGTACATTTTTGTACCTATTGTCAATTTGCACTGCTATTCACTGGTAAGAAAAGGAATCTTCATTTTACTTGAGTTATGGCGTACTTTAAACAAAATATAAAAATAATCCCCAGCATTCTTGGGTCTTCTAAAGACAACCTTATACCCTAAATTTCTCAGTGATGTATAGATTGAAACAAAAACTTGATTTCTTAAATCTATCTAAGGAACTTTTATGTCCCCCATTAGCAGAGGACCTGAGCACCTCAAGGTCTTTAATGTTTTTATCCTCATGACACCCCTGGGATGCAGGGTAGTGCTCTTATCCCCATTTTACAGATGGGGAACTGAGACACAGAGAGATTAAGTGACTTGTCCATGGTCAGAAAGAAGTCTGAGGAAGAGATGGGAATTGACTCCTCATCTCTGGCAAGCATCCTAACCACTGGACCAGCCTTCTTCTCTTGAAGATCTTTTAGGTTATTGGCCATACTCTGCTTCACATATACCAGTGTAAATCCAGAGTAGTTCTGTTGCAGTTAGTGGCAGAACTCTCATAAAACATCTTGAAAATATCTTACCAGTTAGTTGTATGAACACAATGCATAAAAGGGAACATTTGAATGACCTCATCCTTTCTTACTGATTTTTTTAATGTGCTTTGTCTAATAAGTTACTATGTGCTCAGTAACATTAATATACAGTTTTGAGAATGATGACACAAAGATAATAAATGAAAAACATGAAAGTTAAAACAGAGATTACAGGCTTGCCTCTGTACTCATCAAAGTCAATGGGAGTTTTGCACATACAGAGTGAACTCCTGGCCCCACTGAAAGCAGTGGGAATTTTGCCATTGACTTCAATGAAGCCAGGGTTTCACCCGTAGACTTTCTACATTTGATTGTCTCATTTTCCACTAGTGTACATTGCTTACTTTTATTTGATGGTAGAAAGTATATTCCAAGCCTAAATGGAAATCACAGTGAAACAGTTTTAATGTACTACCCTTCATATGCATAGCTTAGTTTTTTACATTTATTTTTAGTTAAATTCTTTCTTCCTTTTTTTCCCTCCATAGTGGCTTTAGCTAATTTGCAGGGTTTTATAAATGTACCTTCAGGATAATATTTAGAAACACCCTTCATTTTATAATTAAAGTTTTACTTACTCCTTCTCCACACACATGTTGGCCTCTGAGCAAAACATAAACTCTCAAGTGGTATTTATTTAATTGCAATTTTCTGTAGAGTTATTTAAGAGGGGTTATTAGGTTAAAGCTATTTTAACCTATCTGACTGAACAGAATATGCTTGGTAGTGATTCACATCGAAGCTATGTTGCCCATAATATAGCAGCCCTTATGTTTTAATATTTCATGGATTTTTTGTATGGGGAAGAAGTAGATGTATGCATGAAAAACACCCAATGTCATTAATAATATTTTACCAGGAGAAAAGTTAGCCTTCTTGGGTAAATTTGCTAAATTAAACATGGATAATATGGCTTTCATGTTATATAGGCTTTGCTCCTTTTTCTCAACCCTCTGACATTTTGTGATATGGCATGGGTCTGTACAAACTTTAAAGGCGAGGCTGGGATTCACTCTACACGCTCACCCAGGGGAGGAGCAGGTGGAAGGCATCTCCTTTACTCTCCTGCCTGGGCTACTCCAGTGTGTGTGAGAAGGGAGCATTCTCTGCAGGGTTGTGAATGTGCATCTTATGTAGGTGAGCGTGCAGTGGATGGGAGTGTTCAGAGTGTTGGCTTCATCCCTCCCGCAGGGCCAGCCAACACAGATGAGCCAGCACATGGGAGATATAAGAATAACACAGATTACTTCCCCCTGTATCAAGGAGGAAACCGGGGACTCTATTGTGACCGAATGAGTGATACTACAGTGGTCTACTCATGGGGCAGTGCAACCACATCCTGCCTCATGCTCAGGGCTTGAGGCAAAGCCACAGCTTAGTCCTCAATTAGTCAATCATCTTCACTGTCGGTTCCAATGGATGCCACAGAGCATGCATTACAATCATATGTAAACCTATGTGCCAATAGGAAAAGAAAACCAGTGAACTTGCTACACATGAATCTGAGAGCTGAGATTCCTTGGTGCTGGTTGTTGTGAAAAATGGCTGGTTGTATAAAGAGAAAAAATATTACTAAAATATAGAAATGTCTCTTAGTACAATGTAAATAGAAATGTGATTTCACTTGCATTAGTATTTTCCTTATTGAGGAACTTTTTAAAAAATGTGTTGTTTGGGGGAGGGGAAGCGAGTGGAGGAATTTTAATGTGTTTTTGTACCCTGACTTATTGTCGGAACCGTGTTCTGATTAGTTGTTAGCAACTCGGCAAATGTGTGTTTGTCTCCATGGGAAGGAAGATGGATGTGTGAAGAGTCACCAAAGTTCCAGGGAGAAACGGAGCAAGACTGATTAGCTCCACCTCAGCATGACACCTGAGCTGTGTCCTTATCTAAGGGGGTAAATGGATCAGAATGTTACTGCCCATTTATTTATTCTCCTTCTGTTTGGAGACTTTCCCTGATTAATTGCTGTCTAGTAATTGCTGCTGTTAACTAATGTCAAACTTAATTAACCTGGAGTCTCTTCAGCCAGTACCTCAGCCCACCCATTTATAAAGAAGAGAAGGTCATCAGCTCAGAGGTTCTGAGGATGGCCACACTTTACCGATTCGTTTATTTGCTTTGGGCCTTGTTTGCTATTCCTGCTGCAATGCCTGGCGACAGCTTTCTAGAATTCCCATCACGTCTAATTGGCCTGCTGAAGCAGCAGTGAACACAAGATTTAAGAAATGTTTTCTTTAAAAACTTCTGGTCCTACAGACACTTTGAGATCAAGTTTCACTCTGCTGAAATCACACACGATTCCCTGTGATTTTCATGAGAAATACTGTAAGAAAGAATTAAAAGAGAAACATGTCTTGGTGGTTTGCAGGGACTGATGGCCGGGGGGACGAAGGGTGGGTGGTGGTAACATAGCAAGGCATCTACAGAATCTTTAGAGGTTGCCAAAATTAACACATACAAGGTATTCAGTATCAAAGTTTTCAATATTTGGCTCCATAAACAGAATACCGGTTGCAAAAACAAAGCTAAGGATTTCACGCTGATCACTTAAATAAAAACTGTTTAATTATGAACATTTGGGAAATGAAGTTATGAAGAACTGACCAATATTGCAATGGCTTCCTAGTGTTCATACCAGACTGTGAACACTGTGCCAGCATCCTACTGCTCAGTGTACTGTAGAGTCAGCTACAGTAAACAGTATCTGAAACTTAGCACAGAGCATGCTGATAGCATAGCGCAGAAGCAGTGCTGACTTGCCAGTAAAGCGGATCACTTTTAACATTAATCCATTGTCTGATTGACATATACTAAATGTATAATAGTCCAAAAAAATAAAGCTTGTGGCCCAGTTTTCAGAGGTGCTGACACTCACAGGTCAGGTTGCTGTAGTTTTGTTTGTTTTGTTTTTTGTTGATCAAGTTTTTCCATATAATAGATGTATGAAGATTTATATTAGACATAGAAATAAATCACTTGAGCATATAGCTACACTGCGGGTATATTTGCCATAAGAGATCAGATTTTTGTATCAGGATGTTACATACCATAAAATAGCATTTGCTTATCATTGACTTTAATAACTTCTTCAAAGAGATTTACATCAAAGCAAAATATAACTCTATGTAATAGTTGTCCTTTCCTCTCTAAAACTTTTGTCCATTCCTTAATCAGTCATCTCCCTGATTACTGCCACTTTATCCCCTTTGCCCTCCCTTCCTCTCATGGGCCTGCAGCCCCCTCTCTGATTATCCAAACCACCACCATAAAGTCATCTTCCTCTCACCCTCATACTTCAACGACTGCTGGCTCGCTTCTTCTTTTACTGCATCAATTCCAAGCTCCTTGTTCTAATGTCGAAGGGTCTGCTTGATCTCTCCTTTAGTTGCATCTCTGATTCTGTCACCTATCCCCTCTCTTGTTCTTTATGGCCTTAATTCAACAAGATAGTTAAGCATGTGTCTAACTTTAAGCATCTGAGTAGACAGGCCGTGGAGCTACTCATTTGCTTAACATTAAACGTGCTTTAGCACCTTGTTGGATCAAGGCCTATTTTTCTCCCAATACCCGATACTTACTTCTTCCTTTGTCTCCTCCCACTTTTTGGCTTTGGAACATTCTATTGTGCAACCCCCTAAGCTCGGAACAGTCACCTACTTCATGTCCACCTAGCGCCTTCTTTCTCCACTTGTAAATTCATTTCTAGTTGTCTGCGATCCTCAAAGCTGTGTACTGTGTTTATTCTTTCTATTGTGAAGATAAAAACTGAAGGAAGCAATCAAACTGCAAAGGATATGAACTCATCTGCTAGTATCTAAAGCAGAAAAGGAATATATGTATATAAATTTGCAAAAAAATAATAATTCTCCAGTGTATTTAAGAGAAAGTGTTCAAATATGGTAAAATGTCACCCAGGTACATGCTATTTTATTGGGGAAAACACTGGTGTTTTTCAGTTATACAATCTTGGATCCTTAAAATCTCACCAGTCCTTCAGGAAGAGCATGTACTTTACACAAGATCTTGTCATTACTCAGTGGAATTCACAATGTAAAGCAGGAAGTTCTCAGATTAGCATGAGTTTCCAGGCTTGAGGAATCTCAGACCTTTTATTAAAAAGAAAAGGAGTACTGTGGCACCTTAGAGACTAACAAATTTATTTGAGCATAAGCTTTTGTGAGCTACAGCTCACTTCATCGGATGCATTCAATGGAAAATACAGTGGGGAGATTTATATACATAGGGAACATGAAACAATGGGTGTTATCATACACACTGTAACGAGAGTGATCACTTAAGGTGAGCTATTACCAGCAGGAGAGCGGGGAGGGAAAAAACCTTTTGTAGTGATAACCAAATCTCCCCATTGTATTTTCCACTGAATGCATCCAATGAAGTGAGCTGTAGCTCACGAAAGCTCATGCTCAAATAAATTGGCTAGTCTCTAAGGTGCCACAAGTACTCCTTTTCTTTTTGCGAATACAGACTAACACGGCTGCTACTCTGAAACCTTTTATTATATTTTCATTTTAATTAGGGATAGATGCATTGGTTTGGATAATGAGAAAATAATTTCCCTCACCCCAGAACTTTCACCTACCTTGAGATCCAAACTGAACTCAAGTCAAACCTTTGCAAAGCTCAGATAATTTTCTTCACTTCTGATGTCTGACTGGGAATGGACTCAGGAATAAAGAAATTCTAGAAGAAAGACTCTTTTCAACTTCTCTGGACAGGGCCAGAAAAGACATTACAAGAAAATTCACAAAAGAAGCCTTTCCCTTGTGAGACTTTTAGCCAAACTGAACAGACTCACAGAGGTTTGGATAATCTCTGGTTTAGAATCTCAATTTTTAAAAGTTTTTCTGAACCCTGATTCTGCTGAGATTTGCCCACCAGTAAATTCAGTCCTGCTATAGCTTAATCTCTGGCTTTGTACAAGTATTTCATACTGATCTATTTTAATAGGTACTTATATGACTACTGTGTAAGTGGATAGTGCAAAGGCCTGGAATTCAGGAGACTGGGTTCTATTTCTGGCTCTGCCATTGGCCTACTTGGTGACCTTGAGGAAGTGACTTTAATTCCCTGTGTTTCAGTGTCCCTGTCTGTAAAATGAGATAATGATACTGGCCTCCTTTGTAAGACGCTTTGAGATGTAGTGATGAAAAAGGATATATAAGAGCTAAAGATTATTCCAGTATCTGAGTACCTCCCAGTCTTCATACATTTATTCTCACAATGCCGCAGTAAGACAGGGCAGTGCTATTATTCCCATTTTGCAGGTGGGAAACTAGCATAAGGTGAGTGAGTTCCCTAAGGTCAGTAGTAAAGCAGGGACTTGACCCCAGCTTTTTAAAGTCCTAGGATAGTGCCTTAACCACAGGCCCATCCTTCCTTTCTCTAACATTGCTCACATTGTTATTGATAACTTTACATTTACAGTATTTCTGTGGTCAAATAGTTAATGACATGAAGCTATAAATATAATTAGTGAGATCCCAAGTTTTGTCCTTTGCAGTCGAATTGAGAATGAAGTTCCAGGGCCTAAAAAGCAGGAGTTAAGGGCATGCTTCAACTTCATTCCTACCTCTTCGAAAACTCCTTTGTGTTTTTGCTTTTATTTTCCCCTAGTGAATAAATATTTAAACCTGGTCTCCTTATAAATACATGGTGCACAGCCAGTATGGAACCATAACTACATAAGTTTGCCCGTTTGATGGAAATTCATCTGTGCAGCTGCAGAATCTCAGAACAAAAGGGGGTGAGCTAATGGCACCAGCCCCAGTGCTGAAGCCAATGGAATTACTTCAAATTTATACTGCTGACCAGAATTGGTCCCTAATTATAAGCCTGTGTTTTAACACTCATGTGTATTTATGTACAGGGTAGGGAGACAATTTTCTTGGTAAAAATTAGCAACTAGTTATAGATAGTCTCAAAAGTGTGTGTGCAGGGGGAGTGGTTGGGGGGAATGGAAGAAATTGCCTACATCGTTTTATCACTGAAAAACTTGAACAATAAGTTCAGTTGTAAGGAAAACAGAGTGTGGGTGGAACCTTTGTCTGTGTTCACTAGGTGCCTAAGGCTGTTTCGTGCATGCAGAGCAAGTTCCATTAGGGTTATGCATTGCAGACAAATGTATCATTTGCATCTACTTCAACTTTTCTATAACTTGATGTGTGTGTACTTCACTTGTCATGACAGAATCATCTCCACAGTTTCTCCTGGTAGATATAGCGTCAGTGAATCTTTCATCACCAAATAAAGAGGAAAAAGGGGGGAAATATTAGAAGTTATCACCAGAGCACATGGCACAGGATTTTCTACTTTGTTAAAAATAAGCTGTACTCATCATATGACTGGAACTGCTGCTATTGGTAACAGTTGTGCTAAATTCGATGGTTCTGTGTCTTTAAAGAGAGATTAATTGACTTGCTTGGGAGACACTGTGGCCTACTGGACCTAAGAATTATGAACTGTGAGTTGGAATCTTGGTCCTCTCACTGACTTGGGCAAGATATAAAATTAATGAGAGGTTTGAGTGTTCAGTACCTCTGAAAATCACTACACCAATTTAGATGCCTAGCTTTATCCAAGTTTGAAAGAATTTGGTTATATTTTTTTCTGTCTTAGTCTCTCCATCTGTAAAATAAGGACAATGATATTTATCCGCTTTGTAGGCTTGTTGTGGACAATAAGACCTTATTGGGAAAGTCTACACTGCAGTTGGGAGGTGTGATTTCCAGCATGGGTAGACAGACTCATGCTAGCTCTGCTGGAGTGAGTAGGCTAAAAATAGCAGTGTAGATGTTGTGGCACAAATGGTGGCTTGGGCTAGCCACCCAAGTCCAAGCCCACCTGACCTCCTGAGTCTGAGCTCAGGTGGCTAGTCTGCTCCGTTCTTGTCCTGCATCATCCACACTGCTATTTTTACTGCACTAGCTTGGGAGAAGCTAGCATGAGTCTACCTACTTAGGCTGGGAATGATACCTCCCAGCTTTAGTGAAGACATACCCATGGATACTAGTCAGTTGCAAAAGTAGGTATAGTAACTCAGGAACTCTGCATCTCCTGTCTTCTGCTTATTCGTCTGGACTACATGGCTTCTAAAGGGATACTTTCTCTATGACTGCTATTCTAATGGCCTGGACTTCCTAAAAATTTTAAGGCCCCGTGGACTTTTAATGTCCTAGAAAGTTTATATGGCACTAAAGCACTTTGCTGTACCTTCTTATATTTAACACTGCTTTACAATGAGCAGAAATACCTAAGTCTATTGTTCATGTGAACTCCTAGGGTGTTTCGCCACTCAAAACCTAATAGAAAACTCTGCTAAGCATACATGGAAAAAATCTTTCAGTTTTCATTACTTCCAAAGGGCTGAACCAGCTTTCATTTGCTCTTGAATTTTGCCCATGTAAAATTTCTGATTGGAACATATGGAGGAAGTATTTTCTTTTGGTAGTATCCCCTGCACTCTATCCTTCTGTAATAGATTATTTACTATTAATTATTATGTTAACAAAGCCCTAAACGTATTTAAAGGAACAGAAATAAAACGGAAGGATGCACATTGTTATTCAATTTCAACTGTTCACTGCAGAAAGAATTACACTTCCTTTTGGGAGTTGTGTACTGTGCAGTTCCATGTTCTTAAACAAATGAGGGAGGTTGGGTGATCACAGGCCAGTGTAGCCTCTCTTAACTTATTGCAAAGAACACCCAGTCTGAAAAGAACAGTTACTTTTTATAATAATTATAACCATTATAAAATCTATCTCCATATTCTGTGATTGGTAACAACACCCTATATCCCACAATACTTTTTCACCGAAGACACTCCTGTTCCTGTATATAGAGAGCTTTGCCTTAGAAGCTCTGAAGCCAAATTTAAAAACTAAATAAGGCGCACATTTTTAACAGTGAGGGTAATTTAGCATTGGAACAATTTGCCTTGGCATGTGATTGATTCTCCATCACTTAAAGTCTTTAAATCAAAACTGGATGGCTTTCTAAAAAGAAATAGAAGCTATGAGCTTGATGCAGAAATTAGTGGGTGAGGTTCTGTGGGCTGTTTTATACAAGAGGTCAGAGCAGGGCTGTAGCCAGGGTTGGGCAAGTAGGGTAGCTGCCCAGGGTGCAAAGCCACAAGGGCGGAATAATGGGGCAGAAAAATGATGGGAAAAAACAAGCAGGGGGCTTGCTTGACCTGGGCACTAAAATACCTAGTTACGGCTCTGGGTCAGAGTAGATGACCATAATAGGACAGAAATCTATGAATCTATCCATTAGAGCACCATCAGCTTGTGCTTCATCAGTCAAGAATGGTTCAGCATAGAGTAATTCAGATGGAATGACAGAATAAACAGAAAGCTTTGGTTTTCAATGGAATAAGTGAATTTGAGAGTGTTCCTTCTTTTACATGCTGCAAAATACCACAAGTTAAATGGATATTACATGCTAACAATGCAATTTAACTTTGACAACTGCCAAAGAAAAAATCAGAAAATGCTATATAGTTGTTATTATTACAGAAAATCTCAGCAATCTGAGATGGAAAAGCCATATCAACAGATATTTTAGATAAGACACAAATGAAGTTTATAGTACAGTAATAGCTTATATTAGCTGTTTATTTAAAAAAACCTTTTACGGTATTTGGCACCATCTAGTTGTGCCAAATACACATGGAGTGTATGTTGTTAGGCTTTGTTACTGCATGATTTGATGACAGTTTCTGCTTCTTATTGTTTATTACACTCACTTGTATTTCTTATACTGTAAATTCTGTAGAGCTGGAGTTGTGTACTCCTGTTGTACAGCACCTAACACAATGGACCTCCTTTATCCCCTATAATGTATCTATTCTGTACATGCTTTCCCCCCCAACATCTGTATCCTCAGGTCCCCTCTGAAACTGAACTTTATCCAGTCTTGATGACTCCAGTGCTACTGCAGTGAAGAATTTCATCAGCTCATGCAGGGAACAGTGGGGCCCCACTGCATGCAAACTAGTTCCTTCTTAACTCCATCCTGTGCCTCAGATACAAGAGAAACACACTGGCCCCAATGAAGTCAATAGGAGTTTTGCCATGGATTTCAATAAAGTTAGGATTTCATCCACTGTATGCAATCCAATTTTTGAGTGGGAGACTTCCTGCATTCCACTATGGCTGCAAACTGCACAGACACAACACCTCCAGAGCAATCCCCTTTAGATTTATGCTTCATTCCCCTGATGGAGCCAAACATGCCAAAACAGGTCCAGCAGCATCATCCAAACAGGTTTTGATAATACATGCAAAGTTGGAGGCTTCATCTTATGTTAAATCATGAATGGTTGACACTTTATTTGCCACCAATTTTGCATTCACCATCATTAACCTAAGAACAGGATCTTTGCCCTGACTTATCAAGCTAACTACAAGCAAAGCCCATGAAACCGAAACAAGAATATCTTAGTTCAGGTTTGTAGCTTGCACAAGATCTCTTCCTATTTCTTGCCAACTACTAAAGGACATGAAGAACTCAAGTTTAGCAGCCTGTGAGGCTCTCCATATTCCTAGCATAAGGCAATGTTGTTCAGACCAGTCAAAGGTAGCCATCAAAGAGTTGGGCACCCAATTAAGATTCTCCAGGGCAGGCTGCATAAGTTATCTCTACAAATATAATCCTGGTGTTTATTTATTTATTTATTTATATCTTTTTTTGTGGTCCAAGTTTCTGGGTCAAGTGATAAAAAATTGTTTTACATTCAAATAGTCTTGCCAATTGTATTATGCAGCAAACCGTGTATCACTTTGTTCTGTTACAAATGTCTGTAGTGAAGACATCCTATAAATAGGTTTGATGTTCCACTTGTATCTCAGTAAAGCACCGTCTCCTTTTCTGTGTGTCTAGATCACCTCTCCAATGGCAGTTCCAAATGTCCCCTATTGTCACCTCTTTCTCATATCCCTAGTGAAGCCACAATGTGGAGAAAAAAATTAGGCTCAAGAGACATGATAAAATTAACCCCACTCTCCTTAGATGACAACATATAAGGATTCCGACTACTTCATCGTTCTCGTTGTCTTCCCCCCAGGTAGCTGATAGGGCCATCCCATCTTGGCTCTAACCCTCCACGTCTGCTACTGTTGTTGATATTTCTGCTGGCTTTCTGTTGTAATGATTGATGTCTTGATGACAGGCACATAAATCATGTCCGTTCATAATGGATAACATCGACATTCACATGAATTAGGCATGTCTTTGCTCTAAAACTCTTAGCACCATGCATGCTGCATTCTGCTATCTCATGGTTTTTGCCCAAACAATGTCTATAAACTGCAGAGACCATTGCTAAGGAACCATATGGATGAAAGAGGATGAATTTTGCAGCTGGAGCGGGATTCACAAGAGACTACAAGACCCTATAGGCTAGTCTGTCTGGCCCATTGCATATCAGGAGTTGCAAAAGGCAAACAATACAGAAACAAACCAAAAAATATCCACAATATCACTGGATAGTTGTAGTTGGATGTGCCACTGAAAATGAAGGATGTTCTGCATCCTTAACCCCAACGATCCATGATCTTTAACAGTCTTTCATGGACAACTGACAGCTCTCTGGCGATTCTTGAGCACGATGCACACAACTCCTCAAATTTCATTCTTTTTCTATTGGACAGAAATAACCAAGGAACTATTCTTATTCCTTTGTAATATAATTATTGACCATGGCTCTTATATTCCTGACCTGTGCAAAAGTTCTCAGGAGAGAACAATTTGTCCCAGAACTTGGTGGTCCTGAATGGGCTGCAGTTTACAGTTGGAGATGAGCTCAGGCAGGCGGTGGGGCCATGAAGACCTGCGAAAGCTAGGACTCTACAGAAAATCCAAGTCCATCCTACAGATCCCCAACTAAACCTTCCCTTTGTGCAAATCCAATATGTGGACAGTGGTTTCAATAGCCCAGGTCATGGCTGCACCTGCCAGCCCTCTCTTATGCAGAAAAGAGATAATGCAGCATTAATTTAACACCCTATTTTCTTCTATGCAGGCTATGCAGTTTTCTTAAAGGAATTTGCAACCAAGAGTAGTTGTTCGCTGGATTTTCTCCCTAGCCCAGGCCAGATCTCCTTTCTCCATGATGCTCATGGGCCTTAACCCAGCATAGGATTAAAAAATGCAGTGGGACTATGTCCTTGCTCCCTTCTGTGGCATGGAGGGATGAGGCGAATAGGGACCCATGAAAGTACATGGCAGATAAGGCTAGGAAAAAGTGCTGGCAGAAATTGCGATATATAAAATAAACAGGTCTATTTGTAAAATAAAAATTTATATTAATAGATCATTTAAAAATATATTTTCCCACCTGGATAAGATGTAATGGCCATTGGTATTTTGGCATCATGATGACAGCTACTATGGCAAAGATGTTTTTAAGAATGGGTGCCTAAAATTAGGCTCTGAAAGTCCTATTTAGGCAGTAGCTGGATTTTCAGTAGTGCTGAGAATGTTCCACTGCTTTCACAATCCTCCAGGTTCCCAACAATCTATCCCGGTCTGGAGGGCTGGTCTATGAGTTCACAATATCCCCTTCATCTGATTGTGATGATTTAGACTGACCCCAGTCTAATGCAGGCCAGAGAAATTCTCAAAAATAATATCTAGAGCACTGTTTTCATAAAAAATAGTCAATCTTGATTTTAAAATTGTCAGTGATGGAGCATCCACTTGTAAATAGTTCCAACAGAAGCTAAATAGATTGAGCTCCTTGAATGTATCACTTTGTGGCATGTTTTCTAATCCTTTAATCAGTCTCATGATTCTTCTCTAAATCGTTTCCAATTTATCAACATCCTTCTTGAATTGTGGATCCCAGAATGGGACAACTGTATTCCACCAGCAGTTGCACCAGTGCCAAACACAGAGGTAAAATAATCTGTCTGTTCCTACTTGAAATTCCCCTGTTTATGCATCCAAGGACTGCATTTCAGGGTCACTGCTTCTCAGTATAGTCAGCCACCCTGTAAGTATGGCCTATATTCCTTGTTCCTAGATGTGTACATTTACATTTAGCCATATTAAAACACATACTGTTTTCTTGCACCCAGCTTACCAAATGACTCAGATCACTCTGTATCAGTAGATTGCCATCTTCATTATTTACTACTCCCCAAATGTTTGTGCCATCTGCAAACTTTATCAGACAAGGCCACAGATGAATCTTTATCCAAAGACCATAATTATCTGTCATTTTCAATTGGCAGACATTTCATCATAATACAGCATTGAAAAAAACTAATTTACAATATATATGTTTCAGTAAATGTTTGTTTGTTTGATCTGTTACATAATTATATAAGGTTCAATCCTTCAGTCCTCACTCAGATAAAAGTCCTTTTCAAATAAATAGCAGTTGTGCTTGAATAAAGACTTTGGATTGGGAGTGGGATCTTAATTAATCAACACTGACATTTGCAGGAATCACCCGGGTCTGGTATACCTGGGGCTTGGGCTTATTCCCCAGAGGTGGGGCAACACTTTAACTTCTTTAATTATGAGGACTAGTGATGACAATTTTTCTCTTTAATTCAACTCGTTACTTAGTGGGAAAACACTAAAGAGCAGTGAGATGGGTTCCAATTAGAAGAAAGACAAACCTTCCGAACAGTGACCAAGAACAGTTTCTGTCTTACTGCATGCTGGGGCTAATAACATTATTTACTGTATTAAAGCACATGCACAGGTTTCAAAATTCTATGATTCTCCTTCTGTTGCAATATACTGTATATTTGAATCAGACGCTAAGAATGGTGGGGAGTTGCAGTTTTAAATGGCTCTGGCTAGAAATCCAACAGGACTGCATGACCTACTATGATTCTAAGAGTCTAGACTTGCTGGGCTGTAGAAGCAACATTCTCAGCCCCATATGGGGATCACCTTCTATTACTATTCCCTCTGTTCATTTCAGGAATTGACTAGCATGGGATAGTATTACTAGAGGGCACTGGTGGACATCAGCCTGGGAAACAACACAGGTACACAAGAAAGTATTGGTGTGGGGTAGGAGGAGTGAAAGTTAAAATAATGAGAATCCTTGGAGTGCTAAGAGTTTCTTGAAGAAACTTCCTAGATGAAATAAAAAGTATGGTTCAGTTATAATGAAGTAATAATGTAAAACCCAAATTTAATACACATTAGATCAAACATATCTTTAAAATTATACACTTCCTTTGGATGCACTGTTAAAATATGGATCAAAGAACTAGCCACTGACCTTTTTTAATATACAAATTAAGACATGATCATTTATTTCATATGTGTTTTATGAAGATCCAAGCAAGTCAACATGTACCTTCCTTGTATACTCCTCTGACCTTCTACCTGATAATGTCGTTATGATGGTGCTCCTCCTTACTGAAGATGCTTGGCACATCATTTTTTTATGGAGTTTCCTAAGTAAAGTCCAATTGATTTCTATCCTCCTAAAGCATTTTGGTTACTCTCCCTTGTACAAAGCAATCCTCCAGATATGTAGAACATTCTAAAACATGTTGGAACTTCATCCATCTTCGTAATGACCAATAGGGTGAGGGTTCTGTAGATAACAGGATGTGGCCCTTTCAATGCAGCCAGGAATCTGGGATTCCACCGATCTTCTGAGCATGTCTTCCAGGCAGTTGGAGAAAGCTACTAATATGGAACCACAAAATATGTTGCAATAGCAAGCCATAGTTCAATGCTGAAATGCAGAATCATTGTAACATGCTATTGCACTTTGATGAATAAGGTGGAAACACTGCTGCCCAGTCTGTGTCTTCCTGAGGTATTATTCTCAACTACTTTATTCCTTCTTGCATCCCTGCAGATTGGTTTTCTGGGAGACTTTGTAAATTGTAACATAGCATTTTTCTTGACATAAAACTCAGATGGAAATAATAGGAGCTGAGAAATATGTCAAACCAGCACTGACAACTTTTGAACAAGTTTTATTATAATATTTTATATCACATGGGACCTTTCATCCTTGGCAAGCCATTCACCTACAGTAGCACTGAGATGCATCTCACTGTGGAGGGAAGGTGACAGCCACCTAACAAGCTCCATGCCAGTGGGAATGGAGCGATTTTGCCTGAGGATGCCAGAAACAAGCCCCTATTCTTATAAAAAAAATCAATGGATCTTTTATGCCTCCATAGAGTAGGTAGGGCCTTGGGCCCAGATCATGAAAGACATTTAGGTTTCAGAGGTATTAGATTTCAATGGGAGTTAGGCACCTACATACCTTCAAGGATTTGGGCTTTGGTATTTAAGGTCTCATCTGAAAGATCACAAACATTAGGAGCCAAAGTGACCTGCTCCTTATTTTAACCTACCTATCCTTCCAACAAAGCCCGTTGCCAACTGTGTCCACATATCTATTCAGGGGACACCATCATAGGGCCTAATCACATCAGCCACACTATCAGAGGCTCGTTCACCTGCACATCTACCAATGTGATATATGCCATCATGTGTCAGCAATGCCCCTTTGCCATGTACATTGGCCAAACTGGAGGGTCTCTACGTAAAAGAATAAATGGACACAAATCAGACGTCAAGAATTATAACATTCAAAAACCAGTCGGAGGACACTTCAATCTCTTTGGTCACTCAATTACAGACCTAAAAGTGGCAATTCTTCAACAACTGCTACTCTGAAATAGGACATCAGAGTGTCTCAGACATGAGTCTTAACCGCCTAAGTCAAACTTCTACTACACCAGAGTGGCTTATCATATATTGATAACTCTTCTTACATTTGACGTACTCTTCACTTTCATGTTTGCTACCAGCTAGAATAACAGTGGAAGTTTTAAATCTTTTTCTTGTGATATTTTAAATCTTTGTCTTGTCTTACTAGGTATTATAGTTACAATTAGGAAACTGCTCATGTGCTGTACCAAAGTCTTATTTTACCTTTCTGGAAATAGTGGCATATTTCTTTGCATTGGCCAGTAACTCACAAATTAGCACATACAGTATAGTAAGTAAGAAAGGACTCATTTTTATAATTCATTAAGATTATGAATTGTGTGTACTATTGCCAATGAGAACACTGTCTAACCAATGCTGCAATCAATCATGCACTCTGTTTCAAAATATTTCTAAGGGGAAAATTCAACTGGATGGGCTGCCATTTCTTTTATAAATTAAGGGGTAAAACCAACCAACAACTAACCCACATTTATTCTAAGGTTCAGCAGGGTGTTGAATATACAATTACTCAATCCCAAACTGAAAAGGAGTACTTGTGGCACTTTAGAGACTAACAAATTTATTTGAGCATAAGCTTTCGTGAGCTACAGCTCACTTCATCGGATGCACGAAAGCTTATGCTCAAATAAATTTGGTAGTCTCTAAGGTGCCACAAGTACTCCTTTTCTTTTTGCGAATACAGACTAACATGGCAGCTACTCTGAAACCCTGTCAATCCCAAAATGACATCTATTGTCCCTGATGAGTATGAGTTATTCCAGTGAACATTAATGGGAGTTGTGCACATTCAAGAAAGGGAAGAATAGATCCAGAATTTAATACTATATCTCCTCCGCTGAGTGATAGCTCATTTTGGGGCTTTGCAGTTCAGCTTTCTCTGGGAGGAGAAAGTAGCGATGCAGAATCAGGATGTAGTGTAACTTATTTATTTACACTATATACACTTGTCATTGAACATGGGTGGTCACAAACAGCATGTAGGCAATGCAGCATGCAGATTTTGGAAATCTGAGTGCCCCAAAATCAATGGCCGATTCCCAGGAAGTGACTCTGCACCAAGAATGGACTGTAGTCAGAGAGATTAAGGCTGAGCAAACTCTTGCTGTTTGCCACAGCTCCCCAACAAGACCGTGAATCACAAAACCAAACCAGAATACAGCAAAATCTGTACAGTGCTCACATGCAAAGAAGAACTTGTAAGATTATGTTTCATATTACTCCTGCCATAACCATATTAAGGTCTATGAGTAACATTTAAAAAAGCACCTAAGGCCTGGATCCACCAAAGGGTGTAGGTGCTGTGACAATGTGACAACACTGAACGTTTAGATGACCACAAAACTCTGGAAAAACAACACAATCCACAAAGCCGGAGTTCAGTGCTTAGGCTCCCTATACAATGAATGGGAAGAGATAGGTGCCTTAGAATGGGATCCACAAAAGCC
Organism: Natator depressus; assembly: GCF_965152275.1. Lineage (NCBI taxonomy): Eukaryota > Metazoa > Chordata > Testudines > Cheloniidae > Natator > Natator depressus. The sequence goes on from NC_134236.1 coordinate 24,940,452, forward strand.
AGCACACTAGGCAGCTCCCCACCTAAAACAGCCAATAAGAGATGCTGACAAGAGGGGTGTGTACTGAGCTTCAACTCCTGGCATGGATTTAGGCACCTAACTGTGCTTGTGATCTACCACCAAGAACCCCTCTTCTGGAGTCAAGCAGCTTAGGTGCCTAGGGCATTTCTGGAAAGAATGGGTTAGGCACCTGCCTCACTCCACACAAAACCAGGTCGTGAGGCAGAGGAGCTGCCCACATGATATCTTTTAGCCTAGTGGTTAGACCACTTACCCAAAATATGGGAGATCCCAGATTCAATTCCTCCTTCATGCAGAGGGGGAAAAAGATTTGAACAGGGGTCTCCCACTTCTCCGGAGCCTCCCCAACCACTAAACTATGAAATATTCTGAGGTGGGGCTCCTTCAGTCTCAGCTGTTGAAGCTGATCCATGGAATAAAAATAATTAAATAGTTATTAGCACAGAGGGCCTGGACTCTGGGTCTCCCACATGGTTGCTCGAATCACCAGGCTACAGAGTCACTCTGGCCTAGTGACTCGTTATGTGCATATGCATCTAGAATAGGGTTACAATTCTTTACAAGTACTCTGTGAATTTAAAGAGTAGAGAGTAGGATTCAAGTTTAACCCCTAATGAAAAGTAAAATTTAGGGCCCAAGTTTTTCCAGTAGTCTATATGAACTCATTTGGCTTGCACAGACTTCTCCAGTTAACTTTCCCAAGCATTTTCAAATCCCTACGGCTTTGTAGTTCAATCCATTGACTGTTGTAGAGCATTTAAGCAAACATTTTAGTAGCTTTAAACTCTTGTTGAAACACACGCATGGCCTAGGAGCAGATCAGAGGCTAACAAAAATAGACAAACCCAATTTGCCATCTCTTCACCCTGAGTCTAAACAAAAAAGAATGTATCTGTAACTTATTCTAGACATTTTACAAAGGGATTAGTTCACAGAGAACATGTATGATGTCTAAAAATATGTTAGTCTTCTATAGCATTTTCTATTTGGATCTCAAAGCATTTTACAGACATTAAGGCCAGCACTTTCAGAAATGTCCACAAATGTTAAGTGCCTCATTTTTGGGTGCCCACCTTGACACACCTAAGTTCTGATTATCAGAGCAAAGAAAACCAGACAACTCTTATTAACGTCATAGTTACATCAATTCCAAGGCTAGAGGGGACCTTTGTGATGATCTAGTCTAACCTCTTGTATAACACAGGCCATAGAAATTCCCCAAAATAATTCCTAGACATATCTTATAGAAAAACATCCAGTCTTGATTTAAAAATGGTCAGTGATAGAGAATCCACCACAACTCTTGGTAAATAGTTTCAATGGTTAACTGCCTCTCACTGTTAAAAAAATTATGCCTTATTTCCAGTCTGAATGTGTCTAGCTGCAACTTCCAGGCATTGGATCATTTTATACCTTTCTCTGCTAGAGCGAAGAATCCATTATTAAATATTTGTACCTATGACAGGGCAGAGTGGCCCCGGACTGGTATCGAAGGGGTTAACTCTTCCTTCCTGGAAGAGGAAGCCCCGCCCCAGAAGCCCTGCTGGACATGCTCCAAATGGAGAATAGATATAAAAGCCTGCAAAGGTGCTCAGTCTGGGCTGACCACCGGAGGAGAAGGAGGTACACCACCAGCTCCTGAGGAGGGACAGCCAAAGCTCCCGGATCCAAAGGCCAACCAAGCTGGGACGCACCCGACATCCCAGATGGAGGTCTCGGCAGGAGGGGATGGAGTGGAGGACCCTCCCCCCAGAGGGGAGAAGATGACACTGAGGGTAGGAAGTGACCCAGGGGCATTTTAGAGACAGGCAGCGTTAAAGCTGCACTGACGCTCGGCGTGTTGCGGGCGGATCATAGACTAAGCTAAGCTTATCATAGCCGAGCTAAGCGCAAGGGGAAACCCCACCAATAGGAGAGCCCTGGGTCGGGACCCAGTGGAGAGGGTGGGCCTGGGTCCCCCTACCCACCCCCCACCATTGGGATACACGTTCCCGCCTGAGAGGGAGTTATATGGACTCTGGCCGTTGGGCCACACTGCCCCGACGTGTGGGGTGAGTTATCTAGACTCTGGCCGCTAGGCTGCACCCCCCGCCCCCCCCGCTTGCGAGGGGGATTGCATAGACTCCAGCCGCTAGGCTGCACCCCCCCTCTTGTGAGGGGGATTGTAAAGACTCCGGCCGCTAGGCCGCACTGCTCCAACACAGAGAGTGATTTATGTGGACCCTGGCTGTTGGGCCACACTGCCCAATACTCAGGGTGACACATGGACTCAAGCCGTTAGGTCCCGCTACCCCGAGTAAGGGGCGAGCACAGGGAAACCAGCCATTGGGCCACATTGGAACACCCTTACAGGATGGGCGTGGGAAAGTAAGGGTGGCGAGGCCCCGACACCCCATCCACACCTGCCACAAAGAGGCGCTGCGGTGCCGGACCTGTCACAGTACTGCATGTAGATACTTCTAGACTATAAGCAAGTCACCCCTTAACCTTCTCTTTGTTAAGCTAAACAGATTGAACTCTTTGAGTCGATTATAAGGCATGTTTTCTAATCCTTCATTCATTCTCATGACTATTCTCTAAAGCCTTTCCAATTTATCAATATCCTTCTTCAGTTGTGGACACCAGACTTGGACACAGTATTCCAGCAGCATTTGTATCAGTACCAAATACAGAGGTAAAATAACCACTCTACTCTTACTTGAGATTCTCCGGTTTATACATCCAAAGATCAGATTAGCCCGTTTGGCCACAGCAACACACTGTGAGCTCATGTTCAGCTGACTATCCACTGTAATCTTCACATCTTTCTCAGGGTCACTGCTTCCCAGGGTAGAGTCCCCCATCCTGTAAGTATGGTCCACATTCTTTGTTCCTAGATGTATACATGTCCATTTAGCTATATTAAAATGAATATTGTTTGCTTGCACCCAGTTTACCAAACAACCCAGATCGCTCTGTATCAGTGACCTGGCCTTTTCATTATTTTTGTGTCATCTTCAAACTTGATTGGGGACAATTTTATGTTTTCTTCCAGATCATTAATAAACATGTTAAACAAAATAGGGCCAAAAACCAATCCCCGTGGAACCCCACTAGAAACACCTGTTCGATGATGATTCCCCGTTTACAATTACATGCTGAGAGCTATCAGTTATCCAGCTTTTAATCCATTTCATGGGTACTTCGTTAATTTTATATCTTTCTAGTTTTTTTAATCAAAATATCATGTGATACCAAGTTAAATGCTGTACATAAGTCTATTACACCCACCCTATTACCTTTATCAGCTAAACTTGTAATATCATAAAATATAAAGCTAGTTTGACAAGATCTATTTTCCATAAACCTATGTTGATTGGCCTTAATTATATTACCCTACCTAATTCTTTATTAATTGAGTCCTGTATCAGCTGCTCCATTATCTTACCCAGAATCGATGTCAGACTGACTGGTCTATAATTAACCAGGTCATTCCATTTACCCTTTATAAATATTGGCAGAACATCAGTTTTCTTTCTGTGTTCTGGACTTCAGTTGGACGCATTGGAGTTCAGCTCCTTCACTGAAAAATCAGGCCCTCGGTATCTCAAGTCAGGCACTGAAAAATAAAGGCACCCCAAATTAGTGGAGAATGTTCATGTCTATAATGTTAATTAGGTATCAGTTCAGCCAGCTGAAAAATCTCACCGCTTCTACATCAGTTCCAGTGTGCACAGGAACTCTACACAACAGTTCACAGGAAGAAGTTCTATGCTGTAGTTCAAACAGGAATTAATTCAGGGAAGTTCTTTGGCCCATGTTTTTCAGGAGGTCAGACTCAATGATCACAATGGTTCCTTCTGGCCTTACAAGCGATGAGTATGTCTGCAGTTCAATCAGACGTGTGTCTGCAGCATGTGTGGACGTACCCGAGTTAGCTTTGATCTAGCTAGCTTAAACAGTAATATCAGTGAAGCCGTGGCAGCATGGGCTGCACAGGAACTAGCCACCTGAGTTTGTATCCCGGGTCCTGGGTGGGGTTGTACGGCCCATGCTGCTGCAGCTTCACTGCTATTGATATTCCAATTATCCAGATCAAAGCTATGTCAGGGGTGCTGCACTAACATCTCTGACTGCAGTACAGGCATACCCTAAGTTAAAACAAATGCCAGAGAGAAATGTAACTGGTGCGGTAGGTTAGGTAGAATGAACGATACAAGTTAGAATTTGGCTTGGACACCAGGGTTAACATCTGTACTCTTACAAAAAGTATTTTGGGATCTTCAATGACCCCAAGTCTCCCAAAGGCATGTCATTGACTTCATTAAGATCCCATAGAGTGGAATTTTTTTGGCCCAACAAGTTACTGGTTACATAGAGCTACAGGATTTAGATTAAATTTGGATAAACATATACTGTTCTAATGCTTATTTGAATTATTTAAATGCCTTTGCTTTCCATTATTGGGTTGGAAGTCTCATGACAGCAGTCTCATGACATTTCTGGTTAGACAGAAAATAATGTACAAAAAAGTGATTATGGTCACATTCCAGCAGTTCTGCTTCCAGCCTGCAAAAGTGATGACAATTCTGGAACTTCAGGAATGACTCTGATTTGCTTTTAAGCCCCTGGATGAAAGTTTAGGAGGCGTTATTTTATCCAATCTGGCTTGATCATCTCTATCATTAAAACAGGTGTTTGTTACCCAAATTTGCTAATGGGCAGTCGGTGCTAGTAGGGCTGAAACTCTTAACACAATTTGTTATGTCTCTAATAAATATAGATGGACCCAAGATAAAATTGCATTGCTGTACAACTCTGAGTTTTAGGGAAGTTTGGATCAGGATCTGAAATTTGCACAGCTTGCAACATGTCTTCATTATGGGCCAAACAAACCCCCAGATTAGAATAACCCTCAAACTCTGGAGAAGTTTGAATTGAGGGCCAGTCTTACTTCTAAAAATAAATCATTGGTTCCATTTCTAGTTCACAACTGGCAGAGCTTGTGGTTGACTATTTTAAAAGAACTAATACTGCCACATTTTAACGTACAGGTATAATGTACCTTGTACAAAGAAGGCACTTATAAGGTGTATCTACAGGGATTTACACTGACCTCAGTCTATGAAAGACCGCTTACTAGTATCAGTGACTCTGGTTCAAATGCAGTGTATGCCTGTTCTTGTCTATGTATTTTTGTCACCTATCCCCATGGAATCGGAGTGGAAATGCCTTGAATGTCTTTATAAGACCCTGCCTAAATGGGTTAGTTTTTACAATTCATCATGTCCATGATGTTATTCAGAGTTAAGTAGTTTTAAATGCAACTCCAATTTATAATTCTATTGGTGATTGTTACTGGAACAAGATGGCTATACTTATGCAAGTAAAAGTCATGTCATGTTCCTGTTTAATTTTCTTGGCAGTAGCGATGAGAATTCTAGACTGCAGTGATATTGTATGACGTCCGAACCAACAGCCTGGCTTAATAGAGCATTTTCCCTCACTTCTGGCTGTCTGGATCAGTTATTTGATGAGCTCACTAACAAAGAACAAGCCTGGTTCCGACCTCTCTCTGATTCCGTTTTTACCCTTGTGTGAGTCTATTCACTTCTATGAAATTAATCCTCATTTACTTGTGTAAATGAGATTAATCAAAACATGGGGACTCAGCTGGTACAAATAAGTGTAATTTCATTGAGTGGATCTGGCATTTGTACCTCTTAGCCAAGGCAGAAATGAAACTGTCTTCTGATCACATCTGTCTCTCTATCAAATCTCAAAGTTAATGTTCGCACTACGAGCACTTTAAAAACGTACATGAAAATAATTCCATAAATAACGTGTGCGACGTTCCAGAATTTTTACCCTGTAAAGTTGACTCAACCATATATAGTAAAGGGGAGGAATGCTGAGGTTGACCTGTAAAATTATTTGTCCCCATAAGTGACAATGACAGGCATACGTTCAACATTTTGGGCCCAATTTCTGTTGCATGGAACCAAAGTAAACACATTTCTCTGATGTAATTGTTGATATTACTTGAGTAATTACTTGAGTTAGTGCAATGCAGCCATAGCTGTGTGAAAAATTTTATTTGGACCAGCTGTTAACCAGTGCTAGGAAAGCATAGAATATTTACCTTGCAAGCTAGCTACAGTAGAATCATAGAATATCAGGGTTGGAAGGCACCTCAGGAGGTCATCAAGTCCAACCCCCTACTCAAAGCAGGGCCAATCTGCAATTTTTGCCCCAGATCCCTAAATGGCCCCCTCAAGGATTGAATTCACAACCCAGGATTTAGTAGGCCAAGGCTCAAACCACTGAGCTAGCCCTCCCTGCCCCACAGAGCCTCTTTTCACAAAGCTTACCAAGTTTTGTACCCTTTGGAGGCTATAAAAACATTTTCAAGTATTGGGCCTGATCCTTCTCCAACCTAGAGCTGAAGAAGCCAGGAGGAACTCCAGTGAAGCTCATGGAACTATTCTGGTTTACATGAGAAAAGAAACAGGTCTGATGTGTTCTTCTCCCTAGCTGTTTTACATTCTGACACACTGAGAACCCAAAAGAACATAAGCACATACTGTTTTGGTGGCTCGCACCATCACCATTTCTCCCAATTCTTCTTTCTGTCTCTCTGACAAAAGTACTGAGCATGTGCACAATGTATAGCAGTGAAAATAATGGTGCAGGGTATGACAGTGCTTTCTCTCCTGCCTGTGTTGCACCAAAATCGTTCCTCTTTAATGACATCTCTCTGATGCACTGCTAAATGCCCTGGTGCAAATGCTTAAAAATATGGGAATACAAGAGGGAGGAATAGGCAGCCTTTTCTCTCTTCAGCAGTAACAATTGGTTTACATTTGCAAGATTAAACAGGTCCTCTCATGGATCAGTAACTGGGTCAAAGACAGAAAACAAAGGGTAGGAATAAATGGTCAGTTTTCAGAATGGAGAGAGGTAAATAGTGGTGTCTCCCAGGGGTTTGTACTGGGACCAGTGGGGTACAGCATATTTATAAATGATCTGGAAAAAGAGTTGGAAAGCGAGGCGGCAAAATTTGCAGATGATACAAAATAACTCAAGACAGTTAAGTCCAAAACAGACTGTGAAGAGTTACAAAGGGATCTCCCCAAACATGGGTGACTAGACAACAAAATGGCAGATGAAATTCAGCGTTGATAAATACAAAATAATGTAAATTGGAAAACATAATCTCAACTATACATACAAAATGATGGGATCTAAATTAGCTGTTACCACTCAAGAAAGAGATCTTGGAGTCACTGTGGACAGTTCTCTGAAAACAGCCACTCGATGTGCAGCGGCAGTCAAAAAAGTTAATACAATGTTACACATTAGGAAAGGAATTGATGATAAGATAGAAAATATCATAATGCCACTATATAAATCCATGGTATGCCCACACTTTGAATATTGCATGCAGGTCTGGTCACTCCACGCCAAAAAAAATATATTAGAATGGGAAAAGGTACAGAGAAGGGCAACAAAAATGATTAAAGCTATGGGACAGCTTCTGTTTAAGGAGAGATTAAAAAGACTGGGACTTTTCAGCTTGGAAAAGAGAGGACTAAGAGGGGATATGACACAGGTTTATAAAATCATGACTGGTGTGGAGAAAGTGAATAAGGAAATATTATTTACTCCTTCATGTAACACATCGAAGCAGTTGGTACCAGCCACTGTCAGAGACGTTGCTCTGATCTCATATGGCATGTTCCTAGAAACTTACATTAAAAAAAAGAAAGAAAGCTGGGGTTCTCTTTTATGTGTCTTGGTCTCCCAAATGAAGTGAGGGGAAAGGAACATGGAATTACTGTAAGTACTGGTATAGCAGTTCACAAAATCTTGAAATGGACATCTAGACCATCACCCTGATGTATAGGATTGCATTTATTATTGTCGTGTCCAGTCTGGTTTTAAACATGCCAAGCACTTTCCATGGGTGAATATTCTACAGATCTCATGGTAATTTCTATTTACACTACAGAGCATTGAGCTGGTCACACCTTCAGGGAGGGTATTTACACAGGACCTGATCCAAAGTCCCTGAAGTCAATGCAGTTCTATTGACTTCCATAGACTTTGGTTCAGTTCCATAGTTTTTCATCCACTTTTTGGAAAGAAACAGCCCCTGAATAATAATAATACCTACCTCTTGTATAACACTTTTCCATCCATAGATCTCAAATCGTTTTACAAAGACGGTCAGTATCATTATGCCCATTAAGAAGAGACTTAGTCGCAGATTGAAAAAGTGACTTGCCCAAGGTTACGCATCAGGCCAGTGGCAGAGCCAAGAAGAGAATCCTTGACTCGAGTCCCAGTCTAGTACTCTCCCCACTAAAAAATGCTGTCTCCCCGATGGAGCAGTTATTACCCACCATGATGAAGATTATGGTGGAGGAGGGTAGGAGTAGACAGTGAATAGGATTTTCTTCTTCCATTTAGCTTTCCAACAGTAAGTTCTCTTTACACATTCACACCATACCCACTTTCTCACACACACAAACAACCTAACAAAAGTAGAACCTAATCAAGTTCTTTGTCCTCTGTGCTGGGAAGGGAGAAAGAAAGAGAGAGCGTGATTGTTACTTCTACTTTTAGGTACTTGAATGGTGACCCATAATTGTGTACCCAGGTAGATACTTTCAGGAGCAAATACAAAAGCTTTCCATAGTAGAACCAGTGTAATAGGTCCAGTACCAGTACAACTCAGTTGGTGAATCAGGCCTAAATTCTTCAATATATGTTCACACAGCAACTAATGAAACATGTTTACTGATTTTGCTTGTGCACATGAAGAGTCAAAGAACACAGCAAGCATATATTCATTCAGTATCCTCACATTATTTACAGAAACGCTTTCAATTACTCAAACAGATAAACAGGCATTATTTGATAAGGACAAAAATAGCTTATGTCAAAAGCCATCTTTCTTGTGTTTCCTATAACATTGTACAGGTGGTTCAGTCATTGAAAACACCTTACGCTGTTCCAGATAGATTATCATGAAAACAAACAATAGTGACTTTTGCTACAAAAAGGAAAAAAACAACCATTACATTTGTATGTGTTCTCCTTTTTTTACTCACTCGGTTCAATCAAATCCTGCTGTGAATCAAGAGAACTTATCTGCTTACATTTTAAACAAAATACGGACATCTGGAAATAGCTTACCTAAGCACAAATGTACAACAGAAGTCTGTGAATCACAAAATTACTGTATCTCTCTGGGTTCCTGGCAAGCAGACATTTTAAGGCAAAGCTGACAAGTTACTGTTGTGGTAAGTACATGTTTCCTCACTGCGTCACTTCCACACTTATACATTTGCAAATTGCTCATTCATTTGTGGGAGCTGAGCACTTAACTAAACAGGCAGACTGCGATTTTTTGTAGTGTTGAGAACTGAGTTTGTGTTTTAACTCATGATATTTTTCCCGAGTGTAGAAGTGGCCTTAGCTGAGGCTAAAGGCTTCAAACTAATTCCTATACCTTGTTCTTTATTTTCGGAGTTGCAAAGACTACTAATTGTTTCCTTTTTCTTTCATTTTTTTAAAATTTCACATATATAAGATTAAAGTATGGAACAACAACTAAGAGTCTACATATTATAAAGAATTCTTTTTAAAAATGTTTTAAGTATTTCATATTTAAAAACAAGGATTCCGTAATAGTTTTGGGGGGAAGTCATCTCCCTACAGAACTAATGGAAAATGAGTGAGAGAAAGCCAGCCATGAAGAGTGGGTGTGTGGGAGGGGTGGTGGGAGAAGAGTCTATATAACATCAGTAGACACATAGAAGTTCAAGACAACTATATGTTCTCAGCATCATGAACATCAGTTTTCTTTGCCAATAGGAGAATATATCACTCCTAACAGAAGTGGACTTTAGTTTGCGTTTAGCTGCCAAAGGGTGAAATTCACTCAGGTGCAGAGGACAAGCGCAAGCTGCCTTCCTTAACTCTTTGATGAGGCTGTAAGGAAGTGGGGGAACAGGGAGAAGGGCCATGCAGTGACTTTTGCCCTATGCTGGTGCAGAGGACGGTGATGGGGTAAACTTTGAGAAGCAATGGGATCCATGTTTATGGGTATGTTATAGGACACAAGTACCACATACAATGTACGGACAGGCCAAAGCTTCAAAGACACAAGTAGCAGCTGCAGGAATAATATGCTATAGCCACACCCCTTGATTCTCCACTGGGGGTATTTCACATCCCCCTTCTGCACTTCATCCACATCCAGACCAACTGATTCAACTTTATGCAGGCAAAGTGAGCTTCACTTGAGCAGAATAGACACAGCCAAACCTATGGGACTTAATGTAATATTATTTTATTTTCATTTCATTTGTGCCTTCCTTTCGAGGGTCTCAAAAATGCTCTACAAAGACTAATAAAGTAACCCTCAGAATATCCTTGTAAGATAGATATTAGTATTCTGATGCCCATTTTACAGATAGGGAAACTGAACAGAGAGGTCAAGTGCACATATTACATAGGATTTCTGCATAAGAGTCAGGAAAATAACCCAGATCTCTTGAATCCCTAGCCTATACCAGGGATAGGGTTTGGATATTCACCAGGGGTCCAGGCATAGGACCATCCAGTAGCTTATTCATTTATTTATTATGACTTTTTGACTTCTCATTACTCACCCACCCAATGAAAGCCCAACAATCTAAAAGGTCCTGGTGATATTATTGGGGTTTGAAATATGCCAACGAACATTGTTGGTGTCATTTTCTATTATAAAACCTCACTGAGAATATAGTGACGCAATAGGACTTTTCTAGTTCTACTCTATGAAATTACTTCTGTCATTGTTAAATGTTAAAATGAATTAGTTAAAAGAAAAAAAAGGAAGCCTGTTCCCTTTTTCAAAGGATTTATTTACTTATTTTTAAGTAGCAAGGCTTGAGTTCTCCTCTGCCCCCCTTCATGTAACTATGGTGCCTTGTAATGCATCTGAATATATGAACAAGTTGTCCTAAAATGCATTCACTCTCTTGAGCATTATGATTTTATTATGTGTATACCAGGTGGACTTGTGCTTTTAAGAAACTACTCCTGCCGTTGTGTTTTTGCAATTGTTTCCCACCTGGATTTATATTTCACATACCAATCTTTATTAATGGAGAGAGAAAAAAAGCAGAAATGTAAAGGTCCTGCTTTTTTCCTTAGCACTCATTTCAGAGTTTTATCAGGGGTATACTGAACAACCCTGTTTTAAGCCATGAACTTATGAACTGATGATTTTATGAAATCCAACCCTCACTGTTATAATATAATCCTCATTCACTTCACCACCCAATTTTTCTCTAAAGTCAGGTCTAGCTTTCTTTTCCTGTTTTGGAGACATGTTAGAGACATCCATGTTTCGTTCCATCCACCCCACAGTGTGGCCAACACCAGGTGCTCAACTAGGCAGTAATTGAATATGAGCAACTCCCACCAACTTCAATGGATGGAAGTTGTTCATATGCAGTGGATGCATAGTCACGTCCCAGGATGACAGTTTATTTGGTCTTCTCACCTGCTTTCTGACAGTCAGCTATAAATCTGTCTTTTTGGCTTTTTAATTTCATGTTAAAAAGTGAATTGGGCAGCCATTTGCATTTTCCAAACTGGGGGATATTACTGGCGTCTTCTTTATGAGATTAATACATTTCCATCAGCCATTCCACTTGTTTGTTCACAGGTAATGTTGTGTCACTTTTCTAGTGGTCAAAAATATTGCAAAGATTAAAAAATATTAAAAATAGCAGACGGTGAGAATTTGGAAGCAAATCAAACATTTCATTCACTTACGGTCTTCTTTAGGGACAGAAATTAAAATATATTTATAGAGTATGCCTTCCTATTTTGCAGGTGGAGAGACTTGCCTGAAAGCCCTTAGCTCTGTTAATCACACAGCAAGGAAACATTGTTATGGCAGGAGTCACCAGCTGGTGCTGCTACAAGTAGCCTTACAAGTTCTTTTCTTCATGTGCAAGCGAGGTGGTGTCTTTGAAGAAATGCTGTATTGTTGTTAGTTTTGTGATGAAGTTCTTTTTGGGAGAGCTGTAGGAAACAGCAACTGTTTGTTTTCTGCTGTAATCTCTGTAAAGTAAACTCTCGGGAAGAGTTATTTCCTGAGCGTTTGCATTTGGGCTGAGATTTCTGAAAATAAAGATTCTCTGAGTGCTATTTGTACTATCTCTGTTCCAGGACTGGAGATAAATGGACACTAAATAAAACCACTTTCACGAAAAATATACCGAGTCTCTGCACCACTGATTTCTCCTCCCATGAGAAATTGACCTGCATTGGCTTGGTACAGCGGTGACAATACTGAAGTCCTTCCTCACAGCATTGTTTTCAATTCTCTCAAAATTTGATCATTACTACATTTGGGTTTGGATCAATTCATGAAGGGAAATGAAATTTCTGTTTATTAGTAATTCGCAGTGTAGTTGTAGCCATGTAGTTATAGACAGCGAAGGTGGGGTCTGTGTCTGGCCCATCTCCACTCTCTGGCCCTGGTTCAGTTCTTGCTGAACCATATGAATTTCAAATAAAAGAAAAGTGGTTCAAAATATCAGGAGTCCATGAAGTCTCCTGTGGATGTATAAGGGCTGACAGATTGTACTGACATACTGTAATACTGCACATTACTATACAATAGTGTCTTTCACTGGGGAGGATCTCAGCCTGTTTCATAATCAGATAAACAAACTATATATATAGGATATACATCACCCAGCACTGAAATGCAGCCAGCTCTAGGATAATACACAGCAGCAGCTGAACAGAGCATAAAAATATTGTAGTTTGGGGCAGGAAGTAAGGAAGAATAGGCTTATTCAGATGAAACTATCAGAGCATATAGATAGGTATAATGTACTTACTAGAGCTGGTCAAAATTTTTACATCATGACTTTTCTTCCAATGAAAATTGACCTTTTTTTCCTGAATGAAAAATGTTATGAAAAAATTCAGTTAGTTCAAATTTTCCCATTTTTTCCATGAAAAACGAAAATGTTTTTGGTTTACATATGTTAGTTTTTCACAGACAAACCAGATAACCTGCACAATAAAAATTTGGGGAGAGGGAAAGAAAATTTTTCATTTCTTTTGAAACTATTGGAAGAAAATACTTACAATTTTCTGACCAACTCTAGTAATGACCTACAATAGAATTCAGCCAGGACACTGAAATTCTCACCCTTGCCCACTGCCTTTAAAAGTGCTGTGAGTTCTATAATGATCACAAGGGCTGAGATCTCTGATTCAGTACTGACTCAGATGAGTGTGCCACCTCTGGTATCCCTGCAGTCTCTAGGGAATCTTTGTGTGTCGCCGATTCAGATATGGACCGTATTGATCCTGCATAGCTGGTAAAGCTTGTAAGTACTACAACTCAACATGATATGACAGGAGGTGAGGAATGTCTAATTTTAACTCCTAGATCATCAGTTCGGTTAGAACTCTCTCTTTCTCTCTGTGCTTATACATACCCATACAGGGCTTGATCCTGCAGACTGCTGAGCATGATAGCCCTGATCCAGGAAAGCACTTAAGCTTGTTCTTAACCTGAACCCAATAGGATCAAGCCAACAGAGAGGGAATCTGACTTGACTTGTATTGTGACACACCAAGCATATTTATGACTAGAGCTGATCAGAAAATAGGAAGGGGGAAGTCAATTATTTTTGTTTCTGTCTTACACTGAAATTTCCATATCATCAAAATTTTCCAACCAGCTCTACATATAGCACTATGGGTAACATTTTCAAAAGTTTCTAAGCCCGTTTGAAAATTTTACCTATATATAAATAATGGATCATTATCATAACAGTACCCATCTTTAACAGAGTTCAAATGTATTAATATTGAGCTTTTCTAGAAGACTGTAAGACCTGCAAGCTCAATTAAAGCTGCAATTTGCCCTAAGTAGTAATCTTTAAAACACACCCAGGACCTTACAATTTTTAAAACACACATTTAATTTCTCCACCTTCCTAAAATGTTTTTTGCTAGTTACTACAGTAATTAACTCAGTGTCAACAAATTACTACTGTTGTGACTGACCTTTTGCCTTACACATGGTTGTTAAGATATCCCATGATACTATATTTCTAAATTCTTTTACTCGGCTTAATCCCTTTCATTGAGATGATCTGTTGAACAACTGAAACCTAAATTATAGAGGAAGTGAATGGGGCAGTGTTTCTTTTCAATTTCTAATGCTTTGTGGGGGTGTTACATCAGATTATACTAGGCTATAAGATGATGCAAGGTGACATGTCAGGATGTGGTGCCAAGGCATCCCAGAAGAAATGCTTTCAGGCCATCTCAATTCAGCCTAGTCCCCACCTCTTGATTCTAAGGCCATTTGTCTCGCAGTGTGCCTGGGAAGTTTAGCATTGACTTCAGCCCCTGCAGGATCAAGTGTGCAGCCTTTTTACTAGTATGTGACCCTGGCAACCATCTGACAAGAAGGATGGAACTTTGGGCCAAAACCCAGGGTGCCATCTATAAACTCCACAGATTAGGCGGAATATGGCTAGTAGCACCTGGCTATTTAGCAAGTTAGACAGGCATGTGAACATGGTGTACTTAACCCTGTCTTACTGATAATCTCTAATACCCTACAGACATGTAGAAGCTGGCCTATGCTCCACCATTGCTGCTGCTCTTGAATGGGCATTGGTCCCATTTTTGGATGAGCACCATCATGTGTTCTTCCTCAGTGTCCCTTACGCATGCAAGGATCTCCCTGTAAAGGTCTGTAAAAGGCCACTACATTATTCTCCTTTAACTCTCATCTTAAAACCCACCTATGCTGTGATGCCTGCAAAACACTTAAAAATGGTTCGGCAACTGATATGCTGTGACTGATGTGTCCTCTGTCCCATTACTTATTCATAACTGTCTCATTGTTCCTATTTGTTCCCTCTGTCTGTTTTCATTCTGGCCTCTGGGAGCTACTGCAATACAAATAAATAAAAATAATAATTCTATTTGGTGGCCCCTTCTCCATGGAGAGCAAGGAAGATCGCAGGTATATTGGATTTACTCTGGTGTCAATGAGATTGGATTCCGGCCCTAGATGTGCTTCCTTCTAAATATTCCTGATTATAAACAAAGTTAAAAAGGCCCAGGGCTCAAACTAACAAGGGGTTTTTAATCTAAAATCTGAAATTGCTGGCCCTTGCTGGTTAAAATAAGAGCAATACATATTATTTACTATTTATTTATTTACATGATTTTCAAAAAAGCCAGAGGAAAAACTAATAAGCTCTTGCAAGAAAGTGGAAGAATTCTTTGGAGAGATGGTGTGTCAATACACACGTAGATGTCCACAAAGCTATTTACTTTCTACCCAGTGCAGTATAACAAAACAGAATGTTCAGTATAAGGCCCCCACTCCAGCTCGTTACTGCTCCCAGCTCTTGTGGACTGCACAGCTGCGGAGGCTACTCTCTGTCCTGAGGGGATGCTTTTCCTGAGCATCATGGAATGGGAACTGTTACCCAGGGAAAAGGCTGAACTTAACTTCCTTTGATACATCCACTGAACCACCCCATCCCCCCACAAACTCTTGCAGAGGGAGAGCCCGTGCATTTGAAACCCATCAAACAGCTATGGCTTCTCAGATGATTTGAGGGGGAAAGCACATACCCCGTTTCCCCCCTCCGCCCACTCTCCCCTATATTACCAGGTCACCGTATACAGCGCTAATGCAGAGTAGGAGACTTTCATCTCAATCAATCATTAAGGCATGAGCCCTTACCCCTGAAACACATGCCAAGGTTGCTCAGATCCAGTGGGAAATGGAAAGACAGACCCACTTCCTAGCTTGCAAGCAGCTCTGCATCTCCCAGGCACGCAGAAATGTGTTTTTCACTCCTTGCCTCTGTGAACACTGAGCTGACCTTTTCCTGAATAAGTCAGCCCAGCATGAGAACAACATATGGGGCCTTCTGGGGCTTGCACTCTCCAAAAAGTTGTATTGTTTTTAGACAGAATAGGGCCCTCACTGGGCCTGACCTTCCTCCCATTGAAATCAAGAGCAAAACTCCCATTGCCTTCCGTGAGAGTGGGATCGGGCCCTAAGCTTGTACTCAGAAAAAATGTGTGATACAGAATTTCCTCAGAGTCCATATTATCTACATTACTCATGTCAATTAACTATTTAGACCATTTTAATGCATATCATTTGGAATATACATAGTCAAATATTTTGTAGTTTCTCTGCAAATTTTCTGTGACCACGAGGCAGCTGCTGTTGTCATAGTGACATAATACAGTCAATAACATTGCCTGAATGTGCTAATTTACTGTTCATTTAATTATACTGATTTTTAGAAAAAAATTAGGATAAATTTTAGAAGGCTCAGAAAAATCAGAAAGTTTTCCAACTGCAGAAATATAGCCGTATGTTTGCTATCTGTTCTTTTGATTATAAAGGAAGATTTATTCATGAAACACATTTACATATCCTGACTCTATTCTTAGTAGAGTTTTGCTGTTTAAAATATTTACAATGATATGCAAAAATATAACAGCTACAAGAACACATTTTTACATGACGGGAATGTGGAAAAACATCCAAAAATGGAAACAAGTCTAGTTCCTTTTCATCTTTCCAAAACATCAGTTATTCAAAGGCAATGATGGAAAACCAAACCAAAGAAAAAAACTGATTCTTTGCTTGCATCTTTCTTGACCAATGCACAAACTCCCTGAAAAAAACAGGATGTATAATGGCAACATTGGCCTTTAGCTATGGGGCTGCTACTGGACATTCTGAATTTTTGGGATAGTGTGTGTGTGTGTGTGTGTCCATCTGTGAGTGAGTGAAACATTTTCCCGGAGAAAGACAAGTCAGACAATGTGCATTTTAATTAAAATCACATCCTAAGCATTTTAGTTTTCAAAAATTGTTAGAATGATAGAGGTTACCTTTTCTTGTGACTATTATTATTACTGTCAGACTGTCTGCCTTAAGTAGGGGGCTGAAGGTTACATATGGGATGGAGGAATGCAAAGTTGGTTGGGAGGGGTTAGTGCAGACTTGAAATGCTCTTGTTGGCTAAAGTTCTGTAGCTGTCTTGTCTACAGCTGTACAAAAGACCCCACAGGACATTTTGTATACCCTTCAACAACAACTGTGATGCTATAAACTACAGGTGAATCCTGGTCAAATCCAACTCCTCTTCCTTACCAGAGCACATATTATCACTGTTGCTTTTCCTTTGCCAGGAAAACAGGACTAATAACATATATGCATTTCTTTCAAATCCGTGCATAATTTTTTTCAAAAGTAATGTTGTATGGTTTGCATTCCTAAACTTGGGATTGTAGCTAGATGAAACCGAAGGTAATAAGTACACATTAGGAATGCATATTAATAATCTTACACAGAAAAAGATGAAAGCAATCAAGCTCAGTAAAGGTGCTTGTGTTTCACCTGATGAAATAGGAATTAGTCCTTCCCCAAACAGTCACAAAGAGAGTCTGATTCTTCTTTTATGTACACCCATTTTATACAGGGGGGGTAATTGCTCCTGATTTACACAAATCTAAATGAGAGGAGGATTACATGCATAGGGATTGATTTCCCAAGCCCTGCATCTTATGTAATAAAGTGGGTATAAAATGTCTCCATTGGTGTGAATGGTGGAGAATTCTGATTTAGTAGCATTTTGTACCTACTATGCACTGATGTGACTATCCAAGGTGTAAGACAGTAGAAAATCAATCTCAACGCAGCTCAAAGCTTTAAGGGCCTGATCCAAAGCCCATTGGTGTTAATGGGATCCTTATATTGACTTTAGGGAATTTTGAATCAGCCCCTAAATCACTTCAAACTATAGTCTAGATGAAATTACTATAAGAAGGATGCAAAACTGGTGGAAAGACCATACTCAAAAAGCAGTTCTCAATGGTTTGCTGTCATACTGGGAGAACATATCTATTGGGGTTCCTCAGCATCTGGTACTATTCGATATTTTCATTAATGACTTGGATAATGGAGAAGGGAGCATGCTTATAAAATCTATGGATAACACCAAGATGAGAGGGGTTGCAAGCACTTGGGAGGACATGATTAAAATTCAAAAGGACTTGGACAAATTGGAGAATTGGTCTGAAATCCACACAATGAAACTCAATGAAATCCACACAATGAAATCCACATAATGAAAGACAACTGCTAGGTACTGCACTTAGGAAGGAAAAATCAAATGCACAACTACAAACTGGGAAATAATTGGCTAAGCGGTAATATTGCTGAAAAGGACCTGGGGATCATAGTGGACCACAAATAGAATATGAGTCAATAAGGTAGTGCAGTTGTGAAAAAAGGCTAATATAATTCTGGGGTCTATTAAGAGGAATGTCATTTCTAAGACACTGATGGTTTTGTCCCACTCTCCTTGGCACTGGTGAGGCCTCAGCTGGAGTACTGTGTCTAGTTCTGGGTGCCCCCCTTTAAGAAAGATGTGGACAAACAGGAAAGAGTCTAGATGAGAGCAACACATTTGATAAAAGGTTTAGAAAACCTGACCTGCGAGGAAAGATTTAAAAAATTGAGTATGTTTAGTCTTGAGAAAAGAAGACTTGTAACAGCCTTCAAATATGCTAAGGGCTGTTATAAAGAGAATTGTGATCCATTGTTCTCCATGTCCACTGAAGCCAGAACAAGAAGTAATGGGCTTAATCTGCAGCAAGGGAGATTTAGGTAAAATATTAGGGAAAACTTGATTACAAGTTAAGCTCTGGAACCGGCTTACAAAGTTGGTTGTGGAATTCCTGTCATTGGAAGTTTGTAAGAACAGGTTGGGCAAACACCTGTCAAGGATGGTCTAGGTGTACTTGGTTCTGCTTCATCACAGGGTGTTGTACTAGGTGACTTCTCGAGGTCCCTTCCAGCCCTACATTTCTATTATTCTAATGTGGGCCCCTTTACCATAGTATCTGAGCACCTCAAACATTTACCATTAATTACCCTCACAACACCAACATCCCAGTGAGATAGGAAAGTGCTGTTATCACATATGAGGAACTGAGGCAGAGAAAAACTAGGGGCTTGTCTACATGGGGACAGTCAGGAAAATTAATCCAAATTAACTAAAGGTGTGAATTTGAAGTGGATTAAACTGCATTAAACCCTGTGTGAACATCCTCATTTATAATTAAAGTGGCCTTAATTTGGTTTAGTTTAATTCATTTCCAAAGTGAAATAATTCATTTCCAAAGTGAATTAAACTAAATCCAATTAAGGCCACTTTAATTCTGAATAACAGGGCAAAACAGAAATTTAACTAATCCACTCCAAATTCACACTTTAGTTAATTCAGATTAACTTTCCGGGATGTCCCCATGTAGTCAAGCTCTAACTGATTTACCCAAGGCAACAAGAGAAATCTGCAGTGGAGCAGGGAATTAAATCAGGGTCTCCCAAGTTCCAGGCTAGCATCCTGACTACAGTACCATCCTTCCTTTCCAACATCTAACTTCTACTGGTGCTGTTGAAAATCTTTCCCTTTAGAAACAAGCTTAGGATCAGTTCTGCAAAGCACAAGCCGTTTAAAAAAATAGAAAAAAATTACTCTTTGAGGAAAGGAAAAAAGTTAGCACAAGAAAAACAAATTATTTCATAGTGCAAAATTCCACTTTGATGTGTATTTTGGTGATTATGAGATAAAACCCTGAGAACAGCACTGGAACAACACTATATACACTTGATTCATCTCTCCCTTTAATGGATCTTTTGGAACTTGCCTAAATTGCCATGAGAAGTTGTTTTTTATCATGCTCTACTGTAAATATTTTAGTACTAAAATTGGCTTTTAATAAAATTAGCAAGAGGTTCAAAATGTCTAATGGACTCCATGGCAGTAACATTAAAAAGTATGTCATTTTGTCTCTTTAATGTGCCACCAAAACATTCTTGCAATGAGTTACAAAGTTGATTGTTATTTTTTAGCTCAGGACTTGGCAGGTGTGTAACACGATTCCTGATAGCAGGACAGCAGATTAGAGTCTCCCATGTAACCATTTCTAAGGGACTTGGCACAAAAACTGTTATTGCATGTCTGCAGGTGTTTAGTAATTGGATTAATGCAGAGCAGAAAGAATGTCTGCTGCCCTAGCACTGAGAAATGCTGAGGAAAGACACATTCATTTCTGAGAGGAACCTGGAATGTATGATGACAGGCCTGTTCACACACATAAAGCCAGATCTAAGCCTGTGAGTTTAAAATTAACTGCTGTGAGCAATCACCTTCCAGAGAAAAGTTTATCCAAACCTAAATATAATAACAGCGACTCTGTGAGTAAAAGGGTAGGGAGCTTTGGACTATGTTTTGATCCCATTCCAAAAGCAACTTACATAACCTTAGCAAAAGTCTTTATATCAGGCATATCATGGATCCCTGAAATCCTATGTGTCTAATAAAAATGTCCTTGATAAACATAATAGACTCTTAAAGATACTGCAAAGGTATATAGAATATATTATAATCTTGGATCAAGTGCTTTCAAGGTAAATTGATGTTCTTTTAAATACCTTGATCATGAATTAGATACGCTTTTGTTATGGCAGAGAGCCAAAGACATAAATATGGTCTCCCTGCTGAAAACTTTAAACTAAAAGGTCCGTTCAAACTAGTAATCAGAGGGACAGCTTTTTAAAAGGGGCAGTCTATGTTAGTGTTCTGGCCACCACTTACACACACAATTTTAATTCACTCTCTCTGCATACACAAATGATAAGTTGTACTTGCTCAAAACTCATTTGAATGTGTGCATAGATGGGTTCCTTCATACATACAAACAGAGGCCACCTTTTGAATAGGTGGCCCGTCTGATTAACCTGAACAGCAGTGGAAGTCAGGCACAGAAGAAATGCAATATGTTACTTCCATACTGGGAATCCAAGACCCTTCAGAGACAACTAACCCCAGCTGGAACTCCATGGAGCACAGAAGTGGGATGGGATCATGAAGCACTTGCTGTAAGTGAGATATGCCCTACAGAACTACCACTAGCAAAACCAGCGGGAGTTAATGCTTCTAGAGCAGCATTAACCACCCCTCCCACATTGTCCCCTACTGATGGAGGGGAAGTAAAGTGCAGGTGTGGCCTCCTGGCTTCTTAGACAGCTATATCACCAGGGAGGAGAACAGCCCTTCAGTGTTGGAATTGTATTTCCCATAGATTACAAGGAACATCAGGATTTCAGTGCTCCTTCAGCTGCTAGCACCTCTTCCAAATGGAGGAAATCTACGAGGTGAACCTGCAAGTCTCATGGAGTTCTCTTCCCATTGAATGGATTTGTACCATGGTGGTAAGGAGTATGGGGGACAATATGGCCCCAAACCATCTTTATGTTGATGAGGATAAAGTGCAAATAGTTGCAAATAATGTTGAGGGAATCTCAATGTTTAGATTATTGGTTTGGATAAAAACCCAAAAATTAACTATTTGAATTTCCATGATCTGCAAAATTAGGCTGGAAATCTTGTGATAATAAGCCTCCTTGTGAGGCTTCCCATACAGTCTGCTTCCCATGGGGTTGGACATAATGCAGGGGTAACTTCTCTTATTGTATTACAATTCTTCCAGATCTGGTACATGCCAGAATACAGAATTCGAAGAGTTAATGATTAAAACAAAAGGCTAACCAAAAAACAAACAAACAGACAAAACCCTCAGAACACTTTAGTTTCAATTTGGAGTAAAATCTGTAGTTGGTTATTACATCTAGATTAGTTTCCAAGCAATTAACATTGAGCGGAAGTATACTCCTATATCCCCAGGATTTAGAGACGAGAATATACTTTGAAGCCTGAAACATACATAGTATATTTTCACTACTTTGTTCAGTTTAATTTTATCTATGGAAGAGATATATTTACTTACTTCATGGAATTTGGTGGAATTTAATCAGTTCAGCCACTTGCTTTTTTGTTATAAAAATGCTTAATAGCTTTACCAAAGTCTTAATAACTTAATCATATCAAGTGACTGTCTTTTCACGGGGGTCAGCCTATGTGTCAACTTCTGCATACGTATAACTCTTTAAGACAATATGGCTTCTAAGGGAACTGCATGCTAACTTTCCAGAGCAGAATTTGGTCCTCTGATCCAGAATCCAGAAACGTTAGCAGATGCAGAAAAATTGACAAACAGTTAACCTGATATTCCACTTGCTCGTAGCTTTCTGAAACAAACTCCTTTTGGAGTGAACATTTACATGCTGGTTTTCTGCCTGGAGCTTATTTTATTTTTGAGGTTTGAGCAAAGGGCACTGCATCACCAGCAGTTCCCCGGGACATTCTGTCTGCAGAGCACATACACATGCAGTTTGTCTTTGGTGGCAGCATAGGGAGGCCAATGAAAAGCAGCTCTGTCACGTTCTTCTTTGGAGGTCTAGCATGTATGGTCTCCACACCGCCCAGATATGTGGGTTTCAGTCCGCCAGAGGCTATGGAAAGGGTTTGGGGATGTGTCATTTAGTTGTGTTGAGGGGGGCACTAACAGCACAGCAGAAGGATCTCAACAACTGGGTTTGGGGCTGCTTCTGGCAGAGGACTGATTGTTATCCTCTGTCTTGCACATCTGTGAAGGTTCAGTCACAAAAACAGCATTAAATCTACAAACAGGATGTGCACCAGTTTAAGTTCGCTCTTTCATTCCTTGACATTTTTGTAATTTGAAAGCATGCAACCTTAACTTTTGCATTTTTTTGCCTATATATATTGTCAAAGGGAGTTTTGAGTCCAAGGCCAGTGGTACCTCCTTGTGGTGATACTCCAGACTGTGCTGCCCAATGGTGAGAGTCAATGGCCACCTTACCTATCAGTGGGATTAGGCAGCTGTGTTGCCCAGTGGTGAGAGTCAGTGGCTGCTTTGCCTAGTGATGAGATTCAGATGCTATGTCACCCAATAGCAAGGGTCAGTGTCTGCTTCACCTAGCAGTGGGGTTCAGCAGCTGTGTTGCCCAGGGCAAGAGTGAGTGGCTCGGAAGAGGGGAACCTGGGCTCTTCCTGCTCCACTGGATTCCAACCCAGGACCCAGAGAAACAATAACTCAAATTGCACAGCCTAGGAGATGGGCACCTCTATACCTGCTCCCTTGGCCATTCCTATCTCAGCTTCAGATCCTCTGCTGGTGCCACTGGTCTGCCATGGGGCCCCCTTGGAGTTCTTTAGAGCCATCCTCCAGAGGATCTCCCTCAGTCTGCAGTGGCTTGACCGTGGAGCCTGGTCCCAGCCTTTGGGAGCCTCAGCAGCTCCTCTGCAGGAGGCTGTCAGACCCATCTGCTCTCTTGGCCAGTCAGTCCAGACTGAGCTAAGTTGAACCTTCTCTCTGCTGGGAGCATGCCCAGAAGAGGTGAGGGGGTGTGGCTTCCTGTGTCTATAGCAACTCCTTAACCCTCGCCTGACTAGTGTGGGGGTGATACATCTATCACTAGGGTGACCAGACAGCAAGTGGGGGTGGAGGTAATAGGCACCTATATAAGACAAAGCCCCAAATATCAGGACTGTCTCTATAAAATCAGGATATCTGGTCACCCTATCACATACAGATAGATAGATACAGATATATATACATACATACACACAAGATTGTATAACGCCCCAAAAATGACATTAAAATTATTTAGGTTGCCAAAGCCAAGCAACTGAAAGTTAGGAAGTACCAGAATTACAGTTTCTCACACCTTCTCAACTCAGCCCATCCTGTGCATTGAAGGATGCAGCATCTTGTAGGGGGGAGAATAGGATGTGATCATGTAACAAGACTATCATAATGCATACACCCCAAAGGGCTGACTTAAGGTTATGTGAGCAAGCATGCATCTATTATTTCCTAACTTCTGAGTGCCTGACTTTACAACCCAAATAATTGTCCTGAAAGAGTTATGTTTAATACGCTGAGCTTGATTCTTTTTAAAGGAAACAGATAAAAACAAATGCTGTTATGTACAGTGTAATAACCTATCCATCATGCATCATCAGAAGGTTTGGAACACTGAATCTTTACAGCACAGTACTTCCGCCACAGTACTGATTACGTTAGCTGACTGCAGGAGAAGGCTGCTATCCCAGAGGGCTGCTGGTGTCACGTGCTGGGTCCCAGGGATGGCCAAGGGGAGCAGCTCTATATCCGAAAATAAATAAAGTAAAATAAAATCAAAAATAAAGTTGACAAAAGCTTTCAGGGTTTATTTGCCAAAATTTGATTTGTCAATGAAAAGTTTCAAAATGTCAAAAAATAGAAATTTTTAGAATAGAATAGAATAAATAGAAACAGCTCTGAAACGTAGAGTCTGAGGACTAGATTCTGACTCCCTTAATTCGTAGCCAGAAACATACTCCATCAGTAGTCCCACTGATTTCAATGGGTCTACAGATGGGGTAAGGGTATATGAATCTGACCCTATCTATACAACTTACTGAGGGAGGGGAAGGACAAAAATTAATATCCCTGGAAATCAACGCTCACAATTTTTGTCTTAAGAAAAGTTTGTTCTTGATTGATTTTCTTTGCAGATAAAGGCCAATGTTAAAATATGATGCCCAAGATCCCAGTAACAACACAGCAGACATTTTTAATAGCTGTCCTGTTCTCATAAACCCGGGATTGTTTTTTCGCATTGGATTTGATACACTTTTATAGGCAGGATGAGTGCAAATGACGATCCTTTTTACAGCTATAACCCCTGGGGGTTTAGAGAGCATGGCCCCTTTAATCTTTTTTCTAAGGGGGGAGGGGGAGCAGTGAGAGAAAGGAGGGAAACTTGGGGGTATGGCTGTGGAGCCCCCGGAGAGAAGGGCTGCAGCAGGGAGGCCCTGGACAAAGTGAAGGAGAGAGAACCTGCCGGAAGCCTGGGAAGGGCAGGGCGGCTGATCGGGGACACCCCAGGACAGGAGCCGGGAGGAGCATGGTGCCAGGGAGGAATTGCCCGAGAAGGACAGGCCGGGGCTGGACCCAGTATCACTGCTGCCCAGAGCTGCATGGGGCTGTGAGTCCTGGGGCTTGTGACTCTGCATTGGGAAGAAGGAGGAAAGCTGCTAGTTAGTTAAGTGGGGAGGTTGTCGCTCTGCGTGGCTTTGCAGAGAGCGGCAGAAGAGGGCACCGGGGGGGTTTGTTGGGAAAAGTTCACTGGCGCCGAAGACGACCAGGAGCACCCAGGACTCAGCACTGGACTGGACCTTTGCTCAGGACTCCTGAACTCGGTGTGCAGACACATTGCTCAGTGTCTGCCCTTTCAGACTGTGCTACCACTGGGCCTGTGGGGCCTTGGTTTGGATGCAACCATGTTCTACTGCTCCCCCTTGTTGTTTTTCTCCTTTCATCCCTCTGTAAATAAATATCTCCCTTTGTTATATCCATTGTACTTTTCCTGTGGGTGGGTGTGTTCACTCTGGGGGGTTTGGAACAGGTGCCCCTGGGATGGAAGGAATTTTTCCTGCTGCATTCCTGCGCGTGCCGTCTCTTGGCCAGAGCTGCCTGCAGAGCAGACTCCATCTTGGCCACAAGGGCGCTGAAATTACACAGCAATTTTATGTATGCTTGGAAGAAAATATGAAGAACTCATTACAAGGGAAAGAGACAAATCGTCCTTTACTTGTATACATTGTCTTTCAAAGGAATATGCCAGGGATGGATTGCCTATTGTGAGGGTATTTATTTGCTCTCCATATTTTTTAGATCATTAACTGTGCTGAGAAATATATCTCTGTACAGTTATTAAAAAGGATTGAAATTCCTACTGTGCATTTTTGCTTTAGTTTCTTTTCCTTTTGATTTTCTTTTAATTAAAAAATAAAGTGGCCTGTTGACCAGAAGCAGAGATATGTTCAGACCTGTAACCTTACGGGTTCAGGAAGACTTCAAAGTCGAAACCAGTAGGATCTGATTACATTTCATCATAGATGGTAAATTTATGCCTGTAAGCCATAACCTTTGGTTGCATTTCTCTGCTTTTAGCTATTGGCTGGAAGTTACAGTTGTGTTATTCATTTATCGTACAGTCATGCTGAATGCAATTCCACTTATTTCTGTTTTGTTTTATAGATGGCTTACATCTTCAACAGAGATGGTACGACACACAATCCTGTTTGGATATCTGTCTTTTTTATAACTGCCCATAACGAATTTGAAGACTCTTATCAGGTCCCTCCTCAGTCTTCTTTTCTCAAGACTAAACATGCCCAGTTTTTTTAATCTTTCCGCAGAGGTCAGATTTTCTAAACCTTTTATCATTTTTGTAGCTCTCCTTTGGACTCTCTCCAGTTTGTCCACATCTTTCTTTAAGTGTGGCACTGAGAACTGTACGCAACACTCCAGTTTAGGCCTCACCAATGCCGAGCAGAGAAGGACCTTCTGTGTCTTAGACATGACATTTCTGTTAATAGACCCAGAATGATATCACCTTTTTTCGCAACTATATGACATTGTTAACTCATATTCAATTTGTGATCCACTATATCCCCCAGATCCCTTTCAGCAGTATTATTGCCTAGCCAATTATTCCCTATTTTGTATTTGTGCATTTGATTTTTCCTTCCTAAGTGCAGTACTTTGCACTTGTCTTTATTAAACTTTGTCTTGTGGATTTCAGACCAATTCTCCAATTTATCCAGGCCATTTTGAATTCTAATCCTGTCCTCCAATGTGCTTGCAATCCCTCCAAGCTTGGTGTCATCCACAAATTTTATAATCATACTCTCCACTCCAGTATCCAAGTTATTAATGAAAGTGTTGAAAAGAATCGCAACCAGGACAGACCCCTGCAGAACTCCACTAGATATTTCCTCCCAGTTTGACAGTGAGTCATTGATAACTATTCTCTGAGTATGGCCTTTCAACTAGTTGTGCACAGTTGTATTCATTTACATGGAGATAGTGGGAGTGGCAGGCATGATACTGAAGCTTGCCCAGTAGCCTCACTCTGTTCTTTTCTATTTTTCTCCCCACAGTCTCTTTCTTTAAGGACCCACAAAGTGAGTGATGGACGGAATAGCCCATCCCATCATTATTTTGTACACCAATGAGGCCTAATATTCAACACACCAATTTTGGTTTTGGACCGCTGTTTTCTTGTTTACCAAGCATGATATCAGCACAATCCTTGAGTTATATCAGTATGCTTTTTTGTTTAGACTAATCCAGGTTTTTTTGTTTTCCTTTCATACCTTTTCCCATTAACATTTGTTATAATAGGTTATTGTGACATCTTATAAATGTTCACATAGTTTTTACAGTTGAGCTCACAATTAGGGTAAATCTGTCTGCCCAATTATCACAACGCAATAGTAAATTCGTCTAGACCACATTCCCCTGTGAGAGTGTCATGTGGAACTGTGTCAAAAGCCTTACTAAAAATCAAGATATATAACGTCTACAGCTTCCCCCTGCACACTAGGCCAGTAACTCTTTCAAAGAAGGAAATTAGGTTGGTTAGGCATGATTTGTTCTTGACAAATCCATGTTGGCTATTACTTATTATCCTTTAGGTGCTTATAGATTAATTGGTTAATAATTTGGTTCAGTATATTTCCAGGTACCAAAGTAAGGTATATACTGGTGTCTAGTTCCCTGGGTCTTTCTTTCCCCACTTTTTAAAGATAGGAGAAGGGCAAACATAATACCTATTCTCTGGGACCTCAGCTGTCCACCGTGAGTTCTCAAATATAATTTCACTCTTTCCTTTCTTAGAATCATGAAACCTATCATTTCACGATCACTTTCACCTAAATTGCCTTCAGCCTTCAGATTTACAACCAATTCCTCCCTGTTTGTCAGAATCAAATCTAAAATACCTGTTCCCCTGGTTACTTCCTCCACCTTATGAAACAAGAAGTCGTCCCCAATTCATTCCAAGAACTTCCTGGAGATTTTGTGTTTTGCAGTATTACTTTTCCAGCAGATGTCTCAGGATGTCTCAAATGCTCACATTGCCACAACCATTGGTAAAAAATTTGTGATGTTTAAGAAAACAGAAGAGCTGTTATGTTACAGCAGTAACATAGGATCCAGACAGCAAAACATTATTGTTACTATTATTAATTATTTGTATTGTGACTGCACCCTGGAGCTCCAGTTATGGATCTGGGCCTCATTGTGCTAGGTGTTGTACAAACACAGAACAAAATGCCAGTATCTTCCACATAGAGCTTGAGACACTGGTTCTGATACCCAGACAGCTAAGTCGGATACTGGGCTCCAAAATGACATGCTCCATTTTCCTTCTGCTTTGTAGATAGTGAAAAGTTATCCTCTCTTCTTGTTCCTATTTTGGTATCTGGAACAATGGTACTTGGTCTCACTGTTACTGTTACCATGAGCCATCAACAGCCCTAGAGAAACACCCCTTCTTTCACTCAGAAATGCTGCTATTATCAAGTAAAGAACCACATAATATTACATGTTTCTCGTGAAAATCCAGTTTCATACACTCAAAACAAAATATTGGAATGTTTTAAACAGCTCTACTTTTCACCATAATTGCTTTATTGACCACTTCTTGAAAATATGACCTATTTGTGTTGTTCGTTGCATGAGTTTTCCTGACTTTCTTTACCAGTACACAAATAGTTTCTCTTGGGGCTATAGAATGAATTACATTATTTAAATAGAAATTGCTGAACTGTAACTCAACTGTGCTATCAATATTGCTGCTCATCTGTGACTTTGGGTATGTCTTCACTGTAGCGTTAACTTGGGCTTTTACTCAGGTGTTGCCCCAACCCCTCTCCTGTCCACACATAAAACCCTCTCACTTGAGGTTGGTGCTTTCAACCCAAGATAGCTGGCCTGGCTGGCGGTGGGGTCAAAACCAAGATGCCGCTTTCACTTGGGCTATTAACCTGCCCACTTTGTAGTGAGGCTGCATTGCAAGCTAAATTATTTGATTGCTGACTTTCCTTCTAGACACATGGGGGGGGGGGAAGAGATTGTGGGAAGGAATCGGATGACTCACAAATTCTCCCACAATTCACTGGAAAAGAATCAGAGCAACTCAACTGACTGCAGCACCAAGAGCCATGGGCTATGCTCCCAGAAGTCCTAGTAACACACATTGGGTGAGTGCAACACCAATGAGGACACAGTAACTCAGGTATTGTTTTGCCATGTGGCTGTTCATACCTGGCTAGGCTAATCTGAGTTAACTCTGCCATGAGGAAATATCCTTTAGGGTTGAGATTAGGAAATGATGTCAGACTTCAAGATGACCAGAGTTTGTGTTCTGGGTGTTTGTTGCTCATGCAATAAAATAAAAGGAGCTGATAAGGAAATTACTGACTCCAACTCTAATTTACTTGGACAGAACTTGTGGGATTATAATAATTATCTGAGTTGGGTTTAAAAACTAACCTGTATTCTTTAACGTGCAAATATACAATCACAGCTGAAGGTAATGTTATATAAAAACACAGAAATACTGGAAAGCAGTACATAAAGAGAAGCAAGGTATAGCTGGTTTTGAACCAGAGTCCTTAAAACCTCTACAAACCATCTACTGCAGCACAAAGTGAAGCCATTAGAAAAACTTGCTGTAGGTAACAAACACAAAACTGTATGTCCAGTGATAACAGCAAAGTTTAACATTAGCTCAGCACAAGCATAATTAGCTGTAGATGTTATTCTTCATTACCTGCTCTCTGTTATTGCTGTGTGCTGTTAAACAATAGCCACGTTTCTGGTAAGCAGAGTTACTGTATTTCAGACATTAGTGAAGTGATGCCAAGATAGGGTCTGATCCCAAGCCAAGTGAATTTAATGGTAGCATCACCAGGTTCTCCCTGGGGGCCCCAAGATGACCTGGCCACCAAAGAAATGGCAGTAAAAAGGAAGACAGAGATGTAGCGGATCTTTGTTTCATCTGCCCTCCCATTCAGTTGCTTTCGGTCCCATTTCCCCATCAGTTATCCATACTAGCTGAGCAGAATCTTTCCTTTTCTGGGAAGTCTCCCGTCTCTGTCAGGAGACAGACCCCATTGGTGAGCCCAGCCACCTGAACTCAGTACTTTATTTTCAAGATGCTGCTTCTCCTCACTCTTACCAGTTCTCCTCAGCCTGATGTTCTCTTTTCCTTGGCACTCCCTTCCATCAGCACACTTTTCTCTCCTATTGCTTCTCCTCTTACCACCCCAATAGTGTGCTGAGCCTGTATTAAATAGGGTTTCATGCACCTCCCACTCTCCGCAGGCTTTGTAAAGATTAACAACCAACTGTAGCCCGCTCAACCACAACATTGTTCTAATTCCTGAGGTAATCACAAACTTTCTACAGCAGCTTCCAAGTCTAGCTTCTCAAAGAACTTGGGGTTTTCTTTCTTTTTGTCTTAGTGACAGTTTACTCTGCTACATTCCGTACCCACACATCCACAAGAGTCTGCAACTTGATCACAGTGCTCTTAGCTCTTTCCACTGACTTCAGTTGGCTTTTGGATCATACTGGACCATACTGAATAGCCCGTAGTTCATATCTGTCAGTTTGTGGTATGGATAAAGCAGTATGGAAACCTTGAGATATATCTTCTGTAAGGCAGGTATACAGAATATATGTATATAATCTTGTAGGCCTAATGTTTGTAAACATGGATTCTTATGCTGAACAAAATATTCAACTCATCCTTTAAGTTTAGATACACAAACAATAGGATTTGTACACACCCAACTTGTCTAAATTATCCGCGTTCATAAATGACATTTGTGGGTGCAAATTCTAATATCTGCATATGCAAATAATAGCACAAAAATTGTGTGCACAAAATTGGAGTACATGCTTTGGAAAGTTGCCTCTCTGTGCTTTTCTGTATTAATGAAAGGCCTCTTGTGTGACAAAGCCGATACATGGAGTTTTAAATTAGAACCTGGATATCTCCTGTATCGCAATAAATGAATGGTCAAAATATCAGTTAGTGTGCAACGGAAAATCAGGTTATCTAGAGTCTGATGATGGTTCTATGGCTGGTTCAGGAGAAGAATGAGGAGTTTGTCTCTAAGGCACTGGAATGGGACTCTGGAAATATGCATTCAGTTCTTGTCTCTGCTATGCGTTCTCTGTGTGATCTTGGAAAGTCACTTAGGCTCAGATCCTCAAAGGTATTTAGGCTCCTAACTTCTATTGATTTCATTGGGGGCAGGGCCCTAGCATAGTGGGATCTTGATTTCAATTGGGGGTCTCCAAATGCTACTGTAATATAAATAATAGCATGTTGGAGTACCCGGGTGCTGTACAAATAACAACACCACATTGATTCCGACAGGCAGTTGCGCAATATGTTACATAGTACAGCTAGTTATTCTTTCCTTGGTGTGGACAATTTGAAGAATGCATAAGGTAAAATATTAGTAAAGGGTATACGGATAGTGACAACTGGGATGTGTGAGGTAGGGATCCTTGCTCATGCAGAAGATATATACATGGTTTAGTATATAGAGACTTTCTCTGCAAACTCTAATCTCTCAATACAATTAAACTGTCTGCATTAGGTCTTCTTCAGCTGTATCATTCTACACAGCAGATGTTGATTCTGTGAGTCTTTACATTTAAGCATTCCATGATTCATAGAAAATTTATGATTAAAAGATGGTATAAAGATGAGAAACCTTCCCATTATGTATCTAGATGAACATGTGCGCAAAGTTATTGCAGAATATCCACTGCATTGTACTCCCAGAAAAGAAAAAAAGAACAGTCCCCTTTGGTTGAATAAAATGTATAAATTAAGTAAAGATGGCCCTCTCCTACTGTATGATTCTTTTATATCAGTTTGCAAGAAGTAAAATCATATGTGCTCAGTGTTGAGTACAATATTGTTTCTATTCAGCTGTCATTTTCAAGAAATCAGATAGTATAAATCTGTGAGTAATCCTTAGAATTCCCATCGGATTATTCTACATACCTAAATTTGTGTTTTCAGACTGTAAACATATTTACTGTCAATACATAGTTTGGTTTGGGTATTTGCAACCATGAGGTCGACTTTTAGATCAACAAAGGACTTATTCATACTCTTGTTTTTGTCTAGTATGTTCTGAATTTTTCTAATGCTACCATCAATGTGGTATAGTTGGCAACATATAAAGATAGAAGTTTTTACATGGAATTGTTTGTGCCATCATCCATTCAGGAAGCAGAAAGAATGCCATGTGTCTTACCTGGGCAATCTCAACTGAGTAACCCAGCATATTTTGAATATTCACAGTCATTCCATGGAGTAAAAAAATAAAATAAAATAAAATTGAAAAAAAAATTGGTATGACTTTGGTATTTCGGGTTTAAATGTGACTTTGGAATTCACTTTCTTTTGCCAAACACCTTGCTAGCTAAATATTTGTGGAAAAGAAACACAAAACTATTGTTAATAAAGTCAAAGAGAATGTATCTTCAATCATTTAGTCATCTTTGCTCTCCAGCCCTCTATTTATTTTGCCATTTTCTAAGCAGTTGTTCTTGCTTGTTTTTGCCCAATTGTTTTAAAAATGTTCCCCACCCATTAGCGTTGAACACTGATTCTTCCACCACATTCTCTCCCCACTGCAAGAGTATTTGTGTGTGTTTCATATCAGTGCAAAGCATAGATGTCTGACAGCTGTGCTCTGCTCACAGGCACCAGCCAAATTACATGAAATGATGATGAACTAAGGCCTATAAACTTAGAGGACTCTGTCATCTCCCTCTCTTGCTAGAGAAGACAAATCACGATGTGTTCTCTCTGTTACTCTTAAAGCACTTTCCTTTGCTGTTCCAACCAGCCTCATTGGTTGAGTAATTCAAAAACCTTTCAGATACAGTGCCTGACCCAAAGCCCACAGAAATCAACAAGAGTGTTTCCAGTAACTTCAAAGGGCTTTGAAACTGAACCATAGAGTTAATGGTGTAAGTGGATCACTGCCCCTAATGGTTTTGATTTGCAAGATAAAATGTGTCGCATACAGCTCACTCTAGGGATAGCAATGTTAATTCATCATGTAAGTATCCTAACGAAGAAGGACCAAACATGAAGAGGACCTTCCACTTTGAAAAAGCCTTTCGATTGTGAGAATTACACTCACAACATTGACACTCCATCTACCCCTAAATCCTTACCAATAAAAACTAAAAAAAAGAGGAAATTAATAAATACTAGAACTAACCAAATAGCACCCCTTCCCCCCACCTTATCCCAAGAAGAGTTTTGGTCTCAGGAAGGGAAAGTGCTAGAGAGTCCATGAAGTCCACTAGGGACTTTGCTTTTGCTATTGATTTTACATGAAAGCCGCTGTATAGAACCCTAAAATAGATAGATGGCTACTTCAGAATATCACTTTGTACCATCTTAAACACCCTCCTCCTGATGTTCATACCTTTAATATATCTGAAAATGATAAATTGGACTCAGTGGTCCCTACACACACACACACAAGTTTGAATGTCCCTCAGTATTTTCCTTTGAATATCCTTCCTTTAACAGCATTTTTAAAGAAAAATATTACCACCTACAATCCAAAGAGACCAACTGGCCTACAAACTTTTGCTGAAGCAAGGAGATCAGGAATGTTGGAATATTATAAGACCTTGGCTATCACAAAGGAAGAAGAGTATGGTACAGAATCATTCTGATGTCCTTTTCTGGAGCATTGAGATGCTTCTTGAGCAAGAGACTGGTCAAGGACATTTTTATTTCATTGAAGATAGGTTGTAATAATTTGTATAGATTTTTGGATACAGTTGCAATGTTAAAATATAACTGTCTACCACTGAAGGCAAAGGATCTTTAATGCTTTTTTATTGGATACTCTAGAAGCATTTTTTCAGGTATCCTTGTCTGACATTTTGAGATAGTGCAGAGTTTAAAGCCAACTACATGTTTACTTGATCCAGTTCCAACATGGTTGTTAAAAGAATGCCTGCCTTTTCTCGGTCATGCTATCCTGAGAATTGTGAATTGCTCTCTTGGATCTGGTATGATTCCAAAATAATTTGAACCAGGCTATAATAATTCTTTTATTTAAAAAAAATCCTTTTGTCTGCGGATGATTTGTCTAATAACCATCCAGGTCATAATTTACACATTTTAGCTGAGGAAAAGACTGTTTACAGTTCAATTCAGATTTTATATACACCATAATACTGGAAAGGACATTGCTAAAGGTTTACAGTCATCTCATAGTTGCTAGTAATGTGAATTTTCTTTCATGGGCTCCATCTTGCAAGACACTATGCACTCTGGAACCAGTCCTGCAAAGCACGTAAGCATATGCTTACATTTAGGCACAAGAATAGATCCATTGAAGTCCATCAGACTACTCATATACTAAATGTTTTGGAGGATCAGGGCAAGGGTGCTTAGCAACTTGCAAGATCAAGACCTTTTCAGACCTTTGGCTAGTGTTTGACATTGTTGATCCTTTTGGCTCAGCTGTAACCTATTATGGGACTACATGGAACATCTTTGAATTAGTTCATTTTTTGGTCTCCCTCTCTTTATAATCAGCATTGGTGAATAAAGGGAATTTAGGTCTCATCCATTTGATCTATGCTTAGGTGTATATTGGCTTTGGGATCGGTTACTTATACAGTTGCTTGTGATGCTCAAGATACAGATTTAGGCCCTGATTCTGCAGCAAGTTCCAGGTGGAGTCAATGGGGCCATGCTGGTAGGTTGGAGACAGGGGGCCACATGTAGCTCCAACTGCAGGATAAAGGCTTTATTTTGTACCTCTGCTTAATGAAACCTAATGATCTGACATTCTTGTCTAATTATCTGAAGAATGACCCAGTGGTGTCATCTCTCGTTTTTATTGTGAATCTCATGCTATCTGGTCATTTTCTTACATCCCCAGCTCCTGGGATAGTATGGCATTGCAAATCTCAGATGTCTCTTTTAAAAGTTCCTTTCTAGCCCTTATGGTAGCAGAAAAATGTGGGAAAGTATGAATTCTAAAGACTCAAAAACCAAAAGGATTTTTTTTTAAATCATTGTAAACAATCTCATTATTTCTAAGCCAATTTTCCATGGCCTGACTGAAGATATTTGAATACTTGGAGATGGGGATACTGACGTCCAGGCTTCAGAGGCACCAATTTTATAAATCTACATCCCAGCAAGACTGAACTATAGGCTGGTCCTACAGGATTCAAGTAACATTCCCACTCCAAGAATTAATATTTATTTTTACAACAGTTCTATCATCTCTATTGAACTTTAATTAGTGAGCTATTTGGGGTGATGAGGGGGACAAGTGTAGCTAAACATCAAAAAGTTTCCTAATTTATGTAGAGGAAGCCTTCATAAATCAGCAAAGAGATAATCTAATCAGAGGAGAAGTCTTCTTAGATCTACTTCTTACCAACGAGGAGGAGGAAATAATAGATACTATAAGGCTTTATGGAAACTTACTGTCTGAGACTGTAAACTGGTTTCCAACTTTTTTAGTATTGGTTGAAAAAATGTAGAAAACAGATAAGTAATGGTAAAACAAATGTTGATTTGTTTAAATGTTCTGAGAGCAGATTGACTGCTCTACCAGTCAAACTGGTAGTTTCCTCTCTAGTTATGTAAGAAAAACTATCCTCCCCCACTCCAAGAATTCACTTTTTTGGCAGAATTTTGCCATGCCTACTATCTGTCTAAAGAGGAACGACTCAGGCAAGTTTTAACCAGATCTGCCAGGATAAGGGAAAAAGAAAAAAAACCCTCACAATACAATGAAAACAAAATATCCTGCTTTAAAAATGTGTGATCCCTTTTATAGGGAATAGGGAACAACGGAGGATGAGGAGTTACTCAGAAGTAACTGCATTTAGATAATTCTTACTTGGCATGTAAATAATTTCAATGGGGAAGATTTACTTTGCTAAGTCTGGATAAGAATGTTAAGGTAAAGTTATGAATATGTGAAATGTGCAGACTCAGAAGAAAGTTTGGTTAATGTGGTGTTTTCAAAGATGGATGTGCATACAGATTGTTCAGGGGAGTTATGAACTCTGCTAGAGAAGCTCTTTCACGGTCACCCCTATTATGTCAATATTTGAATGTGAGAGATTTATGTTGACCTTTTAAAGCATGTATTCCTAGATTTACACATTATATAACACCAAAAATAAAATCCTTAAACGTTCACATGAGCTACCCATACAATGTTGTATTAATACTTGGATACAATAATAGTCAAATAACCCAGCATGGAATTTTCAGAAGATCTTTAGAGAGGTAAGTAAGGAATGTTAATGGAATTTGGGAGACTATCTCCCTTCAACTACTTTGTAATCCCAGCCCGAGCTACTAACCACACCATATCCCTCATCTGCTTGCTCTGAAAGAAAAAGGATTTGCAATATGCCCATAAAGTTAGCAAATCTGGACCAAGTGGTGAATGAGTTCCAGGGATGAAACCCTGTACTGGGTAACTGTTTCTTACCAGGTCATTCTATTCCACGGGGTTGATAATTTAAATTAATCCACTGATCACAACTGTGTTGATATCATAGAATATCAGGGTTGGAAGGACCTCAGGAGGTCATCTAGTCCAACCCCCTGCTCAAAGCAGGACCAATCCCCATTTTTTTCCCCA
Organism: Natator depressus; assembly: GCF_965152275.1. NCBI lineage: Eukaryota > Metazoa > Chordata > Testudines > Cheloniidae > Natator > Natator depressus. The sequence continues at coordinate 24,977,048 of NC_134236.1, forward strand.
GATCCCTAAATGCCCCCTCAAGGATTGAACTCACAACCCTGGGTTTAGCAGGCCAATGCTCAAACCACTGAGCTACCCCTCCCTGCCTCCCTCCCTACCCAATCACCTGGAAAGTGGGGCAGTTTCCTAGGCAGCCAGGGATTAATAGGTTAAAATCACCAGTGTAAGATCTGCATGCAAACTAGTACAGCCTGTGGAGTCCCAATGTATTGTGATCTCTACATGAAGCCATGCTTAATATGCAGGCAACCACTTGGATTCCAAATTGTCCCAAGGTTCAGTTTAATGTTGAGTGTATGACATTAATCTAATCACAAGGTGAAAAAAGGCAAGAATAACTGTAACACGGTCCACATCAAAAAGATAAGGCTGCCCTTGACTCAGCAGGTGCAGATGAAAAATAGAATTTTTAGCAGCAACATCTACCTGAGCATCCAAGACTGCCACTTTGCAATTCTGTGTAACAAATGGTGGATACTCTCCACCATTTAACACCATTAATTTGGGCTTGAATAGGGACTGGGAGCGGCTGGCTCATTACAAAAGCAGCTTTGCCTCTCCTGGAATTGACACCTCCTCATCTATTATTGGGAGTGGACTACATCCACCCTGATCGAATTGGCCCTGTCAACACGGGTTCTCCACTTGTGAGGTAACTCCCTTCTCTTCATGTGTCAGTATATAATGCCTGCATCTGTAATTTTCACTGCATGCATCTGAAGAAGTCGGTTTTTACCAATGAAAGCTTAAGCCCAAATAAATCTGTTAGTCTTTAAGGAGCCACCAGACTCCTTGTCGTTTTTGTGGATACAGACTAACCTGGATACCCCCTGATACTTGTCTCCAGCAAATGGGCACTGATATAATCTTCACCAGCTCTTCTCCAACAGAACAGCATGACCTCAATTGTCTCTGACAGTCTTGTCTTCTTCAGGCAGCGAACCCCAATCTCATTCAAAGCCTGGCTCATTCTTTCCACCATGCTAGCCAGGTAAGTCAGATGAAGATAAGCAGGGTGAAGCCACCAAAGGCCATGTTTCCTTACTAAACTTCCTAATGGCCTCATTTAGCAGCGTGACAAGACAGAAACCTGCCATATAAGAGCAATTACATAGCCTTACCCTTTGGCATCTACCTCCAAGAAAGGAGTAGATTAATTCATGGAGGATCTACAAGAGCACAAATAGGACTTACAATTTTCTATTAGCATAGCTCCACTGGTGGTAGTAATGATGCGAGTCAAGCCAAGGAAGTTTGTGGAAGATCTGTGGCCAAAGTACCCAAATTACATTTGGTAAATTCAATAAGATTTCAGAGCCTGGTCCATAGGTCACTGAGGTCAAGGAAATGATTTTCATTTATCTCAGTGTGCTTTGGATCTGGTCTTTTGTGCCTGAAATAGCTAGAGGATCACACCTATAGTTATCACATGACTTTAATGCTCAATGCAGATTTAATAAAACTGCTTCAGCTACATAAACCTGATGGTAAAATACAGATTTTAAATCAGAATTCATTTCTTGTAGTGTTTTACACACATGATCCACTTATAACCTTTCATTAAAGAAGCTGGGTTACAGCTGTGAGCCATAGTTTTTATAAGCTTTGTCTCCTTCAAATCTTATAAAAATAAATTTAAGTAGCCTACATATCCCTAAATAAACTATAACAATATTATAGCCTAGTTCAGTTACATTAGTATGGGGGAAAAAAGGTTTCCTTGCTGTTTTTTAAAATGTTAGAGATTTGCCGGATATATCATTACCACCAAGTTGGTACTGACTTGTGCAGGCTATAAAACAAATAAAGTCATTAAAAATAATTTGAACAAAAGAGGTAACTTGATATCATAATGCCATCCACATTTGGTTAAAATGACTTATTTTAAAGCTCTCTTTCATCTTACTAAACAGATTTCCAAAGTAAAAAAAATGTGATTAATAAATTATCCTCCATAAATCTTATGATAACTATGATAGTCTTTGGAGAATTATGAAGCCACATCTGGAAAAAGTATTCTACTGCCTGTAAAACAGCATGCCATGTATTTTACTAGTGCACATTAGTAAGTAAAATACGGTATATAATTTTTGCATGCGTCAGTGTGAACAAAACATCATTTTCTCCTCCCCAAAATCCTTAGCTTTATTTCACAATAAAGGAGTCTTGTAAAGTTTATAAGGGGTTTGTTCTCTATTATTCATATAAAGATATTTCTTCCTTGTATTTGGTGTAATGCACATTTACAAGGTCAAGCAGAGAGTACCTAGCATCGGAACAGAAGTGAGTAAACAGAAAGAGTAATAGGGTTCATTTGTTATTATTATTGCACCAGGGTTTAAACAAACAGGTCAAAGCAACTGAAGAAATGCCAAAACACTAATCAAAAGAGAAAACAAAGAAGTTCATTTTCAGCTACGTAATCCAACCATAGCTATGACATTATTCCTTTTCATTAGCAACATTTTAAAATATATAGATCTGACTTGCAAGTCATTCAAGATAAGTGGCTGCAATATTTCTGGAATTAAAAACTTGATTAAACTTAAATATTTGTTAAATAAAATGAGCAAAGGTCTCTTTAGAGCCAAATATGTCCCTTGGAAATATAAAACCCTTTTTATTTCCAAGCAGATGTTAGCAATAAGAAATGGATGGTGAGTGAAAGGGAAGAACACCATTAAGCTAAGGTAACCCCTAAAGATTTTTATATAGTTCTGCAATCATGTAAGCTCCATCAGTGATAAATATCACAATAGCAGTTGTAATGTGCCTGGTTTTATTTACATGTAGAACCTTGAATGTGCAGTACCTCAAGTAATATTCACTTAATGAACATAGAAAAGCTATATTTTAATGTAAATGAAAGCAACATTCCTTTCCCCCCCACCAACCCATTAACCTGAAAGGCTTCTTTCTGTAAGGATAACTGACAATAATTCAGAGCAATAAAGTCAGTAAACTCATATTTTGTTGTTAGAATATAAATAGATTATAAAAAGGTTGATGCAAAAAACTAACTAAAATATCGGGGGGTAAGTTAAGATACTCTTACTTACGCTGAGTAGTATTTATGTCACATTAAGGTCAGTCAGGATTACTCGTGATGTAAGATGCTACTCAAGGTGAGTAAGGGTCTCAGAATCTGTCACTGGATTTGCCAATTGCCATAAATCCAGATCTTATAGCCATCTACTTTGAAACCACTATTGTTTTGTAGTGCTGCTAGGCTAATCGTTTTGCTGCTTTTACACATCTAAATACTTACAGACGAAATTAGCCTGTATGGAAAATTACCTGCATCTATATAGACACTGGATTTATGGTTTATGACAACAATGTGTAACCTACTAACCTCCCTTTTTGTCCTATGACTGCAAAGGTGTTCACAGACAACTTGAATAGTCTCTTAGAATATGTGTTAACTGCTTATGATAAACAGTCTGTTCTGCCTTGTATTTAACTGTGACACTCTGAGTACCTTTCCCAGACCTGAAGAAGAGCTCTGTGTAGCTCAAAAGCTTGTCTCTCTCACCAACAGAAGTTGGTCCAATAATAGATATTACCTCACCTACCTTATCTCTCTCTATAGGCCTGTCATATTTACCTGAAATGGAGACTTAGCTAATGCCCACTGAATCATCCACAAGTCATCACGTCAACCACAAACTGAAGTCCTGATCCTACAAACACTGCCATACATGCATACATTCTTCATGTAACCACTTTGAAGTCAGGTGCTCAGATGCTACGGGGATGAGTTCCAGTATGAGAACTGGGATAGACCGATAGAAATCAGGGCAGAATTTGGCTCTACAAGTTCAGTACTGTAAATCTTCCTCACACTGTGTAGTACTTTACGAGGGTCCTCCACATGAGTTCAGTGGGATTACTCACTTAAATATTCATCAGTACTCACAGGATCTGGTCTCCTGAGTAGCCCTAATGCTTGTTTGTTTGTTTGTTTGTTTTTTTAACAGGGAGGGTGGTTAACCATTAGAACAAATTGTCAAGGGAAGTGGTAGATTCTCTGTCTCTTGATCTCTTCAGATCAAGACTGGATGCTTTTCTGGAAGATGTTTGAGTTAAACAGAAATCATTGGACTCAGTATGGGGGTATCTGAGTGAAATTTAGTGCCCTGTGAGATACACTAAACTAGATGATTTAATGGTCCCTTCTGGCCTTAAACTCTGTGAATAATGGCATCTTCTCAGTTGGACTACTTCAACTGAGTAAGAGAGAGATTCTGTGCAGTGCTTCAAGGAGAACAGAACTCACAGTCCAGGCAGAGATGGGACTGCAGCAGCATTGAGCCTTCATTGTATCTTACCAGATCTTGTCTGTTCCAGGAGCCGGAGCAGCCCTCAGAGTAATTTAGACAGCCATAGCTGCCTCTATAAGTTACAGCAGCCTGTCCAAGCTGCTTACGAGCAGTAGAATTGCCTAAAATTTTCACAGTACTACATGCTGTGTCCCCATCACAAGCATATCACTCCTGCCCTTGACATTCTCTCGGTGACAGGGCTTGTGAAGGAGTCCTCAGAGGACAGCCTGCAGCTGTCTTCCTCAGTTCCTGCACCAGGGGGATACTCCCTGGGCAAGATCCAGAACTTTTAGGGTTTCTATACCACACCAGCCCTTTTACCCTTAGTAAATGGGCTGGAGTGGGGGTGACACTGGTAATATAAATGTTTGCAGGATCAGACCCTAAATGATTGGAATTTAGGACTTCAGAAATGTTTTTGGTGTGCAGAGAATAAAGTAATGTAGGGTGGGCTCTCTCTCACTGTGCTTGACTCTGAACTAGCATTATTCTATGACACATCTGTCAAGGAAATGATTTATTAATAAAATTAGCTGTTTACCAGTTTTCCAAATCTGGCCTACCTCTTTGCTCACACAGGCCATCATGTCTTCTAATGCCCCTCAAAAGACCTGTGCAAATTCTAGGCATTTGGTTCAAACACAGAGTGGCAAGTAAGTGCAAGTAATGAGGTTGCATTGTTATACTAATGGTCCGCCAACACACTGGGACTATATCTCTTTTTGCCCCCTGAAAATCCAGTTCAATCTGCTACTCAGCTTCACTTCATTTCCAAAACTGTTGCGTACACAGCTACTCAACATTAATGGAAGAAATGCGGTTGACATTTTTTAGTCAGTTTTCTACCAGGTGTAGAGTTGGTTGGAATTTTTCAATTTTTGAAAATATAGGAGAAAATTTCCTATGAATTTTTGAGATCTTCCACCTCCCTGAACTCTAGTTGTGTATTGTTGTTGCAGGTTGTTAAAAAGCTGTTTTGTTCCTCCCCTGATGTGGCTGCATTTGGGTTGAGAGAGGAGTGATTCCAGTACATTTGCACCTTGGTCCTGCAAGTTATTCCATGCAACGGAGTAGAACCCTGCTGAAGTCAGTGGTGCTCTGCCTGAGCACAGGATTCTGACCGTACATTGTCATTTGCAATTTCAATGCCTTAGTTTGTTAAACCATGTACATTTTTTTGGAGCCCTTAGGATAAAAAGAATGATATAAAAGTGAGATGATATCATTGTAAGTCCTCCAAGACTGAGAGAATTACCTCTATATTTAACCCTGTCAAGTGTGCCTTTAATGATGGAATATATAAGTCTGGATGAGTTGTCTAATTATTTCCCCACTCGAGGTAACATGAGCAGGTAAATTTACATAACGAAATGATGAAATAATTGTTATGATATTACATTTCCTTTAATTAAGATAGACAGTCCATCAGCTATATTTAATTTGTGAATTCAACCTTGGGCACTGCTGATTACCAGACACCATAGGGAACGAGTGTACATAGCTATATTGTAGAGTATTTGTAATGTAGGTACTGTATCCAGAAAGAACATTTTTGACACCATGGCTGAAGAAACTGTCAAATTATATTAAGCTGGACACAATAAATGGAAAATGATGTGTGTATGCAATAGTGTGTGTGTGTGTTTGTGCGAGCATGCACACTCATGCATTGTAGGAAGGATGATCTAGTGGTTGAGGAAGGATAATCCTGATATTATTATTAATCATGTTTATTACAGTAGTTATAAGGGCCAACCAAGAATGACAGGGAATGTAAAAACAGAGTAGTAGATGGTCTCTACCCCAAAGAGTTTACAACCTCGGGGTATAGCTATGCTGTAGCATGTGTAGGCATACCTGAACTAGCTTTTATCTAGCTACCTTGGGTAACTGTGGTAGTGAGGACATGGCATCAATGAAGGCTAGCCATCCCAGCACAAGTCTGCCAGGTAGCCTGGACACATGCTTGGGTTGCTGGCCCAGTGCTGAAGTCCATGCCTCCACCTCTTCACTAGCTACATTTTACTAGCACAGGTAGGCCTACCTGTGCTACAATTGTACCTTAATTTAACGGACAAGACAGACACAAAGCATGGGAAGGGGTATGACACACAGAGTGAACAATGTGATGGCAACAAGTGTCAAGTTAGTGCCACTATTTTGTTTGCTTAGGTTTTGGTTTTGTTTGTAACTGGATAGAAAAGTGCAGAGGAGAAGCGGGTAAGAGGGAGAGATGTGGAGTAAAGCTGAGGAGATACACCTGTGAGAGAACGGAAATGTTGGAGCAAACAGCCAATCAGCAAAAGGCAGAGAAACTCCAGTCAAAACTGTAGAAAGTTCCCTGAATGTTCAGAGGTCCTTGCATTGGCTTCCTTGTGCACATACCAGCTGGAGTCTTTGACTGGTTTCTTTGTTTCTCCCCAAGGCCACATGACCAGGGAGCAGGTGGGTGGGAAGGGAAGGCACCACCTGGTATACTTATTAGAGTGTTGGCATGGAACTTGGGAGACCCAGGCTCAACTCTCTGCTCTGCCACAGATTTCCTGTTTGAACTTATTCAAGTCTCTTAGGGCCAAATGCTCAAAAGGAATTAGGCTGCTAACTTCTATGTAGGCGCCTAACTTCCACTGAAATCAATGGAAGTTAGGCCCCTAACTTCTCTTTATGCTCCTAATTCCTTTTGAGCATTCATCTCTTAGTCTTTCTGTGCCTCAGCTCCCCATCTATAAAATGGAGATAACAACACTTCACCACCTTACAAGGACATTCTGAGGATAGGTACAGGGAGGAGTTGGTAGCGAATCTGAAGGTGAAAGGCAATTTGGGTGACAGTGACAATGAAATGATGGATTTCATGATTCTAAGGAAAGGAAGGAGTGAGAGCATAAGAATAAGGATAATGCCCTTCAAAAAAGAAGACTAAACAATTCAGAGAACTGATAGGCAAGGTCCCTTGGGAAGAAAATCTAAGGGAAAAGGGAGTTCTGGAGACAATATTAAACGCACAACTACAGACTATTCCGATGCAAAGGACATATAGGAAGAATAAAAGGATGTCAACATGGCTCTGTCAAGAGCTCTTTCATGACCTGAAAATCAAAAAGAAATCCTACAAAATGTGGAAATGTGGTCAGTATGGAGGATTACAAAAGAACAGCACAAGCATGTAGGTGCAAAATCAGAAAGGCTAAGGCACAGAATTAATTACACTGGGCAAGGGACATAAAAGGCGATAAGAAGAGGTTCTTTAAATACATTAGGAGCAAGAAAAAGACTAAGGAAAATGTAGGTCTTCTACTTTGTGGGGAGCAACAGCTAATAACTGATGACCTCAAGAAAGCCGAGGTGCTTAATGCCCATTGTGCTTCATTCTGCGTTAAAAAAGTTAATGATGACCAGATACTCAACACAATTAATATTGACAACTGGGGGAAAGAATGAAAGCCAAAATAGGGAAAGAGCAGGTTAGAGAATTTTAGATAAGTTAGGTGTATTCAAGTCAGCAGGGCCTAATGAAATTCGTCCTAGGGTACTTAAGGAACTAGCTGAAGCAATCTTGGAGCCATTAGCAATTATCTTTGAGAACTCCTGGAGGACGGGAGAGGTCCCAGAAGACTGGAGAAAGGCAAACATAGTACCTATCTTTAAAAAAGGGAACAAGAAAGACCTGGAGAACTATAGATCAGTCACCCTAACTTTAATACCTGGAAAGATATTGAAGCAAATGACTAAACGATTACTTTGTTAGAACCTGGAGGATAATAGGGTTATAAGGAATAGTCAGCATGGATTTGTCATGAACAAATTGTGCCAAACCAACGTAATTTCCTTCTTTGACAGAATTACTGATCTAGTGGCTAGGTGGGAAGCAGTAGAAGTGATACACCTAGATTTTAGTCAGGCTTTTGACACATTTCTGCATGACATTCCCATAAGAAAACTACGGAAATGTGGTCTAGATTAAATTGTTATAAGGTGGGTACACAACTGGTAGAAAGACCATACTCAAAGAGTTGTTATCAATGGCTTTCTGTCAGACTGGGAGGGCATAGCTAGTGGGATCCTGCAGGGGTCAGTCCTGGGTCTGGTACCATTCATTATTTTCATTAATGACTTGGATAATGGAGTGGAGAATATGCTAATAAAATTTGCAGATGACACCAAACTGGGAAGGGTTGCAAGCATTTTGAGGGATAAGTTTAAAATTCAAAATAACCTTGACAAATTGGAGCATTGGTCTGAATTAAGCAAGATGATATTCAATAGAGACGAGAGCAAAGTACTTCCCTTAGAAAGGAAAAATCAAATGCACAACTACAAAATGAGGAATAACTGCCTAGGTGTTAGTACTGCTGAAAAGGACCTGGGGGTTATAGTGGATCACAAACTGAATATGAGTTTTCAATGTGATGCAGCTGCAAAAAAGGCTAATATGATTCTGGGGTGTATTAACAGGACCATTGTCTGTAAGACACAGGAGGTAATTGTTCAGCTCTGCTTGGCACTTGTGAGTCCTCAGCTTGAGTACTGTGTCTAATTTTGGGCACCACAATTTAGGAAAGATGTGGACAAATTGGAAAGAGTCCAGGGGAGCAACAAAAATGATAAAAAGTTCAGAAAACCTGACTTACGAGGAAAGGTTGAAAAAACTGGGCAAGTTTAGTCTTGAGAAAAGACTGAGGGGCGACATGATGACAGTCTTCCAATATGTTTAGGGCTGACATAAAGAGGATGGGGATCAATTGTTCTCCATGTCCACTGACAGTAGAAGAAGAAGCAATAGGCTTAATCTGCACCAAGGGAGAATTAGGCCAGATATTAGGGAAACTTTCTAACTCTAAAGGTAGTTAAGCTATGGAATAGGCTTCCAAGGGAGGTCATGGATTCCCCATCGTTGCAGGCTTTTCAAAACAAGTTGGACAAACACCTGTCAGGGATGCTGTAGGTTTATTTGGTCCTGCCACAGCCCAGGGGGCTGGACTTGATTACTTTTTTGGGGTCCCTTCCAACCATACATTTCTATGATTCTATGATTAAACATTTTGAAATCTTCAGATACTATGGTAATATGTGGCATATAAGCACGGTATATAGCTGGTATGATAACTACACTTGATATAACGAAAGATTTTCAACTCTACTGCTAATCTTAAACTCTTGTGTTCAGGAAATCTTAAGTGTGTTTTCCATTTTTTCATCTTTAAAGAAGGACCCAACACTATTTAAATCTTTCCATTTGACTGAAATAAAGATCCTAACAAAGTTCCTTATAAAAGCACATTAAGTGACTTTTCCCTAAGCTTTTATGTGTATTTTATAATCACAATATCTTCTTAGGCTACAAAAGCTTTCAAGAAAATCTGATCTAAATATGTTAAATGAAACAGTTTGCTTCTTACTATTGTTCAACCATAAAATGGGACTCCAATGAGACAGGAGAAATGGCACTGAAAAATACTAATGATACTGATCTTCTGATTATCCTAAAAAGTATTCCTGTGTTTAACTTTCCCATCTCTTTGGACAGAGAATCATAACACATACTAAGGCTTGTAAAACTTCTAGAACTCAAGAGACAGCTAGTGTCATAGATTTGATGATGTGTTAGTCAAAACTTGACATTTTTCTAGGGTAGCAAGAAGGATAATTTAGGCTTTTTGTCCTTAATTTCCACATTCTTATAAACACAAAAATGATTTGTTTAAACAGTATTGTTACAAAATACACTGCAAGTCTTTTAAAATCCAAGTTTTGAGAAGCCCCATGGGGCAGTAGTTTTTGTTGTCAAAAATCACTCTTCAGTTTAGTATTTAAGAGCTGGGTGCAACCAAACAAAGTGTGTTTTAATATGGCCAAATATAAAGCCACACATGTAAGGACAAAGAATGTAGGCTATTTTGGGAGACTCTATTCTGGGAAGCAGTGACTCTGAAAAAAATAACTTGGGGGTCAAAGTGGATAATGAGATGAACATGAGCTCCCAGTGTGATGCTAAAAGTGCTAATATGGTCCTTGAATGTATTAAACAGGGAATACCAAGGAGGAGGATATATTTTCCTCTGTATTTAGCATTGTTACTGGAATACTGAATCCAGTTCTTGTGTCCACAGTTCAAGATGGATGTTGATAAAATGGAGGAGGTTCATAGAAGAACTGTGAGACAGATTAAGGGTTTGGAAAACACTCCTTTTAGTGAAAGAATGAGGGTAATTAACCATAAAACAACATACTTAGAGATGTGATGGATTCACCATCACTTGAAGTGTTTAAGTTAAGACTGGATATCTTTTTATAGGATATGCTGTAGCTCAAACAGGAATTAATTCAGGATAGTTGTACAGCCTGTGTTATGTGGGAAGTCAAACTAAATGGCCACAATGGTCCCTTCTGGTCTTATTATCCGTGAAAGACTGTAAAGATCATCAGAACTGCCACAATCCTAGCCATGTGGAAAGCATACAGAACACCGATAACTAACTGTTGTTCAACACTGGGGTAGCTAACCTCTGGAATGTGGATGTTTAAAAGGGTATTAATATTACTGTAGGGTTCATCTCTTTGGGATTTCATTTTGCATATCCAATTACTGGGCTTTTTGTCAACTCTCTACAAAAGTCATTGCAAGAATTCTGTTTTGAATAATCTTCAGAACATTATGTCAACCGTACAGTATATGGTATTTTATACACACACACTCTATGGTTGATATAAAGCTTTGCAGATTATTCAAAAGAGAATTTTTGCAACAATTTCTTACACTAGAGAGCTGACATATATTAATTTCCAAATTACGTCTTCAGTTTTGAACTAAAGGAGAATTTTTATTAATATAGAGCCTATGACACTTGGGAAAACAGTTCTGGTTCCTTTGATTAAATCACAGCTATTTACTCACACGCTAACACATTGCAATGTTCTGATGCTGTATAATTAAGGATGGTCATTTATATAATTGATATTATCACTGTTATTCATTGCAACAAATCTTGTACAAGATATATCGTGTAAGGTGTGAATGGAAAAGTTACAATCTATCAAGCATGATTATCTTGATTAAACCCATGAATCACCTTTGTATCTAATGTTATGAATATGGGCTATGTATTTGTATCTCCAACATGTGTTTTGTTCCTGGGTGACACCCTCAGATAGATTTACATCAGGGCTAGACAGCTATGTGTTGATAAAGGACACTCCACTCTCACAATGGGCCATTGAAGACACTCATCCTGCCCAATAGCTCTTCCAGTGGACAATGTTCCCTCTAATTTTTGACAGGCCATGTGTGCAAAAATTTTCTTCTGTGCAAATTTTTGTGCGCGCGGTGTTTCACCGGGTGGGCGGGGTTTAGGATCTGTGTGTGTGTGCACACGTGCACAGCTTAGAGGGAACAGTGCCCGTGGATGCCTCACACAGCGAGGAGCCAATGGCCACCACCTGTGATTCCGCAAACCATGTAAAGACATGTGATATGCTCATGTGACTCTGGACTGCATCTTGGGCCAGTAACTTTCCACTGACAGGGGCTGTGGGCTTTGTTTGGGACAGTAACGTTCCATGCACATAGCAAGGGATATAAATAGACACCAGAGACACCTCCATTTTCCCTCTTTCCTGCTCCAATTCTCTGGATTGCGGATTTACAACTAAAAGGAGTATTTTGAACTATGGACTGAGGATCTTCTAATCTTTTGGAGGTGACCAGAGAGACTTTTGCAAGCCAGCCGTCTATTCCATGGCTGCTACAAACCTGATATAAAGACTTTGCAATCATGTGTATGCATGTGATCTATTAACCATTTATAACTCTCTCTATTTCTTTTATTAATAAATCTTTAGTTAGTTTACTAAGGAATGACTGACAGCATGCTATTTGGGCAAGACCTGAGATTCAGACTGGTCTGGAGATAAGTGTCTGATTATTTGGGATTAGTAAAAGCCCCTTATATGGTGAAATGGGCTTTCTATAACTTCTCACTATAGTACGTTGGGTTGCCTGGATGGGAGCCAAGGGCTGAAATGCCTAAAGGGGATTGTGTTTGGCTTCTGGTTAACCAATGCAGAAACTCTTTTGTTACTGGCTTGATTAATCTAATTATAGAATAAACCTAGTTTGGGGGATTGTCTCCCTTATTTCTTGCAGTCTATCCTGAGTATAACAGTCTCAGTGTGGTCTATCCCAGACACATGAATGGAAGCTCACTGAGCTGCATTATACTTTCCTAGTAATCATAGCCTTGGAACTTAATCTATATTATTGTTATGAAGAATTATAAGTTAGTACACCAAAATATGTTAAATGGAGCTGGAAGAAAAATTATATTTTGTAAACATTTAGAAGGAAACAAAAAGGTCTTTCCTTCTAAAGTTTATAATTTTTTTTTGTTTTGATGAAAAAAATCAGAACTAATGTTTGTTTCTTCTGATGGACAAAAAATCTCTCTCTCTCTCTCTCTCTCATTGATTTATTGTTTCCTCTAGAAAAAGGGGAAAAAAGAAAAGAAAAAAGGGAGAGAGGGCACTTCTTAAAAATGGGAAAATGACTGAGAAAGCAGGAGCCACTAATGCTCCAATAACATGTGGCATGAGCCAACCAGAGCACAGCACAGAGATTGCTCTAGTGGGACTAAAAGAAAATCTCCTCATGACCGTGGACATAGAAAATATGTCCTTGCTCATGCTGCTGGATGTTCCTTTAGCCTTTGACACAGCAGACCAGAAGGTGTTACTACCTTGCCAACATGACATAGCAGGTTTAGATGACCCAGTACGACAGTGGCTCCAATTGTTCCCCTCCTGCATGACTCAAAGAGTGGTGGTGAGCAATTGCTCCTCCTCTTCGCAGGCCTTCACCTGCTTGCTTCCCCAGGGATTCATACTATCCTCACATCTCTTGAATGTCTGCATCAGATCGCTGGGAAAGCCAGTGAGATGCCATGAGTTCAGCTCTCCACAGTATGCCAAGCACACTCAACAATATAGCTTATTTCCAACCAAAGCAACCACCACCCCAGCTAAAATGCCAGAATGCTTACAGGAAATTAGCTCTTGAATGAAGGTGGCTCAACCTGAATCCAGGCAAGACCAAAGTGATGCTGGTCAGAAAGGGGAAGTGGTTTAGAAAGTTGACCAAGAAGTTGTCTCAGCCTTCCATCAAAGGCATAGAGCTCCCATTTGTTGAAGCAGTTCAAAGCCTCAAAGTCCTGTTTGATTCCTCGCTAAGCTTGGATAATCAGGGAGCATTATTTTCCAAAAAAGCCTTTTTTCACTTCCAGCTTGCTAGGAAACACCATCCCTCCCTACTGGACAAAGACCTGGCCACAGTAATCCATGCATGTGTCACCTCCAGGCAGGATTACTGTAGCTCACTGTATCTTTGTTGCTACTGTGTAGAGTCTATCTTCAAAACGTAAAACCAAATGTGATGGCCTCCATCTTGGCAGACAAACCAGAGTCTGTCAGACTGAAAAGCATGAGCTGCTACAGCGTAGGCTAAAGAGCCAAGACTCCCAAGATGGAGCTGTAAAAGACTCAGATCCTGAATGGATTAGGCACAGAGGGGGACCTGGAATACATACTCACCAGCCAGTAACACCAAGAAAAAGATGAGATGCTACTAACACATCCATCACTCATTCCATTGTGCCTAGAGTCAAAGGAACCAAATACAGTGGAGAACCTTACAATTAATTTTTGTAGAAGGGTATTTAATGGTGAGTTCCAGCCTCCAGACTTACTCTTTCAACCATTTATGCATCAGAGATATTTTACACATATGAGTAGACCCACTGAATTAAATAGGCCTGGTCACATGCATAAAGTCACCCATAGTTTACCCAATCTTTTAAATCTTTTGATTGAGCTGGCTGTTCAGTTTCCCCCTCTATTCAGTGTTACTTTAGGGTGGTGTTTAAGTTTTTCTTTGTTTGTTTTGTTTTTCAAGACAGAACAATATTTTACAAAATGTAAAACAATAGCAAAAGGAAGTCATATGGGCTCATAGCTCTGCTGGCTTTTCATAATGGAAATAGCAAATAAATACTGTAAAATACTAAATCTAGCTCCCACCCAAAGGGGATGTGTAAACCCGCACTTGTTTTGATCCCTGGAGGGGAAAGGAACGAGCTAAGCCTGATATGACTTTTTTAACTTGACTGTTTGAAAATGCTTAGAATAGATCTTTTTTAACTTGGCTGTTTTGACCAACATCACACTCTCAAATGCCTGACCTCTTAGTTTTCTAATGTAGCTTCTCCTTTGGATGCATTTTGTGGTTTGGAACAGTTTTCACTTTGTTTGCAAATATAAATAACTGACTGATGAGTCTGTGTGTAATCATGTCATCCTAAGAGAAAAATACTTATCTTAACAGATTTTTTTTTAATGAATACAGAACTGCATTTGGGATTAAAACCAAATTGGGTTTGAATAAAATGAGAACTTTTCCCACAAACTCAAACCAAACAGTTTTTTTAAGGTTTGAAAAAGTTTTCTGAACATTTAGTTCCAAACCCCCTCACTCCTCTTCCCCCTCCCTCCCCAGTAATTCCTGGTTTTGGCTACAAAATGGAAATATCATGGGACAAGGCTGTTCTCACAGCACATTTCCAACCTCAACAAAAGCCTTCTAGCACTGGCTATCGCACGATCATGCAAGATTCTCAGATTGATTTCCAGTCTAAAGAAGCAAATATGTCGTTGAATAAACAACAGAATAATTATTCAGAAATAATAGAAAGTTCAAACCCCATCCCCACCCCCAGTTTGAACCAGTATCCTTCTGTATCACACACAGTCATTTTTCTTTTTGTTGTCATCATTAGGTAAAAACTAAATGATCTACTCATGTGAATAAGGCAAGCAAGATTCAGCCAAGATCTTTGACCTATTTTCTGAGGTCAACCACTATCAGCAAATTTTCAGGCGCTAATCCAGCCTCCAGAGGGCATTCATAAAGCCCTCTGAATGTAACAGGATTCTGATGAAATTGCAACAGAAAAAAATAACAACAATTATTGAATGAGGTCAACAGATGTCAAACAAAACACGTTTGCTGCTTCCTGCCAGATTCGACATGTGTGCAAAATTAAAACAATACATCAGAATTCAGTAACTCTAGAACAAATCCTGAATCCCACATTCAGCTATTACTCAAGAAATAATCCTATGAGGCCAAATCCTGAGGTTCTGACATTTTTACTCAGTCCCTACTCCAGTAGGCTTCAATTGATGCCCACCTGAGTAAGGACTGAATGAAAACGTACCACGAACCACAGCATTTGGCTCCTTGACTTCAACAAGACAAAATAAATGTTTTCCTTATCTTTTTGGCTCTCTACAATGACAATGAGAGCATATTTGTTGGGGTCTTTTTTGTTTGATTTTTTTGTTTTTCGCATGGAATGTTAGAGTATTTTTCCCCTAAATAAAACATATCTAAAAATATGACTACTCCCTCTATATGTCCATAAATCTTAGTCCTGACCGGCCCAGAAGGGTATGCTAGGTGAGAAGACATGTGTCCAGTGGACCAGTTCTCTACAATTGTAACCCACATACCTCCTGGGTGTGGTGTTCTGTCCCACCCAGTGGCACCAAGACCACTAAGAGGGAGAGATTAATGAGTCTGCTCTACAACCTTAACTAACAGCCATATGGCTTTTAGCTCATGCAGTAGCGGCTCAAGCACTAAGCTCCGGAGGCCCCAGGTTTGATCCCACCCACCGACGATCAGTGTCTGTCTGTGTTAAAAGTGGAGGCTCGTCCAGGATATCAACTGGGGAGTCTCTGAAGCTCAGGACACGCTTCCTCTGGTATGGGAAGTATGCAACCCACACACCTCCTGGGTGTGGTGTTCTGTCCCATCTAGTGACACCAAGACCAGTTAGAGAGAGAGATTAATCAGTCTACTCTACATATGCTTTTAGCTCAGGCCGTAGAGGCTCATGCACGATGCCCCAGGTTCAATCCAGCCAGACGATGACCGGAGTCTGTTGGTGTTACACAATGACTGCAGAACTAGTCAGTTCTCTTGTGAACATGGTCACAGACCTATAAAGACTACTGCTCCCTGTGACACAACCGGGAGATTCAGTACCTAGGGTTGCTAGAGGTAGTTCTGCTGAGCAAAAGTCTAGCTCAGCAGTGGAATGGTAATCTCTAAAACCCAACAGTGTTCCTTGAATGGGACTTCTCAATAACTTTACATTACATTACGTAACATTTCTGGGGTTGTCTGAGCCTGTTATTCTACCCCGGAGGCCTGGAAAGATCTCATTACTGTTCAGATGTTTTTCTCATTGGCTTGTATTATGTATACTGGTAGCTGTCTTCTTCTGAGAGCTCTCAGAAGAAGACAGCTACCAGTATACATAATACAAGGCGTGGGCCACGTTCTCCCTCATTTACAGTTTTACTCAATAGGAGGCCCTCGGTTAAACTGAGAGCAGAGTTCAACCCAAATTGGATGTATTGCTCATGATCTACTTGTATCTCTGACTTTATGCATCCAGTTCTATTCTCTGACACATTTATGCATCCTCTGTTGGAGCCACTGCTTTCACACCTGAACAGGGCTCTAAAGAGGAAGGCTCAACTTTGAGGTGGCAATGCATCAAAGGAAATATACAGAGGGGAGTTAGAAAGCTCACAGAACATCAATAAGAGTCATTAGACTAAAAGCAAAATGCTTTTTGTAAGCAAACTTACAATCAAAGATAAAGGGTAATTAATTCTCAGTGCAGCACGTGAAAATGTATGCATTACTGAAGGAATTCTTTGTAGTAGCCAAGTCTGGTGATATGTCTTATAAGTAATTCATTTAACTGATGTGGAATTACCATAAATCTTTAAACAATTATTGAAGTTTTGGGGTTAAGTTTTGCAGACAGTTTCATCAGCCAGGCTTGGGGCTGAGCTGTGAAAGTGAACAGAACACTGTGTCAGAAGAAAAGGAGTACTTGTGGCACCTTAGAGACTAACCAATTTATTTGAGCATAAGCTTTCGTGAGCTATAGCTCACTTCATCGGATGCATACTGTGGAAAATACAGACGATGTTTTATACACACAAACCATGAAAAAATGGGTGATTATCACTACAAAAGGGGGAGAGAAAACCTTTTGTAGTGATAATCACCCATTTTTTCATGGGTTGTGTGTATAAAACATCATCTGTATTTTCCACAGTATGCATCCGATGAAGTGAGCTGTAGCTCACGAAAGCTTATGCTCAAATAAATTGGTTAGTCTCTAAGGTGCCACAAGTACTCCTTTTCTTTTTGCAAATACGGACTAACACAGCTGTTATTCTGAAACCTGTGTCAGAATTCACTTAAAAATATCAAATCCATAAGAATACTGCAGGCTCTGAAGACATTTAGAAAGGATGCAAAATTTCACCTGCTGCAATTTAACTTGTTATGAAACTTGCGGGCCTCACAGGAAAGTTCATCTAAATTCAGATGCAAATTACTTCCGACGTAAATACATATATACCTTGCAGTAAGCCTGCTGGTGCTGAACTTCCATCTGTCAGGTTTAGAATAAAAATGGACACTGAGTATGATATGACAAGTAAAAACGTGCACTGAACAGGAGCTTGAGTTGTTTAAGTACAGACTTGTGCACAGCAAGAGCTTCTACTTGAAGATACTGGGGGAATGGGGTGGGAAACATTCAGAAATGCTGTAATTTGATAATATTGTAACAGAGTTATTGTGCTGGGCAAGTGGGTGTTTTTGGCACACCCGGAGACAGAACCTAATGGGTGTGGCTCCTCCCATATGGCAAGTACTCTTATTTCAGGAAGTATCCCCGAGAGGAAGTTCAGGGCTGGGGTTGGCTGCTTCCTGCCTGAGGGAGACAACAAAACTGTTTGTACCAGGAAGGGAGCTACTTGTGTACCCCTTTTCAGCAGATGGGGTTCTGTTGTTTAACTGAGCTTGTACCCGTGTCATTATTCCAGGGACTCTGCCTGGATGTATTAACCCACCAGTAAGTAGACCTCAAGGCCATTTAACAATATCACACACTGAACCTATTTTATTTACATGAAGGACCAAATTAACCCAAGGTCCCCAGTGGTAGAAATCCTCTACTGGGCGGAGAAGGGGAAGGGAAGCACAGTATTTCGCGTTACAAGACACCTACTCCTCCATTCCAACAGACGACCCCATGTCATCCATCACAGATCCAAGAGTGGTACTGTAGCAAAGGGTTCCTATTGGGGTACAGCAGGCTGGACCAGTGCATGAAGGTGAAATTTGGTCTTAAGTATAAAGAATATGCATCGAAAAAGAGAAACACAATATTTCAAGCCCCTGCAAAAGATTGTATGAAGTCAGCTTCAAGCTGAAACACAACAAATCAGATTCTACAAGTTTCCTACAATGGTGTCCAAATTCCCATCTAAATGCTGCGGTCCCTGAAACTGATGATTAAGTCTTTTACAATCTAATATGCCACAGGCCGAGCATAGGGGAAAAAAAATATTTTCAATAGACAGAGTTGATGATGCCAAGGAACTGTACCACTGTAACTGTCGCTTCATAGGACTGGCATTTTGAAGTGGCACCAGAACTACTGGATATATCAAGAGTCTGAACTGCTTCACTGATATCTGAGTGTTTGAACATTTCATCCATGGTAAAATAGTACTGATGTATTAATTGGGAAGAAAGAGAGAGAATTCCACCAAACCTTGCCCACTTTTAGAACCAAACATTTCTGATGCTCTGAAATGTCTAGATAAATGGTTTTTATTTTTACACTTCCAATCCCTATGAAGGACTGGAACCATAACACCACAAAAATGATGTTTCTGGCTAGTACTGGAAAGGTAAATGCCAGAACTGTCACAAGGAATACTTGTTTTCAAGGGTGTCAGCCCAAACTAGAGACACAAGAGCCTCAGCTAATCTGGATAAGCATTCAGACTCTTGGATGCTTATCTGAACAGAACCTGAATTCTGAATCTTTTGAATGGAGCTGTTTTAATACAGAATAATATTAATGTTTTGGCATTATTTAATGAATATATTACTCAACAAAGATTGTTCAACCATCTCTTTTTGAGACTTGCCCACCAGTAGGTACAATTTTACCTCTTTCAGCAGTACCAACATCAACGTTACCTTTATCATCAGCATTTTGCCGAACAATAAGGGGTCGTTTTTTTGTCTGTTTATTTTTATTTGTGGGGGTGGGGAAGGCAGGGGGCCAGTTGCAGCTGAAAATTGCTTCTTGTTTTGGGGAAGTTGGAAGTTAAGAAACAAAAAAGTTTCTAATTTTTTTTCACAGAGTTGTAAAAACACCATGCATTTATTTCTGCTAGTTATGTTGGCAACAAGAGGGTTTTTTTCCCCACAGGCTGCAGAATCTGTAAAATGCAGTATATTGTGATTTAGGAGTTCTAGATTTTTGTTTCACAGTTATCCTGGTAGCTAGTTCACATTTCTCGGCCCAGAAAAACTGTTCAGATGAAGATCTCAGGCATGTGTCTGTTGAGTAAAACACACATGCTTTTTAAACACCCCGAGTTTGTGTTGAGCTACTGACCTCCATTATATCCCAACTTCAATTCAGATTAGTTTAAACAAGCTTTCCACCTGCACAACCTCCCCCTTTTACTGCCAGTGTAATGCACCCTTCCCAGAGGAGGCTGACATTATAAATCACCAAAGACCATACGCTGCTGCTGCCAACATTAAAGGGGTCTGGCACTATGCATTTGAGGGGTAACGAGGGAAATGGAATGGCCCACACACATTAGAGAAGGAGAAACCAGAACACAGCTTCAAAGTGTAAAAAGAGCTGTATCTAATAAAGTATTTAAATACAGGTGCATTAGATTCAGATATGGAGCTGTAATTTGTCATTAGCTGTGATCATGAGGAAAGCAACAGATAACATGTGTGTTTATATATGTATGTGTGTGCATGCACAGACAGACCCCCCCCCCACAAATATAAGAAATATATCAGAATATAACAGCATACTCTAAAATAAACTCACAGATATATTTAATAATCTGTAAGGTTAAGAATAACAAACTGTGGGCCAAATCCTGAAGCACTTACTCTGGCAAAACGTCTATTGAAATTAATGGGCTAAAATCTCAGATAAAATCCCACTGAGGTTGCAGTTCTCAGCACAGCACAGAACTTGTCTCAACAGAAATTTTACCTGAATAAGGCTCTTAGGAGTTGGCCATGACCAGTAGTTATGGTGTCTTTTAACTCCTCTCACTTCCGACTGGTCTCAGGCTAACTGTGTTCTGTTGCAGCTCTCTGTTGTGCCTGAGCTCTGTGTTTGCTACAGCTCTCTCCCTACTCTTAAGGAGACTGATGGGCTTTTACCTTCCTGGAACACCTCCTCTTAGTTGGCAGTTGTTCTGGTTCCCATCTATACTCCAGCCAGTTCATATCCAGCTTCAAACCACCCAGTGCATGCAACTCAAAATGTTATCTATATCATCCTTTGAGACACTAATTGGGAGAGATAGTAGGCCAGTTTCTACCCTCACATACGTACACTCAACTCTAGTGATGTAGATGGTTTATGTAGGTGCCTAGGATACAATTGCTCTGGGCAAACCAACCATAGTTTCTGAAATGGTGCTGAACACGGCTTGGTCATGTTGACTCTTGCAGCTAACCCATGATCTTCAAGGTCTATTCTAGATGCATTTTTTGATGTGATTACAAGTTTGGGTGATAAAGGTAATAGTGTTGATGTAGTATATTCAGACTTCTGTAAGGCATTTGAGTGGGTGCCACACATCATTTTGATTAAAAAAACGAGTATGATATAAAATTAATATGGCACACATTAAATGGATTAAAAACTGGCTAACTGATAGCTCTCAAAATGTAACTGTAAAAGAGAAATTGTCATCCAGAGGGTCTGTTTCTATTGGGGTCCCACAGGGTTTGGTTCTCTGCCCTACCCTATTGAACATCTTTGTCAAGACAGAACAAGGGGTAATGGTCTCAAGTTGCAGTGGGGGATTTAGGTTGGATGTTAGGAACAACTTTTTCACTAGGAGGTGGTGAAACACTGGAATGCATTACCTAGGGGGGTGGGGGAATCTCCTTCCTTTGAGGTTTTTAAGGTCAGGCTTGACAAAGCCCTGGCTGGGATGATTTAGTTGGGATTGGTCCTGCTTTGAGCAGGCGGTTGGACTAGATGACCTCCTGAGGTCCCTTCCAACCCTGATATTCTATGATTCTATGATTCAATGACCTAGAAGAAAACAAACTCATCAATGATAAAGTTTGCGGATGACACAAAAAATTGGAGAACTGGTAAATAATGAAGAGGACAGGTCACTGATTCAGAGCAATCTATATCACTTGGTAAACTGGGTGCAAGCACATAATATGCATTTTAGTGTGGCTAAATGTAAATGTATACATTTAGGAACAAAGAATGTATACCATACTTACAGGATGGGGAACTCTAACATGGGAAGCAGTAACTATCTCTCCTTTAGTATTGCACTGGAAACCTTTGAATAGCATGGAAGAGAAGTAGAAGTAACAGGTGTCATAAAGCTCTATAAGTGTGCCAGAACTGAAGCTGCCATAGCATCATTCATGATGGCAAAGATTTTGACCATGAAATAATTCTCCTTTTTCTGTGTGGACTAATCCTAAACCACAGTCACTTGATGAAACAAATAAAATGAAACAATGTTTCAGATTTAAGTTAGGGGATGGAAGAGACCTTTTAAGTACAGATTGTCGGAAAAGTTTTTCAAATTTGAAATTTGAATTTTAGCTCTTTGGTAAAAAAAAAACCAGGGGATGAAGGAAATTTGTGAAAATGTAAAAAATTCCCAATTTTTGAAATTTTGACAAAATTTCAAAATAAAATAAAGTGTTGACCAGCTCTACTGTTAGGTCAGTTAGTCAATCTCTCTGATAATATAGGACTATTCTCCACAATACATTTTCTAGAGTAGTCCTTTGGGTGTTAGAGGGCTAATATAACCAAATAATGGCAACTATATAGAATGATGTCACTCCATACAACAGTAAAGAGAATCTGATTATTGATATGGGTATGGGTCTGAGGTTTTAGTGAACATGACATTTTCTAGATCCATGATCATCATGGACCAGCCAGTCGCACCTACATTTTACCACTACTTCTAGCAGTTCTTTCTTTCAGAGCAGAGGAGGATGGAACTGATGTTGTCAGGAAGAATGGACTTAATGCTATCAGGTACTTGTATAAAGGAATCCAGCTGTAGGGACATAAAACAGTAGCTGTGAAGAACCTTCAACATGTCTTTTAGAAGCTAAAGTTATGACCTCTTTGGACTATTGTTGTCAAGTACTTAAGCTCTCCTGCTGACAGTATTTATCTGCAACGTGTTTTCAGGGCAGCTGGGAATGTTACTAATCAATGAGCAAATCAGGAAAGTGAGAATGTAGAACAACAGATAAACACTGTGGGCCAGATTTGTTTGGGCTGTTTTGTGCTGCACTGGTGACACACAGCAGCTAGAAATTAATTAATCTGGTTTTATGAATGCTTTGCCTCACTGGGGTCCTGTCCATTCACATTTCTGGGGCCTGATTTTGCCCTCACTTTCATCCATGTAACTCAGGAGTAATGCGTTGGACATCAATGGATTTACATTGATGCAAAGTTTGTGGGAATGAGAAGAATCCAGAACATACTTCTGAGAAGAAAGGTCCTGTGGTGAAGGCATTGGCCTGGGACTCAGGAGATCTGGATTCAATTCTTGATCTTGTCACAGACTTCTCGTGGGACCTTCAGCAAGTCACCATCTCTCCATGCTTCAATTCCTCATCTCTGAAATGCGGATAGATAGCATTTCTTCCTTTCACCCACCCTCTGTCTCATCTGTTCAGATTGTACCGTCTCTTATTCCGTGGGTTCCACGTAGCACAATGGAGCCTTATCTGTCAGGGCATTGAGGTGCTACTGCATTACAAATAAAAAATAGTAACATCTGTTGACACTGACAGTGATAACTGGTGCCCAGTGCATTTCAGGATGATAGGCTATGAAGTCCACATGCACACACACAACATTTAAGTGAACAGTATTGTAAACATTTTGATTAGACCTGTGCAAAATTTTTCAAACCATCCCTGAAGCCAGGAAAATATCGAACTTTTACTAGAATTATGGAAAAGCTCAAAACCTGACTTTTTTTGCCAAAATATTTTCAAGGTGTTTGGTAGTGGTGAAAAGTGGGGTTTGAAAATTGCTTCCCTCCCCATCTTCCTCTTCACTGCTAAATCTCCTTCATTCCCCCCAAAAACATTGTACATGGCTCAGGAACTGTCTTCCTTTTAGGCTGTTAGAAAACAGTGTGGGGAAAACATCCTCCTTATATACCTAAGGCTTCATATGCCCCGGCCAGGAGCTACCTCATCACTGGAGCCAAAGCCTGGAGGTATCGTTAAGTCCGTATGCCATCCTTCTGCAGACTATATGTGGTTTTGTCTCTCTTTACAAATCCCATGTGCTTCCAAGACTTCTGGGATTGCTCCAGCATCAATTAGAAAAAAGAAAACCTTTATTAATGTGGGAGGTCTGTGCTCCCCCACAAGGCTTAGGAGACCTGGAGCACACTCGTGTGGAGACAAACACTGGCAGCTTGCCACTTGGAGAGGGAGATGTGGGAACCTTAGCTGTGTACAGCCTCAGCGATACATAGGTGTTATAGAAATGCTGGCTGATAGATTAGATAGTGGGAGTAGAAGCCCACCTGTATCACACAAGGTATGTGAGATTTCCTCTGTTTTTTCCAGCCTAAGGACGAGGCTGCTAGTGCCTTTATTTGTGGGTAGTTGCTGGACAAAGGTTGAAAATGCTTTGAGAGTCTGATCTTTTTGGAAAATGCTAGTCTTGGTAGCCAAGCATGCAGGCAGGCCTTTAGATTTCTCCCAGCTCTTAGCTTCTCAATGAAGTTTCCATCTGCACCATTTCCCCTCACCCAGGGATGAAACTAGTTTGTGTGCGTAACATTTCCATTCATTTTTTCCCTCAAAGCTTTTCATTTAGGAATAATATTTTTGATTGATTGCAGTAGTTTTGCTCGCTTTTTCTTCTTTTAATGCTCCACCTTGTTCCGTTGTTTATTCCCCAGCCGCATATTGACTGACTCACCTGTTGTATGCTGAGAAGTCTGCATCAGTGATGAATGCCAGTTCTGTGAAGCTGCTCAGAAGAGGCAAATTGAATGACTATTATGAGCCAGTTGCATGAAAATCCTTGGGTAAACATCATGTAAGTCAATGAACAGAGCCCTAAGTTGGCACGTTTTCTTTTTAGGTAATGGATAACCCTACATACAACTACTGGAGTGTTCCCTCTGAACTAATAATGAGGAGGAAGCAAAGATCATACTTGGATTTAGTACAGCCAAGTGTGAGGGCAAGAGTTTTATTAAAGGAGTTCAAACAAAAGGGCAGGCATGACCAAGATGTTATGCCTAAGGATTTAAATTTAGTTTCCTGTCTAAGTATGCAATGCCTGCCAAGAGACAAATTGTTTCCAGGGTAACATTCAAAAAGAGTGATCATATATCCCTTCAAGCCAGGCTGTAGAACAGTTATATAGCTACACACCACCATGATTTTGTGTGTGTGGCAAGTTTTACACAGAACTGAGGGATGTTATACTGAGGGGAATGACTTGCACAGGACTGTTTTCTGCCATCTTCTCAGACAAAGGCCACCAGCAATGAGAGCATTATCCTAGATACTGCTGAGTAAAAGGGCAAATACATACATGGTGAGTGTTAAGATTGGGATTTTCAAAGGTGTCTAAGTGAGTCAGGTGTTCAGTTCCCACTGAATTTTAATGGGGGGTTGTGTACCCAACGTTAATAGGCTCCTTTAAAAATTCTAAAAAAATGGATAAAAAGGGAAATATATACTAAAGCAGGAGACATGCAGAACCTCAACAGCTACTGATAATGCTGCATCCTTGGTTTCTGTTCTGTGATGAAATCGCTGTAAAATAGATAAACAATGCCATGGTTTAGTGAGCACTAATGGGACCCTAATGTTTACTAGGTCTGCAAAGACTACCTGAAATCTGTCTTTAAGAGCATTTCAAGTCTAATAGACTTAGCATGGGACCTTGAGTCAGGAACTCCTGAGTTCTAAACGTGGCTTTGATATTGACTAGATTCAATAATGATTCCCCGTTTACAGTTACATTTTGAGACATATCAGTAAGCCAGTTTTTAATCCATTTAATGTGCACCACGTTAATTTTGATACCATTCTAGTTTGTTAATCAAAATATTGTGTAGGTGTTGGCCTTGAGAGAATCACTACAGAACTCTGTGCCTCAGGGTATGTCTACACAGCAAAGAAAAACCCACATCTGGCCCATGCCAGCTGACTGAGGCTCGCGGGTCTCAGGCTGTGGGGTTGTTTCATTGCTGTGTAGACTTTCGGGCTTGGGCTGGACTCCAGCCTGAGCCCAGAAGTCTACACAGCAATGAAACAGCCCAGCAGCCCAAGTCCGGCGAGCCCGAGTCTCCTGGCACAGGCCAGGCATGGGTTTTTCTTTACTGTGTAGACATACCCACAGTTACTTCACTCATAAAACAGGGATAACAATGCTGTAATCAATGCACTACCACATATGCTATGCCGCATCTCATTGCCAAGTGAGACTTCACATAGACAATAGGGATATAACTCAGAATCCTTCTGCTCCAAAAGAACAGGCCCCTACCTCCTGAGCTAGAGAAGAATCTACATGAGTTTTTAGCCATATAAGTTCTATGATGCAAAGTAGAAGAGCTCTGATTCTAGCAATAAAGGGCAGCTGTACACAAACTATCCAGTCCATTACAAAACTTACTACGTCGCAAGAGTATTGCATGGAGTAATCAATATTGGTAAAGTGTTTTGAAGGTAGTGATTATATATACAATATAAATGCTGTAATAATTATAGCAACTGCTAATTGCTCTTGTTTCAAGGAAGGCAATCTTAGCATTTCTTTAAGAAGCAAAGGGAAAAAAATTTCTCAGCCTAGAGAAGCTTCAAATCTAAACATAGACCTTAATCAAATACACAATACACTGGGAGACCCAGAAGATGGTACCAATTTACAAGAAGTTATCCATCTGTTTTGATATTGGGATGGTGAAAGCATTTCACTGACATGGGTTAGCATTTGGGAGTGTCATGAAAGAAGTAGATATAGAGAATGGATTTGAATAAAGGAGGGTAGTGACCTGGGGCCCTGGTATAGGGAGGGAGCTGCAGGCCTAGTAAATGATTTGGAAGGAGTATATAGATGAGAGTGGGAAGATGAAACTAAGGGAGATGTCAGATGGATTTCTAGAGTGGAGTAAATAAGGAAAAAGAGAAGAGATGGGGCAAATATTATTTCTCAAATCACATTCAGTTAGGATTCATGACAGACAAGAAAGGAAGCAGGTTTTCACTAGGAATACCAGAACCCAAAAGGATTTGGCTAGCACGTGTTACACTAACAAACCCTGAAGAATCTGTTCAGGGGACAGGCACCAGAACAACCCCTTGTGGTTTTCATGGAGGTTCAGTTTCTTCAGAAACAACCAACCCATAAAATACCTCCCTCCTGCAGCCAGACCTCCCCTCCCTTCTGCCTCACTCCCACTTCATACCATTGGATGTCTTTGGGCGGTAGAGCAGGGCATGACCCTGTCTTCAGTTTCCTAGGCTTCCGGGCGTACTGGGTGGCTCCTCCTTCTGCAAGTCTTTGAGAAGCCTCCAAGAAGAGACATTTCCTAACCATTCTGTAAACATGTTTCTGACAGTAACCATGAGGTCAGAGAGGACAATGGGAGCCAGGAAACAGTCCTTGGGTCCCTAGCTAGATGCCTAATGAGAAGTTGTATAGTAACCTTAGAGTTTCCAACTGCCCTGCACTAAGTACTTTGGTCCCTCCTCACTTACCTGTCCCTGCTCAGTTACAAAGCTAGATGTAGTGGTAGTGGGAAAGGCAATGTTGCTCTGGCCCACTCCCCTGTACGAACCTGAGAAGGTTTCCAGTCCCACCATGAAGTCCTTTGAACAATGGGGCCACGGGACAGGAAGACAAGTCCCAGCTCCCCTCAATCCATGTAAGAGGAATGTCATGGTGAGAGGGCTGCCCTGGGGTGCAAAAGATAAGTCTGTGGTAAGTACCTTGACAGCCATTGCGTTGGCCTAGGTCATCAGACTTTTGAAAAACCTGACCTGATGTTCACAATTTGGATCGAACCCAAACTACCCCCAGTTATGGATGATTTTCTGTTTCTGACCTGTTCACACAGCCTTATATTAGCACAGATATTGAGCGGATGGTTCCGTACTACTGTTTGTGTACTCTAGCCATTAAGGCGGAGGGTATGAATGCAAATATGTTTTGAAATGTCTTCTGTACTTGATTGCTGCGGTAAGCCGTGCCTTTAGAAACTGTCTTTGTGGGGACTAGTTAGGACTAGTTGTGAGTTGAGTGGAACTACAAGGTGAGGAGGAGAGCCAGGTTCCTTGTGTTGTGTTGCAGTTGCCCTCTTGTAAATATAAAAGAGATCGACTTTCAGGTTAGCATTCTTGCTCTGTTAGCACAGCATGATTTCTAAGCCTGGGCTGCGGATAGAGTAGCACTGTGCAGATTTTAAATATAGTCAGCTCACACTGCCCTGTTTTATGGAATGTCCTTTTTTTT
Organism: Natator depressus; assembly: GCF_965152275.1. Lineage (NCBI taxonomy): Eukaryota > Metazoa > Chordata > Testudines > Cheloniidae > Natator > Natator depressus. Next base: position 25,005,075 of record NC_134236.1, read on the forward strand.
TGCCTTCTAAGGATGATTTAGACTTTATTGAGAGACACGATGTATGTTCTGAACAAAGGTTAAGATGGTGATCTCTGTTTGTAAATACTGAGATAACCGCTGCTCTTGAGAGAAGAAGTGTTCAAGGAATATTACTGACTTACAAATCTCTTTTCTCAGGCATTTGCTTGAGAGGGTAGGATAGGGGGAGAGGAGCAAGTTGTTTGGAGTTTTACATCAGGAAGTATAGCAGAAGCCACGGCAGCATCTCATAAAAAAGTCGTGCAGCTGTGTGCAGACCTCAGGGTTCACAGATGCATGTGTATTATATTTCCTTGGAAAGGGCACAAGCTGAACTTTGCAATTTTGACACCCGACTGCATGCAGAAAAGGTGAGGTATGCTACTTGTGATTTAGGTTTTAAAATTAAAACCTGCTGTGTTGGATCGCTCACATGACATATACACGTACACATGAGTGTCAATAGATGATTGCATTTACCCATCATTTAAACAAAACACATTTAGACATATGTGTGCCCCAAATGATCAACCATGTATTCACGTTTCCTTAGCTACTGCCCTTCCTAGTACTTCATCACTTCTCTGCCGTGTCCATCGCTTACACTGTGAGTCCCAGGACCTGTCTATGTGCTTTCTGTGAAGCGCATGGCACTGTTGTGACACTATCAAATAATAATGGACAGAAAACAAGGGATAGTAGGGAGGCACTGTACACATTTGCACCATAGCTCTGCTAATGCACTTTATACATCTCTTACCCTTCCTGATCAGAAGCTGTCAACTGTGCTGTATCTCATTGTAGTTTTTATGGTGATTCCCCAGTTTCAAGCGGCAAAATCGGTTCCAGAATGCTGAATTGAGTTTACTAGGAGACCAGAAGTTTAAAGCTAGCAAAGTAAGTCACTGTGCTATATGTCCATTACAGCTAAGCATAACCATCAAACAACAAATAAGAATACTGACTAACCTAAATCTCACTTTAAATTCAGGTCTTACCAACCTTCATCTTTTCCAGTCACAGATGTTAAGAGCAAAACGTTGTGTTTATCTAACCAGAAGCCTAGTTTTCTGTTAAAAATAGAAGCTGGTGTTCTGATCTGTGACAGTTTTCAGTTACTCTTCCTGCCAACATTAGCGTTGTAACGGGGTAGGAGCTGTGTGTGTGTGTTATGTGCAGGTGCTTGGCTCTGATCTGTGCTGCATCTGTTAGCAATGAAAAAAAAAGAGTCTAGTACATAAAATATACGGTTTCTCACGCACAAAATTCTGGGCCACTTCAAGGTGAATGTTTTCATCAGATCTCTCCCCATCCCGTAATTGATAATCAGTAGAACTAGCGTGCAGTGCTCTCAGACCGTAAAAGATGGAAAATAATAATTATGAAGGAGAAAGTTCTAATGTTTGCCAGGTGATAATCCAGCAGCTCTACATGTTCAGAATTTAGAGTGGTGACCTCCGTTACCTTCCTCAGCATCACAAGATGGAAGGAGATAATAAGACTCTATGGCTGTAGAATGAGCAATCAACAGTGTAACTGGGCAGACTTCTATTAATGCACTTGCATTTGGATGCTCAGGATTTACATTTGGACTAGATGTTAAAATTACGGTCCAGCTGCTGCCATCCTTACTCATGTTGAGTGACACTTTACTCCACAGAGTAGCCCCACAGGTTGTTCCACTGATTATAAACTACAGAATGGGGGGAGGTCCAAAATTCAAAAGCTGTATTAACTTCAAGTTAAGCCTGCTGCCCTGTGCTATGCCATGGAACATGCAAAAGCATTGAAGAGGACAGAAATGAAGAGTTAAAGGAAGGTAGATAAATAATACTGTCAAATCAGCTGTCTGTTGAATGGAAGTTTCTTTGCATGAGGCACCCATGCTAAAGTTCTTGAACGTTTTTCTTGTGTAAAATACTGTGTAGTCTCTGCAACGTTCCTGTCTGTGGTTTATCTATTTGTGAGCTCAAGAATGTGGTTCTAGTCAAAAGAGAAATAAAGAAAAATTAGAACCTTCTTACTTCTTCCTTAATTTAACCTGATTTTTCTATGTGTTTGAGTCCTGTCTACTTGTTGACTAGTATTTACTCCTGCTAGCACTGCAGAAGGGATACAGCTTTGAGAGAGTGACCTTTACTCTAGTTTAACTCTGGACATTACCAAAAGAATTGTCAACTAGGGCCTTGATCCTGCAATCACTCATGCACGTTTACCAGCTGTGCCATACTAGCAGGAGTGAACACTTACATTATTCCATAAAGTTAAGGAGATACAATTCCATTTGTGGGTGTTCAGCATTTGAAAATCTAGTGCTAAATTCATATATGAAGAAAATCAGTTCTCACTCAGTGAGACTACTCACATGCCCACAGTTAAGCATGTGTATAAGTGTTTCCAGGATCAGGGTCCAGATGCTCATTGCGGAATGTTTGTTTTTAATGACCATGAGCCAGGAAGAACATGAAGGCTGAGGGGAGCTACGATACATCAGAGGGACAAAAACCAGAGAAGGAGAGGAGTTATTTAAGTTAAGTGCCAATGTTGACACAGGTACAAATAGATATAAACTGGCCATCAACAAGCTTAGGCTTGAAATTAGACAAAGTTTTCTAACCATCAGAGAAGTAAAGTTCTGGCAAAAACTTCAAGGGGAGCAGTGGGGGCAAAAAAACTCACTTGTTTCAAGACTAAGCTTGGTAAGTTTATGGAGGGGATGGTATGATGAGACTGCCTAGAATGGCATGTGGCCTATCTGTGACTGCTAGTAGCACATATTCCCAATGGCTAGAGATAAGGCACTACATGGGGATGGCTCTGAGTTACTACAGAGAATTCTTTCCCAGGTGTTTGGCTGGCAGATCTTGCCAACATACTGAGGGTTCAACTGATCGCCATACTGGGGGTTGGGAAGGAATTTCCCCCCAGGTCAGATTGGGGATTCTGGGGATTTTCACCTTTCTCTGCAGCATGGGTACAGGGGTCGCTTGCAGGTTTAAACTAGAGTAAATGGTGGAGTTTCTGTAACTTGAAATCTTTAAATCAGGATTTGAGGACTTCAGTAACTCAGCCAGAGGTTATGGGCCTATTACAATTGTGGGTGGGTGAGGTTGTGTGGCCTGCGATGTGCAAGAGGTCAGACTAGATGATGGTCCCTTCTGTCTTTAAAGTCTATGAAACTGTTTTTTTCAGATTGCAGGATGTGTTTGAAGGGCCATTAGAGCTAAAAAAAAAAAAAAAAAAGCTTCCTTTGATTTGTAAACTGAACAGATTCAATCTTTAGTCATTACGGAGAAATAAGAAATAAGGAACCCTACGTGTCATTTTTCAGTCACTTTTCATTAGTGAAAACTGAATGTTAACGTAAAGTTTTTTTGGATAATTATCTTATTTTACATATTAATGTAAACTTCATCAATAGCTATTATTTAACTACGTAACTTTTTCTATAAATAAAGTCATTAAGTGCTCACCTACCTTTGTGGAATAAGGGCCTGAATTTCCACAACATTTGAGGAGTTTCATATCCAGTGTTTTGATTCTGTCTACAGAGTATTCAGGAGTCCTTCCAGTCTGGGCCAGGTTTTAGGGAAAATTTGTGTGGTGACGGTACGCAGAGACAGAGAGCATCACAGTCCTGTTTGTGTCTACCAGACTTGATTAAGAATCTCTTTGATATTCATTAAATAATTTTGTACCAGGACTGACACTACACTGCTTTCTGCAGACATGGTGGAAGCTTTAAAGTTCAACCTAGATTTGAACTCCCACCACCTTAAATGGTGTTTTGATCTGGGGAGGTTGGTACAGGCTCCATAGTAGTTTCCAACATGTGCAACACACACACATCTGATATTTTTGTATCTCATGCTATAATGTACTTGGTGTCTCTTTTTGTTAGGGAGAAATGCTTCATTAGAATCTCCCTGTAATTATTCTACTCTATGCTACCATAGTAACACATTACCTTCCTCTTCGGGTAGAATCACACACAAATGCACAGGTATAAAATAAATAGCTAGTTCTCAGCATCTGGCATGTTATGTTATGTGAATATATTGAAATGACATGTGGGTAACTAGAGAAGGGTGAACTGGTTCAGCCTAAATAAGAATCAGCTCCAACCTTTGCTCACCACGAAAGCAACCTAACCCAAACTTCCTTTTTCCAATTTGGATTGGTTCCGAGAGATCAGCGGTTTCATCTGTCAGCTGGTGGCCAGACACTAGAACAGACATAACTAATTAGTACATTCCCTCGTTTGGAGGTTAAACATACCTTGTATGCTCCCTGCATGTTACAGCAGTTGAGACTCAAATCAAGACCCTTGCAGTCTGAAGGCAGCAGCTCTACCAACGTGCACCAAGGCAGCTTTCCTCTGGTTAAACCAGTAGCTGCTGTATTGGTCTCAGCTGGAGATTTCTCTTTGCGTGTTTTATAACAGTACACAACTCCCAGCAAAGCTCAGCCCCTGGTGTAACCCCTATCCCACCCTCATTCAAAATCTGGTGATGAGTCCCAGCATGTCCAGTCACCACCCAGAGGGGTCTCGCTGCTCCTCTCTTAAAATTCCCCAGCACCCCAGGGCTTTTCTGCTTTGCTGCTTCCTAGCGTGCACACTGCAGCTCCAGAACCCATCAAATCCTAGAGCTGGAGTGTAGTCTGGGGCTTCAGTGATGTGCTATGTAATTGGGGATGTGATTAAATGGGGAAGCAGCAGAGGGAGAGGAAATTTCACTAGAACAACTGAAATAGGGGTCCCTTCCGAACATCTCACTTGCTGTGAAGGGGAGTGAGTTGGGGCAGAATGCACAGCTTTGTCAAAATAAATCCATGTGCTTGTGTGTACCTGTGTACTGTGCATCTCTTTGCTTTAGCATTTATTTTGTGTACCCATTTTTCAACCTGACCCCACCATGGGCAACAAATGTGCTGATTAACTTTGATGAGCTTTGATGCCAGCAAAGAGGGGTCCAGAATTAGAGGAAAAATTAAAGTAATAGAGAAAAGATGTATAATTAAGACCAAAAGGATTCAGAAAAAGGTTAGACATTTAAATTCCCAATGAGAACATGGGAAACTTTTTAATAGAAGGAATGTAAACTCACATGCATCCACATTTGTCTATGAATGGGGGAAATAATAACTAGCTGTTTCAGAGTAAACCTCAAAGTGCTTTACAAAGGAGGTCAAAATCATTATCCCCACTTCACAGGTGACAAAACTGAGGCACAAAGAGGTAAAGTGACCTGCCCAGGATTACCCAGAAGACTAGTGGCAGAGATAAGAAACCTGGATCTTCTGAGTCCCAGTCCAATGTGCTATTCCCTAGTGTAGCCAACAAAAGATGACAAAATATTTGAAAGAAACCTACAGAAAATGCCTTCAGCTGCTTTTCAAAAAAATTGGATTTCAGGAATCCAATTTGGTATTGGTCATTATGAAAAACTGAACATTAAATATACATTTCCCGAGATAAATGAGTCATTCTAAATGGAAAAGGTAATGCTGCAGTTCCTAATTAAGATGGTATAAATGGTTCTCTGGATGACTTTTTATTTATACCAAACTGTGGACTGATTATGTGTAAATGAAGTTTTAATATCACTGAAACAGTAAATGTATTTCCACTCTCCATATGTCAAAGCTGTAAGACAACAGGAATGGTTTTCTAGAAACCTTGTCTTCTGACAGGCCACGCCCATTCTTTTATTGTTTGTACAACCCAGCTCAAACTTTCCCTTGCTGAGACACCCATTGTCTATAACATAAATCAGCTGCTGCGGAAGCTCATTCCCTAATGATCTCATGACACAGACACCAGGATTTCCAGCTGAACCTTGGTGTTAGTCATAGAACTCAGAACCATCTGCACCCACACTACAGCCCCCTCCCACATCAGCTGCCATCTGGAGAGGTGAAAGCCTCTAAAAGTATGTGGATCAGATTCTAATACCTTTACACATGTCTGGTAGCAATGTGTAAGTAGTTCAACTGAAGTCAATGCCAGTGCCTCTGGACTAAGATGCTACCCAGTGTGAGTAAGGTCGCCAAATCTGCCCCATTGTGTTTAACAAACCTCAACTTCAGTGACATTAAAACATTTGGGGTCACAAAACCTGAACACGACAGAGTTTGGTCTTAGTACCAACATGTGAGAGCCTGATCCTGCACCACTGATGTCAATAGGAGTTTTGCCATAGCTATTGATGAAGCGCCCAAGTGAAGAAGGGGCATTGTTGCTCAGTGTGCAGTACAGTCCCAAACCTGTTCCTGGACATTTTTGATAGCCTGATTACATTTGCTGAACACTAATAGGCATCTGATCTGAGACCTTTCAAAGGAGCGTAGCTACCTAATTGTGTGCTTATGTTCCCCTGCGTCAGGCTTATGAGAATATTGCCATTTGTCTACATGTCTCGTTCACATTCATAATGCACCTGGAAAGACACAGCCCACATTTTCCTTGGTGATAAACTAATACTTTTAATAAAGATACAGGGCCAGATTATCAGCTGGTGTTAATTTGTACAGGGCCAGATTTTCCAAGGTATTTAGGTGCCTAAAGATGCAGATAGGCACCTATTGTGATTTTCAAGAGAGCTAAGGAGGTTGGGCACATAAATAACTTTGAAAATATTGCCTGTAGTTTATTAAGTCAGTGGAGCAACACCAATTTACATGAGCTGAGAATCCCATCTTTGGAATGGAAAAATTAACATTTCATATGCAAAAGCAGATGGTGAATCTGGAAATATCTTCTGTGCACCAGATATTGGGCCTGATCCTGAGAGTGCTGAATGTCAACCTCTTCCACTGATTTCACTGGAAGTCATGGATATTCAGAGCTAGCCAAGAGCAGGCCAATTCGGTAATTAATTGTTGTACAGAATAACTCTAATTTGTGTTATGAGAAACGCTCCCCTTTGAGAAAAGAATGAAGAGGCAAGGCAAAGCCAGGCAGCTTTAGGCAGAATTCCTGGTTTTCTGTTGAACGGTGGCAGGAAAAAACAGCTACTGGAATCACCTGATGGCTTTTTGATAAGAGAGAGAGGTGTAGCAGATTTCACCACTTTGGCGGTATGTGGCCAATTTATCAATCTTTCTTTCATTGCTTTGTCATAAGAGCTCAATGATATAAGCTCACACACATTGTGCTGTAGGAAATGCATATACCAGCTTGTCATATATGCAACTAAGCAAAACTGTTTAAAACAGCTTTGGGGAAAAAAAAGTATAGCTTTCTTTTTAATAAAATGTATTGGTTTATATAATGAACATGGGCTTTTTAGTGGAAAAGGATATTTTGTCCATTTATTTGATTATTGTAGCAATATTAATGGATTGATACTTTGCATGCACATAATGTTCTTCTGCTGAGGATCCCAACGTGTTTTAGTAACATTAATTTATTAAGTCTCACACTGCACCTGTATGCTAAGTAAATTTTATTTTACCTAGTTTGCAGAAAGCTAATCAAGATGACACAGCAAATCAGTCACAGAGCTCAGAGGAGAACCCAGGAAGTATTCCAGTAGCTCCGTAAATGTACAGGGCAATTTACAAGTCCCAGAAGAAGGCACAGTCCCTGCTCTGAAGATCTTACAGTCTGAGAGGCAGCCTACAATATTTACTGAGACAAAACTCCACTTGACTTGGCTCCAACTGTCTAATTGCTTAGCCTTGCATAGTGAAACAAAGCTGAGGATGGTCATCATCCAATTCTCATTTAGCATTGTGCCATAGGTCAAGTCAGTGGGCTCACATGAATGCAACTAAGAGCAGAATATGGACCTCTGTGTTCCAATGATGTGAAGCCACGGTTCATTTAAGTGAATAGACTTTAAGGCCAGAGGTACTATTATGATCATCTAAGTCTGACCTCTGAATATAGCATAGGCCAGAGCATTTCATAATTCCTGCAGTGGAGAGAATTTTTCTTTCTTACTGTCAAAGTCAATACTATCGGGCTGAAAAACGTGTAGTTCTAGACATGGAGGTAATAGGGCTTAGTTTGTTATTTATTCAGTTATATCTTGGAGAAGCCGTGTGAGTAGAGGCGTAGGAATCAGTTTTATCTTTTCAAATCTCCCTCAATTGTCTTATTATAGCAGTGTTTATGATCTGGCCCATATTTATTGCATTCTTCACTAGTGTAGCTTTGCATTCCTTACTTGATGTCTGCCATGTGTTGGTCATTACTTGAAATACATAGTTATAGTTTCTTTTCTCAACAGTTGGACAATTAGCTGATACAATGTAGGCAGTTTTAGAAACATCATTTCAAACCATCTGTAATAAAGGTAACATGCTGATAAAATAACAGTATCAAGAGGACGACATGAGTGATAGATTTTGCCTATCAATACAATCACAGTAAGAGACAGTAAACAAGCAAGTTGGCACTTGATTCGGCAAGGTTCTTAACATGAGAGCAGGTCCTCTAAATCATTTTCTGGATTTTTTTAAAATGAAAAGTGACTCATGTCTGACATGAAGGGCGGAAAAAAACCCAAAACAAAGAAATTTTATTGTTTTTTTCCCCCAGATGTGAAGTGAGCAAAAAAGCAAACTTCACTGATTGTGGGTCCAGAGTCTTCGTAGACTTATTACTGGTCAACACCTGTACTTCCACTGTTTTGTGTCTGCTGCATGAAAGCAGGTCTGTTCAATATCTGAGCAGGTAATATGAAGGCTATGCCTGAAGCCACTGCTTTCTGTTTGTGTAGGCAAGAGGTACAAAGCGAACATTAAGCAGGCACAGCGTTGTATACCTGATCAGTGTCTGCTTCATGTCTGTAGTTCTCATATTTATTTTATACCTGTTCCAGGGGCTGTTTTTTTGTTGTTTTCACTTTCTCTCTTTCTCCCCCCTCCCACCCACTCAGGAGGAGTGAAATTGTGGGGGTGGGGGAAGACTGTCATCTTTGGAGAGGTTTGGGTAAACCAAAGGGGCTGGGAAGCAAAGCTGAGCTGTTCTCTCAACTGCACTGTGATCAAGATTCACTTTCAACCAAAGCCCAAACAGAGCTTGAGAGACTACAGGTGAGCTACCCAACCCCAGAATAAGTATTACCAGAGATGCTAGGAAATTAATAAAATTCCAGCATGGGGGGGGGGAGTTATGTTTCTTTGCATGTATCTTACCTGTTATTGATATTTATTTAGTGTGCTAGGCATCTTACCAACAAATTTCTCTGTCCCAAAGAGTTTACTACCTAAGGGCTAGATTCTGCTTTTAAGTTGTACTTGAGACACAACCCTAACACACAACCCCCCTCTCTGCTTCCACTGAATTCCAAGAGGAGGCATAGGGAGGGGCGATAGGTGCAGGCCAGTAGCTATTTGCTACACTGTTTAAAATTACTACCCTCCCCCCCACACACACCACTCTTAAGTCTCCTTCTCCCTGTACTCAGTTCTGCTCCAGTGTCTACAAGAAATGAGCCCTCTAGTTAAGGCTAGCAGAGGGGCAGCTGGGGATGGAAGACATATATTATTTCAAGGAGTTATATATACAGATTGATTGTATGTTCTGATCCCTCATCCCCTCCCTCTCTGCACTTTATATGCCACTTGTCTTCTTAGACTGTCAGCTGTATGGGTGAGAGATTTCATCCTTACATATGCATGGACAGAACCAAGCACATTATGGATGTTGCTGGGAAAACAATCATGATATTGGTATCAAAGATGCAGTGTCAGTCATTCTAGTTACCAGTACTATATGTCATTTTCTCTGTAGTTCTCTATGGAAGTAAACAATAAGAGACCCTATGTCCCAAATAATTTAAACAGCCTGATTCTCATTTGCACAGAGGCCCTCATTTTTGCTGGTCATGTACAGTAAAGGGCCCTTAAAGGGGACATAAATATTTATGCCAATTTTAAGGAGCTTTTACACTACCAGAGTGGTCTAAAGGGGCCTTTGTGTAAATGAAAATCAGGTCTAGAAATCTGAGGTTTTCTTCAGAGTATGTGAGATTGAATGAACTGTAGAGGGAAGAAGAAATAGGAAAAGGAGATTGACTATGGTCCTGAGGTAAAATTTTCAGAAGCTCCTAACTTGTTTTCAGAAGTGACATAGGCATTTAGAAGCTAAAAACCCTTTTTACTTTCATTGAGTCTTAAGGCCTTAAGATAACTCAGGTGCTTTTGAAATGTTTACACTGTGATTTTTAGTTTGATAACTTTTTAAACCCAGATTTAAAACTTTTGTAAGGGTGGTTAGGAGTGTGATTATTTATGACACTTTTATACCGGCAAAAGCCCTAGTATAGACACAGCTTATATCAGCAAAAAAAAAAGCATTTTTGACAGGATAGCTTATTTTGTTCAGGGAACTGGTATAAACTATACCAGCAAAAGCAGCCTTTTGTCAGTATCAGGTGCACTAGGAGGGTTTGCTGTATAGCTATACCTATATTACCAAGCCTTTTCTGGTGTAGACTAGGGCTAAGTGATGTTAGTGGTTTGTGAAATGGGGCACATTAATGCTGCACTAGATACGGAAATCCTTTAGTCAACACAACTGGTATAGTATGGCCTCTATCAGGGCAAGTTTTCTTTCCCATGTGCCTCATCATCCACTTAGAGGAAGTGGGAAATCTCCTTGCCCCTTCAGTTCTCTGCTGAGATTTCCTCAAAGGGTACAATTTAATAATAACAATGCTGGTGGTTTTTAAGTGGGGGGGGGGGAAGGGGGGAGTGTGAACACCAAGCAGCAAGCAATTTTGGTCACTACTCACTTAGGCTGGATTTGAACCAGTGACTAGGCAGTGTAAGGCTCCATTCATTATCAATCTCCTATGCCATCCTATACCCAGAATGCAGATTTGTACAGTAATTCAGCATAATGAGTAAGTGTCTTGTTCTAAGGGTATTTTTTACTATTCCTGACTCATAGCGAATGGGTTTCCCAGACTTGTCAGTTAAATTATTTTCTAAATCTGTTCTTGTGCTGTATATCAGATCAATGCAAAAATGGTGATGATGTTCCAGCTATTTCTTTTTAAAGTTATGAATTCCAGCACTTCAGAATCCTCTGGATTTCAGTTAAAACAGACATTGTCAAGTTTATCCACAAAGGATCAATCCACAGTAAAGAAAGATTATAAATGAGTAATGTTTCCATTGTGCTTTTGTCACAAGACAATACCATACTTCAGAAATGCAGAAAAAATTAACTCCACTTGATCAGATGATTGGGCCTTCTTGGAAATCAGCCTTAGAGACACTCACAGACAATACCAGGAGGGTAATGTAAATGTTGCAGTTTGTAAATTCCAGATTACAATCTTGCTAAAAAAAACCATTGGGCCAAATTCTCTCATCAGTTGCAAATGTGCAATCCCACTGAAATCAATAATGTTGCACATGAATGACTGAGGGAAGATTTTGGCCTAGGATATGGAAAATATTGATAGAAAATGATGAATTAATTTAATTTGGCTTGGATATGAGTAGTATCTTGTGGAATGAAAAGTGGCTGAAGGACTGTAAACAAAAGCATAAGACAAAACACTGACGCACGGAGATGTGGGGAGGTCTCTCTCTCTAGCGAGTTATTGCAGGGATCTGATTCAGTCTGGTTTTCATTAATGATCTAGAAGAAGTAAGCAGCATATTAATGAAATTCCCATATGATACAAAATAGGGTGGAGTTGTGAATACTAGTGGTGAAAGAGGAATACAAAGAGACCCAAATACTGATACAAGATTTCCATTGACTTCACCACTCTTTGGACCAAGCCCTCAGAGAGATTAGTATCGGGCAGAAAGTTACAAAATGATATTTAGCCAGGAAAAATGTAAACAAATGCATCTTAAAAAAGATGATCCAAAACCCAATCATCAATGGGAAGGAGAATCACGGAGAACCGTAACATTAAACAAATAAAACATAAGTTTGCAGTGCATTATGAAGGAAAAATGGTTAATGAAATTTTGAGCGTTAAAGGGAGGTAATAGTCTCTCTTGCTCTGCAAATGGGACTGGTGTCAGTAGGCCTTAAAGACGTTCTGGAGAATTACCAGGAAGAGCAACAAAAATAGTAAGGGAACTGGAGAGACCGATTTAAGAAGAAAGATTAAAAGCATCTATATATAGTGCAGTTACACCAGACTTGTGTAGATGTATATTACACCTAATTATAACTACAAGGGAAAGGAAGAGAGACATAGTCCAAAAATAATACGAAGAGTGTAAATACCCAGGAGAGAGAGGAGTAATTTAGCATAAGGCATAATTAGGAGTAATGGGATGAAATTAAGAAAGGAAAAATATTCCCCTGGAAAATATTTGCATCCTTCTACTACACCCTGATGGTAATTACCATCAAAAATGAACTGAAACAGATCCAGCCTTTAATACAGAGGAGGTAGGCAAGTTGGCCTTTTGGTAGACACACCTTCTAGACAGCTTCCAGCTTTCTGGTCACACACGCATAGAAGTTCACAGAAAATCTTTGACTGTTTTTGATAAAATCTCCACCTATTATAAGGCCACCATCCAACAACTTCCTAACAAAGAGTGCTATTCATTCCAAATAATTACAACAAGCTGCAATAAAATGCATCCTGATACTCATAAAAGAAACACCTAAGATGAGGCTAAGGACAATACAAAAAAATAAAAGAGAAAGAACAAATCGCAGCTCGAATTTGACAATCTCTTGATCTGTTTGTGAATCCCTGGGCACAAGCCAATACCCTGTTTATAACGCACAACAAACATGGACAAATAGCAACAGTTAGAGCTACTACCATATTTCACAGCACTGGAAACACAGATTGTCTTTCTCCCTGCCCAATATACTGATACATATACAGAATAATTCTTCCTTAGCCAATCACACACCTAATCATGACATACACTGTTGCTGCAATAACATCTGATTGTAGTGGTAACAGATAATGATTAGGGCTGTTGATTAATCGTAGTTAACCCACATGATTAACTCAAAAATTAATTGTGATTTAAAAAATAAATTATAATTAATTGCGGTTTTAATCGCACTGTTAAACAGTAAAGTACCAATTGAACTTTATTAAATATTTTTGATGTTTTTCTACATTTTCAAAGATGTTATTTCAATATACAACACAGAATACAAAGTGTATAGTGCTCACTTTATATTATTATTTTTGATTACAAATATTTGCACTGTAAAAATGATAAACAAAACATGCATCCGATGAAGTGAGCTGTAGCTCACTAAAGCTCACGCTCAAATAAATTGGTTAGTCTCTAAGGTGCCACAAGTCCTCCTTTTCTTTTTGCGAATACAGACTAACACGGCTGTTACTCTAAAACAAACAGTGTTTTTCAATTCACCTTATACAGGTACTGTAGTGCAATCTCTTTATTGTGAAAGTGCAATTCACAAATGTAGATTTTTTTGTTACATAAATGCACTCAAAAACAAAACAATGCAAAAATTTAGAGCCTACAAGTCCATTCAGTCCTACTTCTTGTTCAGCCAATCACTAAGACAAACAAGTTTGTTTACATTTACGGGATATAATGATGCCTGCTTCTTATTTACAATGTCACCTGAAAGTGAGAACAGGTGTTTGCATAGCACTGTTGTAGCTGGCATTGCTAGGTATTTATGTGCCAGATATGCTGAACATTCATATGTCCCTTCATGCTTTGGCCACCATTCCAGAGGACATGCTTCCATGCTGATGACACTCGTTAAAAAAAATGCATTAATTAAATTTGTGACAGAACTCCTTGGGGGAGAACTGTATGACTCCTGCTCTATTTTACCCACATTCTGCCATATATTTCATGTTACAGCAGGCTCGGATGATGACCCAGCACATGTTCATTTTAAGAACACTTTCACTGCAGATTTGACAAAACGCGACGAAGGTACCGATGTGAGATTTCTGAAGGTAGCTATAGGACTCGACCCAAGCTTTAAGAATCTGAAGTGCCTTCCAAAATCTGAGAGGGACGAGGTGTGGAGCACGCTTTCAGAAGTCTTTAAAGAGCAACACTCCGATGCAGAAACTACAGTATCCAAACCGTCAAAAAAGAAAATCAACCTTTTGTTGATGGCATCTGACTCAGATGATGAAAATGACAGTGCGTCAGCCCGCACTGTTTTGGATCATTATCGAGCAGAACCTGTCATCAGCATGGAAGCATGTCCTCTGGAATGGTGGTCGAAGCATGAAGGGACATATGACTCTTTAGCGCATCTGGCACGTAAATATATTACCACACTGGCTACAAGAGTGCCATGTGAACGCCTGTTCTCACTTTCAGGTGACACTGTAAACAAGAAGCGGGCTGCATTATCTCCTGTAAATGTAAACAAACTTGTTTGTCTTAGTGATTGGCTGAACGAGAAGTAGGACTGAGTGGAGGTGTAGGCTCTAAAGTTTTACATTGTTTTATTTTTTTGAATGCAGGTTATTTTTGTACATAATTCTACATTTGTAAGTTCAACTTTCATGATAAAGAGATTGCACTACAGTACTTGTATTAAGTGCATTGAAAAATACTATTTCTTTTGTTTCTTGTTTAGAGTGCAAATATTTGTAATTAAAAATAAATATAAAGTGAGCATTGTACACTTTGTATTCTGTGTTCTAACTGAAATCAATATATTTGAAAATGTAGAAAACAAAAAATTTAAATAAATGGTATTCTATTATTGTTTAACAGAGCGATTAATCATGATTAATTGTTTTTTAATAACTTGACAGCCCTAATAATGATATAATACCAACTATGTACTGCTAGATAATGATGCCACATTCCTGTCTTTGTAGCTACTCCTATCATCCCCACCAGCATAGTATCTATGAGCCTCACAAACATTAACAAAATTATCCCTGTAATTTCCTGCATGGTAGAGAAGTATCATTATCATCATTTCTAGGATGGGAAACAGAGGCACAGATTTACAAAATTATTTAGGCACCTAAAGATACCGATTGGTGCCTAGTAGAATTTACAGTTAATAGAAGTTCAATGCCTAACTTATTCTGGTATTTTTGTAAATCCTACTAGATGCCAATCTGCATCACTAGGCATTTGAAAGTTTGGCCCTTGGTGACTTGCCCAAGCTCACACTAGAAGTCTATGGGAGAGCAGGACTGAACCTTGTAGATATGTAGGTAGGTAAGGAGTCACTGCTCTATAAGATCACACTAAATATCAAACTGTGTTAAGCAAGTTATACACGAGTCTTCAGGTGACGTAAATCAACTTAGTTCCATTGACTACACCAGCTGAGAATCTGGCTCGGCATGTTTACAGTCATCTGACTCCTTATGCAGGCCCTGATTCAAAAGGAGCTCTTCAGTATGTGCTTAACTTTAATTTTAAGCAAATGCTTGAGTCCTTTGCTGAATGGGGCCCCAAGACCATTCACAATTTCTAATTACAGAAACTAAGGCAGCACCAAAACAATGTAAACATTCTTTTCAAGTCAAAAGTTTGCTATTCCCATTCCTTTCTAGATCATTCTACATGTGCAGGAAACAAAATATGTCTGGGGGGGAAAAATGTGTTTTGGAAACTTCTGATTCCGTCCAACTTCAAATGGAATCTGTTTTAAAAATATAAACATATTTAAAGGTATAAAGATATAAGGGGGAGATTAGAATGTCCATCTTGGGCCTGAGTCCAAGCTCTCTTACATTTCTGTAAATCAGGAAAAAGAAAAGGAGTACTTGTGGCACCTTAGAGACTAACGAATTTATTTGAGCATAAGCTTTCGTGAGCTACAGCTCACTTCATCGGAATGCATCCGATGAAGTGAGCTGTAGCTCACGAAAGCTTATGCTCAAATAAATTCGTTAGTCTCTAAGGTGCCACAAGTCCTCCTTTTCTTTTTTGCAACTACAGACTAACACGGCTGCTACTCTGAAACCTGTAAATCAGGAGCAATTCCAATGAAGTTTAGCTATTGGGAAACCCATTGTAAGCAAGATTGGAATCAGAGACCTGTTTTTTCCCCTTTAAACAACTATATAGTTGCTGAAATGCTTTACACTTAGGCTTTATATAGCTCTGGCAGTCTCAAGTTGCCTTAAAGTGGGCATAGAGTAACTGTAACTTAAGGCTCCTTTACACTGTCAGAGTGGTGCTTAATGTAACTGAGAGTTAGGCCCAACATGCTAATAGAGGCCAAATGAGTACCTAAATAGACAAACATAGTCAGACGAGATTAGGTACTGCCGAAAAGGGGTGAAGTGACAGGAAGAAGCAGGCCGTGTTAACACAGTGAGGATTCTATCAGAACAGAACTCTCTAACTCTGTTCATCAGGATTGTTGGCATATGGATATAGTACACAATCAAACAAAAATGTGTTAAAAGAATGTTATTTAGGTTACAAAGTCAAGCAGTCAAAAGTTAGGAAATGCCAGATTTATAGTTGCCCATGAAACCTTAACTCTGCTTCCTTTTGCATCCATCCTGTTGACAGACTGAGGCAGGGGTCCTGTGGGGAAAAAAGCATGGGATCTTATAGTTAAAGCCTGTACACCATAATGCACAAAGGGTCAGAATTAAGGTTGCTAGGAGAACTGTACACCTTCTAACAATGGATGTGTGAGATCTTCACAGAAAAATGGCCACAAGAATATTTTATAATGGAAACTGTTAGGAGACCTAAGGATAGGGGCTGCTATCAGCTCTCTTTTTACTGTGCACTGGATCTGAATGAATAATGTAGAACAGTTATTAAATGAATTTAGTCTCTTTTTCACTCAGAATATCTGTGAGAAGATTGTGATTTCCTTGAATTATTTGCTACTCAGCTTTATTCTGTGAATTCACAATTAGAGTTGTGTTATTAGGTTCTGATAGGATGGACAGTCATGTGGTATTTGTAGGAGTGCACTCACTGCAGATGAACCTCATGGCTGGGTATGGGGTAGCAGCTCTTTCATCCCTCATACCCACTGCCACTGTTCACTCTAGTTCCCCTTTTCTTGCCATTCAGTCCTCTGCCCACGTCACATTTTCAGGTAATAAGAAATAATAATTGACCTAATAAAAACCTAATAGAAACCCAATAATAGTCCTAATCCTTATGTCTGGTCTTTGGCTCTCAACTCTGGGCCTCCATCATCCCTGTAAACCCTCACTCAGGGCTTTCAGTCATCTTTACCCTCTTCTCTGGGCCCCACACCACCTTGACCAGTGGCTGGTAGGGAAACCAGGTGCTCCCACTACACTGGGTTCCAGTCCAGAAATTGTATAAGCAGCAGCCAAGGTGTGCTTCACCAGACTCCCTGCCGCTGCCTCCCTGGACTTCTTCCTACTGTAGGGTTCCCCCCACAAGGCCTTCTGTCCAGCCCTTTTCTGGGCTCTTGAAATGAGCAATGCCTCTCAGGGGTTCTCCCTGGAGGTCCGGTTCCTGCCCTAGGCTGTGTTTTCAGTCCATCATAACCCTCATATCAGGGCTCCTGAGAACTAGCTCCCTCCAGTGTTCCACTCTCCAGGCTCCCCCACCTGCAAGTCCTACCTCTGCCATGCTCCTCCAGGATAATCCTCCTGCTCTTGGGCTAAGCCTCTCCCTAGTTGACCCAGTTCTTCCTCTTTACGTCAGGGCCCCTCAAGAGACTTCCACCTAGCAAAGTATCCCAGCTCTGGCCAGTTCCATCACAACATTCTTTGCATCAGCTCCTGAAGCTCCTTCCTGAGCTTCTGCTATCTACCATGAAGAGGATGGCTGTGGAGTTCTTCCTTCTCTCCTGCAGCCGTCCTCTCCTCCTCCTCCTCCTCCTCCTCCTTCAGTTTTGTGGCATAGCAGACTCACTTCCTGAGTCTATGACCTCCATGCACTGTACTTTGTATCTTTTTAATGACTTGGAGTCTCGCACCTTTCCTGATATTCTTAAAGAATTGGGCCCTATTTTCCTTGTATTCTTGATAGATGTTCTCAGGAAAATGTTGTTACTTGAAGACCTCTGAGTTTTTTATATAAACAGCTCCTTTCACTGGTACAGTCCTTACAATCCTAAATGATATGATCTATCATTTCCTGGACCTTACATGTTACTCATAATCCATTTTTATGCATGTTCATTAGAAATAAATTACTATTTAATCCAAAATGCCCTGTTACAATTCTAACTAGAGCCACTTCACTCTTTCTCTCAGAGCCTTGCATTATATCAACATTGTCAATTGTTGGGCATATTTCTTAGAACGTTTTCCCCCATTTGTTTCGTTTGCCCATAGTTCTTGCCATTCTTTCCTGAGCTCATTTTTGATTAGGGTGTTTAAATTCCAGTTTGCTTAAGGAGATTCCTAGATCAACTTGTTCATGATTAATAGCACTTTTGGCCTATTTGTCAGCCCTCTTCTGTTCCATACTTCCTGCCTTTATAGCACTTCCCCACTCTTCTCCAGCTGGGCCCCATATTTAATTATGCCTGGCCAAAACTCTGGTGCAACCAGGTGGGTTAATTGGCCTCTCAGGCCCATATTAACCCTGTCAGTGCCTGCAGAGGATGTACACCCCTTCACAGTATTGTTTCTGTTCCCTGATTGCCTGTGCATGTAAGCACTGCTGAGACAGATATTTGCTCACGCTATTTAAGAATTAGATTACTCGCCAATACCCACTTACCATGGAAAGTGAGGCTACCATAATTTAGTAACTTGAACATACATGAAAAGTGAGGACAAAGGGATGAAGTAAAGACACACTAGAAGTGAATTCATTTTTAAAAAATTCAGCAGATATTATTGGAAGTACCATAGTGTTCAGCATGATATAAATACTTAGATTAGATACACAGACAGGAAGAAACGTATTCCAAGATCAGAATTGGGCCTGCCAGGTAACAAATTAATGTTTTATTATATCTGAATGATTAAACATCACTATCAGCCAGAGCTATAAAAATGGGAATTTCTTCTCTGCAGCCAAACATAGATTCTCTTTCTCCATTATATCAGATTGTTGCACGATACTTGTTTCCTTGTCTCTAATTTGCCCACATGGCAGTGTTTAACAAGTAACTGAGGCATTATCTCTTTCTGAAATAAACATTCCAACACCTCAAGGGAAATCCTACTGCATACGACACTGAGTTGCAGATCACCTGTGTTCATTAAAAAGCCAATGGCATTTGTCATAGAAGGGTTGTTAATCCTGATGTCTTTAGTATTCTGGGAGATTGCATTCAAACTTCCTAAAAATGATCCTGCATTTTCAATTAGACACAGTACTAGTCCTTCTTTCCTGTTCAAAACTCTTTATATAATGATCCAGTACACTGTCAGATAGATGCTGCTCTCCATTTGAGAGGGGCATTTAACTAGTTGGGGAAGGGATTCCTGCATAGAATGTTGTCCCAGTAGGAAGGAACAAGTCTCTCCCCTACTCAGCTCAATGGCATTCAACCTTCATAGTAGGAAAATGTAGGGCTTATCCATGTGCAAAAATAGTTTTTAGTCATTAAGTCATTGAAAAACCCACTGTGGAGAATTGGTTTATATCAGGTTTAAAATGACCCAATTAAGCTTAATGGTATAAACCAATTGTAAGTGGGGGTGGGAGATTTGCACTGGTTTAACTAAATCAATTTTTTAAATGATTTTTATGTAAAGGGGTGCAATTTTTGTGCATAGATAAAGCCATAAATTAGTCGAATTGAAATTATTCATCCATTCATATCATTTTTGCATCGAGTTCAGTGGGAGCAGGTCCCTGAACTATAGAGAGAGTTTATTGAGGGCTTTGAAATCTTTCAGAATATGTTATTTTGTAGGCATCAAATCTTCTCCAACCATCCTTCTCCACTTCTAGTGTATGTGCAGAATCACCATAACAGCTATATTGTCCATCAGGGCTGGATTAACTCTCCTGTGGGCCCGGGGCTATTAGATTTTGTGGGGCCCCTGTATACAAGTCTTTTTCCTGGGTGGGAGTTTGGTGCAGGAGTGGACTGGGGCAGGAGATTGGGGGGCAGGAGGGGTGCGGGGTCTGTGAGGGAGTTTGGGTGCAGGAGGGGGATTCTGATCTGGGGTAGGGGTGCAGGAGGGGATACGAGGTGTAGGCTCTGGCCGGGAGGAGCTTACCACAGGCTCCCAGCTGGTGGCACAGAAGGGGTCTGACAGGCTGTCTGCATGCTGTGGCCCCACGCCGCTTCCGGAAGCGGCTGGCTGCCAGCACGTCTCTGTGGCCCCTGACAGGGAGGGGGATAGGCAGTGGCTCTGCATGCTGCCCCCACCCCAGCACTGTTCCCGCAGCACCCATTGGCCAGGAACCAGCCAATGGGAGCTATGGGGGCGGCGGTTGCGGGTGTGGGCAGCACACAGAGACACTCTGTCCCCCTCCCCCAGGGGCCGCAGAGACATGCTAGCAGCTAGCCGCTTTCTGGAGCAGTGTGGGGCCACAGCATGCAGACAGCCTGCCTGAGCCCTTCTGTGCCACAGGACTTTTAACGGCCCAGAGTTGGAGATCGCTGCCTGTGATTTATTTTTGTGGGCCCCCCTTGAGCTGGGGCCCTGGGATGCAGCTCCTAAAGCCCTTGCCTTAATCCGGTCTCCTTGTCCATATGAAGGAGGCTCACTATTTTCTGTCCAGGAACAAAAACAATCTCTCTGCCTCACCCTTCATTTCACTGCTATCTTGTGTGAATTAAAAGTTTAGAGGAAATCATTCACAAAGACAATGGCAGAGCCTCTGAAGTTCTGAGTGGGGAAGGCCTATGCAAAGATATGGGCCGCACAGCAATTCTTAAAAGCGGCATGACTTGATTTAGATCTTCAATTGCATAACACTACTAGAATTGAAGGTTCTGGGATCTCAAGCCTCCTTCTGAACTTCATTATTTGTTATATATTCCGTATGCCAGCAAGCGAGTTTAGAAAATACTATAAAAGTTTAATGCATCTGTGATATTAGCCCATTCATAATAAATATTATGGGGGAAAATATTCTGTAGTGATTTAGTGTGATCTGTTTTGCTGCCAAGCAAACTGGAAAGAGAGGGCTTTTTGCACACAATTCCATTAATACATACCATGGTTTACTTCATGATTTATAACTTAGCTCTCTGCATCGGAATATATAAAATGTAGTTAAAATAAATAAAACTATAAAACAATTAAGGAGATTTGTGCTCACTATTTGTTCCTGTTTATGAATATACAGTGTTAATATAAACAGACAGGGGGTCCTCAGTTTATCCTTTTATCATTTCCAAATGTTGTTATAAGATGGTAACCCCACTGAAAACAAACAAAAGAGTGTGTCATGTAAATGTAACTTCACTCTAATGTTGCAGTAGGTCACATTAGCTCTGATAAATGTGGCATTTTCAACTATTACTTTTGCTGGAAAATTCTGTTTGCAAATGTCACAAAAACACAAGTGACAAAAATCCTTGTGTTGAAAAGAAGCAGAAAAGGTATGCACTGTTTACTTTACATTCTTCACAGGACTTTGGTATTATAAGTATTTTCAGGATTTCTTTTTTCTATCCCCAACAGTTCAGTTCATAAAACAGTTCTTTGGCATGTTTTCACTTACATGCATGTGTCCTTTGTACAAACAGGAGGCATTTGATCCACTGAAACTATCATTTGACTTTACTTCATACCGTACTCCTTTTAAGATGCAGAAATATGTACATACCATTCTCTTATTATTTCCCACTGCCCAGTTTGCATAATTCCAGGGTTTTTTTTTAGTATAGACAGCTAGGAGAAGGGTTGTAAGAGATAGTGTACATATTGGTTATACTAAATTGGAATACTGTAATTTTGGAATTTCTAATAGAAAGTTCAATTGATTAAATCTTGAAGTGTTAGCTAAGGCCTGGATGTATAAAAGGGGTTAGGCACTGTGAAGATGAGCATCACAGTATGTAACTTTTAGGCACCTAGAAAGTTACTGCAATTCACCAAGTCTGAGTTCAGTGCCTAGATTCCCTATATAATGAACAGGGAGAGATGTGGCCTCCACAGACCGTGATTCACAAAAGTCAACATACTTGGCAGGGATACACCTGAACTAGCCAATGGGAGATGCTGACAACAGTGGTGTATGCAAAGTCCTGCCCTGCTCATGGAGATAGCATCTAAGGCCATGCCGCAGGAAGGCGCCTATCTCCATTAGCTATTCTTAGCTGTCAACCCTGTCCTGGAGTTAGGCATCTATGCCGTTTATTGCTCTCTAACCCAAATAACTCTTCAGATATTTATCTGGACTGCAACAGCTTCACCAGATAAGACAGAGAGCCCCCTCTCATCAGAATATCCCATTACTCAGTGGTTAGAGCATTCACCTGAGAAGCATCAGATCCCCGTTCAAATCCCTTCCCCTCTGGAGTGGGGACTTTAACTGGGGGTCTCCTACATGAGTGCCCTAACCACTGGGCTAACACTGTTGAGAGGGAATGCCTCCTCCCCCACTTCCAGCTAGTTTGTGTGGACTCACCTGAGGGAACCAATTCAGTGGGCATGCTCAGACAGTACCTACCAGAACAGGCCTTGTATGTGAGATAGGAGGCTGAACTCCTGTCTTTCGCTGGTTTGTGAATCGTTCTGGGGGTTAGAGAGGTATCCAGATGCCTAGAGTAGGGGAGCAGTGAGTGTGCTCAAAGGCAGAAACATAGGTACCTAGTGAACTTTTTTCTGCAAAACTTTAGGTGCCAAGTGAATTTAGGTACCTACAGGATTTAGTGGCAGTTTTGTGCACGTCAGTTGTCCTGAAACTGGGAGTTAGGTGCCTAAAACAGAGATGTAGGCACTTAACTCCTGTGCATCCAGGCCTAACCTCCTACTATGAAGTGGCAACAAAGGGCTCGATCCTCCATGTACTCTGAAATCAATGGTTGCAGGATTGGCCAAAGATTGGGAAAATAAGAGAACAGGGCATGACTAGCAATCCTAGAACCTCACTAGCCACCAGGAACCCTGAGTTCTAACTGTGGCCCTGACACTCCCTTTAGTCACTTGGCCAAGGATTTAGGACTTGTCTACATGAACAAAGACTGTGGCAAACTGCGAGTGAATCTACCCTGCACTGTCCTGCTGCGGTGTCTGCCCTCCTGATGAGCTTGAGCAATTCATTAATGCACTTTGAGCTAGTCCCATTTCAAAGAGAATTTGATCAAATCACTCTAAAGAACGGTTAACATGTGTGAGCAGGGTGTGAGCAGGGTGCATATGGACAGTCAGACCGCAGAAGGCTAGTGCAGAATAAATTCACTTCAGCCTGCCATGGCCTAATTGTTCATGTAGACAAGTTAGCTGCTTCAAGTTTCACATATATAAAAAGGGGATAAGTCATACTTACCTGTGGTATCTACAGTATCTTGAAGAGTGTTGTGAGGATTAATTAATAACTGTAAAATACTTTAAAAGTGAAAAGCAATGGTTATACAATATACACTGCTATTATAGCAGACATGCCAATGCTTCCTAAGTAGCCCAATGAAAGCTGGTCAGGTGATCTCTCAACATCATTTACATGGGGCACAGTGGGAAGGCACTCTTTAGTACAGAACACTTCCTCAATGCTTCATTAAAAGCAATACATTACAGAGCTTACTCAAGCAACAAATGGGCCTTATAAATGCCCACTAAGGTCTCATGTTTGGATCTTCTTTTGCTTTGTTTCATAATAGGACTAATGTTCATGGAGTTGTAATAGCATGTAATAAGCAGCTTTCGATATTAGTAAACCTTTGACCACAGAAGCCATGTATTACCTAATGTATTCCGCCACTGTGCTAATTAGCCTGAGCGTGACAGCCTTACTCACAGTCTCTAGTGCCTTACTCCATGAGAACTTCACTGAGACTAGGTGTGGTATAAGGTATTTCATGCTGAGAAGTGTCTCACAATCTGGTCCTAAGTATTTTTAAAATGGTTACATAAATGTGGTACTTTCCAGTAATTTATTTTTGGTTGGTTTGAAAAGGAAAAAGGAGAAAGATAGATAAGAGGAATGCTCTTCGTTCTACCAATATATTCTGCTTTTTCACTCAGTATAGACTGCTGGGAATTGGCACTGTAATTTGTACTAGGCTGAAGGTCTTTTTTTTCATTTTCAGGAGATAATAAGTC
Source organism: Natator depressus (assembly GCF_965152275.1). Taxonomy (NCBI): domain Eukaryota; kingdom Metazoa; phylum Chordata; order Testudines; family Cheloniidae; genus Natator; species Natator depressus. The sequence continues at coordinate 25,029,134 of NC_134236.1, forward strand.
CCATACTGATGCAAAAATAGGACATCTAGTTCCACAGCATAAACGACAGGAAGAGCTCAAGAACAACAAAATTAAAATCAAATACTTTCTGTACAATTCTTTAATGGTCTTTTCTATTATGGTCAAGCTTCCCACAGAGTAAATACAACCCATATTATATAAATATGATCACATGTAGATTCATTTAATTTGACGTTACCATCAGAATAGAACATTTCACACATGGGAATGCAAACTCCAGCAAGGGAGCAAATTAACTGCCCACAAATTGTTTGCTAACCATGAAGTTTTCCAAAAGAAGTCTCTAAGGTATATCTTTACCAAGGGCACAGTATTAGAACTCTAATACCACATGTTTCCATCTGAACAGATGGCAGTGAAAGGTTTGACTGCAATGTGTTACTAGTTAAGAGAAAAAGACTTACTGATATAGATCAAGGGGACTGTTTAAATTTATTTAGAGGAATGGTGGTTTGTAATCCATTCATGCTTGCAAGTGTAATTACTTTATAATTACTTGTAAGTGGGTAGAAAACTAGAAAGTTCTATGGCTTTTTGCTCCAGAGAGTGTAGCTTATCTGCTATTCCAATCTTTTCTTTAATGTGCTAAAGGATGTATTAATCTAGGTTCATCTGCTGTTGAAGTGAGACATGGTTTTTAATCATTTTCATTTTTAGAAAGTTGTTTAGATGGAGCCACGTTTTGTGAACATTCTGATTCCTAAAGCAACTGAAAATCATTGGTGAATTGTGCTTCTTTTATCATAGGTTGAACTGAAGTGCAATATGTAAAATGGGAAAAATATATTACTATTCTGATTTATTTTTGATACTCCAGTAGTGTCCACAATGTGCTAAACATCATTCATACACACACAACAGTGCAGGTCCTGTCCCAGAGTAGGTACAATCTGATCCTGCACTGACTAATACAAAGGTGCACTCCTATGTCTACATGGTTCTCCATGCAGATTGAGTCCATAGATCCCACTCCCTCCTGCAGATACTTACACACATGCTTCATTTTTGAAGATGGGATTTTCGTAAGGACAAAAGTGACTTAGGAGCCTTTGAAAACCCCACCCAAAGTCATTACGACCAGTGTAAAGAGTCCTCAAATACAATTATATTTACACTCACTTCAGTGCCACGTTACTCTGACAAAATGGTATAAAGGAGTCTGAGAGTATATAAGAATCAGGCCTGATATCATGTGTGGCTTCAAACAGGAAAACTACACCAATATATCAGACAATGTTGTTGGCAGAGCTGGGCAAAATACCTGTTTTCACCGAAAAATGCCGATGCAGGTCATCTGAAACATTTAGTGAATTCATGTCAAATCCATCTAATGGTTTCAGTCAAAAAACAAATGTTTAAAAAAAAATCAAAACACAGTGCTTTGACGTTTTTAAAACTAAATGTTTTGATTTTTCAGTTTGAAACAACTTTTCATTTCAAAATTTATGGCAATTTTATCTAAACCAGCGTTTCCCAAACTTTTTTGGCCACGGAACACTTTTTAGCCTATTACGGAACACTTGTAATATTATTTTGTAGTCGTTTGGTTTTCAGATAAAACATGGAATTATTTATGCTCAAATATAATTTTATGCCATGATATTCAATACGAGAGCTATCAATAACCGGAAAAAGAGTTTTATGTTAAATTATAGTCATTCAAAAAGAGTCGTCAACTACGCTTCAAATATGCCAAATTTAGAATTTAAAAAAAATTTAAAGACCCTTTTTTTAAACGACGATTCTTTCACGGAACACCAAATCACATTGTGCAGAACACCAGTGTTCCGAGGAACACAGTTCAGGAAACCCTGATCTAAAAAAAGGTAAAACATTTTAAAAAGCTTACAAAATGTTTTGCTTGGCCTGAAACAATTTTTTTTCAGAACAGCCAGTGACCTGAAAAATCAGTTATTCACACAATTCTAATTGGTGGAGCTTTGGAAGTATAAGATCATCCTGGTATCTCAATGTTCTAACAGTCTAAGCACCAAATGTACACCATTGGTGTGGTCGAATGGCTCATCATTCGAACTTCGGGAAATTTACCTTCATTCTGATCTTAATTTCAGTCCACATTTTTCTTCTTTTTAAACACGGAGCTATTGCTAGTCCTTGAAAGGAATGATTTGAAAGAAATGCTTGAAAGGGCATTTAAGATTTATATTATTGTAATTACCTAAATGTGGTCAAGAATAGATAAAAGCCAGTTAATGCCCTTGTCTTATTCTTTCATTCTTATTCTTTCATTTAAAGATGTATGTAGTTTTCTTCTTGAAAAGACAGTGAAAGTCATGACTAGATAATCATAATTCTAGAAGAAGTGGTCGTGGTGATTGTGGTGTTATACATGGCTCAGATACATAATAGTGCCAACCCCTAATAAGAATTCTCATTTGGGGCTCCATTCCATTTTAAAACAATGTTTAGCACCTGTTTTGGGCCATGTACCAAGGGAGAAGCAAGGAACAAAGCTGCACCGACTATTCACAGTGAAGAATTTGTTTGAATGGCATTTCTAGTGGTGTATGACAGCGATCTGTTCTCAGCCCAAAATTATTCAATATCTTTACAAAATATAAAATCACTGTTGGTAAATTTAGTGCATGACAAAATTTATAGAGTCCAGAACAGGCATGAGAATTTCACCTATTCTATTTATTGAGGGTTTTTTGGGCTGCCCTCAGAATATCTGAACACCTCAGAAATACTAGTAAATGTATCCTCACAGCCCCGCTGCGAGATAGCATTGTGCTATTTTTGTTTTATAGAAGTGAGGCACTGAGACATTAAGTGACTTGCATGGTCACAGAAGAAATTTGTGGGAGATACAAAAATAGAATGCAGATCTCTTGAATCCCAACCCAGTGCTTTATCCTCAAGACCATCCTTTCACATTCGAGGGATTGCTTCTGAGCTATGTGCTGTGGTTGTTGCTTTGAGCAGTCACTATTTGTAGCTCATGATTCATTCTATGTGATTTCAAAAGGTGATACAGTGGTTCGAACATTGTGATAAAATTGAGAGCAAGCTGCTCTTGTCCTGTGACTACATCAATAGCAGGACCTTTTTCTTTCCTGCCCTCATGACATAAAATATCCATTGGAGTCAATGGGAGATTAGTGTCAGCAAAGGGAGCAAGACAAACCTTAAAGAGAGCGGAGTTTGTCAACATAGGGAAAGTCATTTCACCTCTCTGTGTGCTAGTCTCTGTAAAGTGGGGATAAATAATATTTACTTTCCTTTGTAAAGTGCTTTGAAAACTATGGATGAGCATTGCTACATAAGATCTAGAAAATGTTCTATATCATTTAATAGCGATGGTGGATAAAATTTTCTAACATGCATAAGTGAGGCTTCTAAGTCCCACTGAAAGATTCTTTAGACGATGTTATCCAATTAGTCGGGTTATATACAAATTTAACAGGGGGGGTCTACATAAATTATTGTAAAAATCTACAGATTAGACTTTTTTAAGTGAAAGAGATCCTTGCTGTAGGGTATTTGAACCATCATAGAAAGCTGTCAGAGCTTTTCTTTAATATTTTGGTTTGTTTTGGATATACCCATACACCTAAACTGAATAGAAGCAGAGAGAAAACGCCGAGACTTAGCTCAGCTGCTCTGAGCTATATGCTTTCTCTACCTAATTCCTTGGGTAAGCAGGACAACCAGTGAGCCAAATCACTCTTAGTTACATGTGTGCAACTCCTGCTGGGTCCAAAGGGGACTTGCATCCAAGTGACTGAAAGGAGAATTTGGTCCGGTGAATATATTTACTCTCCCTAATTCGTTTTGTGGCCATGAAGCTATTTTAAAATTACCCAGTTCCTTAATACTTTCTAACTCCTGCCATGACATGTAGAATTGACCGCATACTGTTCTGGTTTCTCCCATGTTCTCACTGGTCACTGGCAAATAACCACAAAGAGAGAGGGAGTCTGTGGATTACTAGGTGGAACAGAAGATTGTCTTCTCCTAAAATAGATGTGTTACAGCCTGTGTGCTATAAGATATTACGTATCAGGAAAGGAATGATTCTTTCTATTTAAGCAGCTTTTACACACAGTACATTGACTTTCTGGGTAATTTGTGCAATCATGTGGACCTTCCCATGGATGGAACTACTTATTTTTTTTAGCAAAGTCAAAGACCTGTGAAGCTGGCAAACTAGGTGGGCTTCCCTTATGGCTTGCTGATCTTGAGACGAGTGTGGCTATCTCATAGCTTACACAGCTGTAATGTTCTTTTACACTCAGTCTGGACTATCACATGTGCTGCCACAAAACATTAAAACATCAAGCCTCAAATGTTCTTTTGTTCCCCTTTCCTTCTTGTGTATGTTTTACTCGGTAGCTTTGTTTATTTTCTTAAAATATTTCCCTTTTGTTTGCATTTCTTGGCAGAGGCCTCTTCATGTTTTTCTAAATGTAATCTTCTTTTGGTCCCTCTGCCAGCTATATTGCACTAGATTAACCACAAGTGAGTTCTGAGGGCTTCCTATTCTCTAAAGCTCTGGGGGTGTTACTTAGGAACCAAAAATAACTTTTTTTTTGCCTCCGAATCTAAGCACTTCATCCTGGGTGTATTCTTGAAGAAGAGAGCCATTTTATAACATTGTTTTCTTCCCTTCTAGCTATCTGTGTAACTCAGAGGATAGCTTTATACTGGTATCTGCATTGCAGAAACTGATAGTTTTTGTATTGCAATGAATTACACTATTTCTTTTATACTGCAATGAGCTGGGTGGTGTGTACATGCACTAATGCCCATCAATGGATGGACTCCAAACTGCCCAACTCTGAGTCATAGTTCCCGATGCTGCTAACAGCTAATGGATACAGCACCGATGCAGCTGCGCCACTGTAGTGTGTCTGGTGAAGACACGCTATGCCAACAGGAGCGGGCTCTCCTGTCAGCATAATTATTCCACCTCCATGAGAGGAGAATGCTGTCTCGGCAGGAGAGTGTCTCCTGCCAACATAGCGCCAGTGTGGACAGCATTTAAGTCATTGTAACTTGCGGCACCTAGGGAGGTGTCTTTTTCACACCTGTGAGCAGCATAAATTACATCGACTTAAGCGGTAGTGTACACCAGCCCTAAGTATTAGAGGGTTTGAAGCAGGAGAATCCAAGCACTATTTCTGCTTTCCCTGTGTACTTCCAGTAGGTCATGGTGTGAAATACAGTGACAACTATGTATATCCCAAGTGGTGTCAAAATTGTGACAATATTATGTGATACTAGAGAGTAACAGGACAAACAAGACTTTATCATTAAGGTATTTAAAAATTCAAATACAATACTCAGCTGAGCAACTTACATCATGGAAATTCTTTCTGTACAGCAGGTGTCTCCTTCAAGGAGGAATCAAAAAATATCTTTATAAGGTCATTAGCATTCCGAAGAGCCCATTGGCATTTTGCAAAAGACCATCATCTTAAGCTTGTGCTTTTTTTTTAAAAAAAAAACCAATAAGCTTAAAGTTGTTGGCTTGTTGAAAATCTCCTTCAAAGAGCTAAATACCAGCGCCTCCTGAACTAACAATAAGACATGTTTTACTAGTAGTGAGGAGACATCTTCTATAAACACTCCCTACCTTACGAACCACCCTTTTCCAGTATTGATTCACCACTGAAATATTTGTGTCACTTGAGTTCAAGTACATGAAACTAAACCTTTCATTGCTTGAAGCTGTATGAGTGCCACTAAAAGCAGCATGCACTTCAGCAGTTAGTGAATTAAATAAGCAAAAGCATGCTAATGGTCTCTCTGAGACCCGTACAGCTGACCTTAGAAAGAGAATGATAATAAAATGAAGACTACAAACAAGGGATGGAACTATGGGCCTTTTACAGGTCAGATCAATAGAGCATGCTGGGATTCCGTGTTACATATAATATTTGTCAGGCCACCTTATATAGCCAGGATACATAGTAACTGCCAGAATAGCAAGGATGGAAAGTTGTGTGCCAGCATTATTCCCTTTGTTCTGGATTTAGATACGTATATAATCTTGAGCTCATACTAAGGGGGAAAATTTGCTTTGCTTGCTGCAGCTATTGTTAAATTTACCATATTGTGTGATTGTTTTTGAGCCCCTCACATTGCTTTTTAGTGAATTATCAGACATAATAAAAGGCATCAGCTCCTGGGGGCTGCCAATTGAACAGGGAAACTGGTTCGCTTCCAGATTCTTCTTCATCTGGTTCCTTTAATTCAATTTAAACTGCCCAGTAAATATTTTCATACTACTCCAGAAATGTGTAAATCAGCAATCCTGTTTAAGACTTCTACTAGAATATTCTGGCTACACAACACATTGTGACTTGATATGAGCCTGCTTTCCGTACTAGCTGGGTTAAGAGTCTAATAAAAAAAGAAAATTTAAAGGGGAAACAATGTTAAAAAATGAAACCTACTGTGTGCTAAGAACAACAGACTACTTCTATCACTTACTGATACACAGATCCTAGATTAGCTAAGTATGGTGGGGTTTTAAAGACTTGTTAGCCATAGAATCATAGAATCATAGAATATCAGGGTTGGAAGGGACCTTAGGAGGTCATCTAGTCCAACCCCTTGTTCAAAGCAGGGCCGATCCCCAATTAAATCACCCCAGCCAGGGCTTTGTCAATCTGCCATCTGATCTGTAAGGATCTAGTTCTACCACCTCTATTTACATTGAGTAAATTCCTTACTATGTAAGAGTTCTCATTGATTTCATTGACTTAAATGGCTTTAGATCAAGCCTTAATTGAGAGTTATATTTTTATGGCTAAATCCTATAAATACTAGAGCTGGCTGGAAAATCTAATTTCCATTCCATGGGAGATTCCAACATTTCAAAACAGGTTTTTGTTCCTATGTGTAATGAAAAGACAAAAATTCAAAATTTCCCCCCAAAATCAAAGTTCCGTTTGGAACCATTAAATTATTTCATGCTGATATCTAATAATTTTGCTCTGAGAATGGCTTAATATTAGGGCTGTCAAGCGATTAAAAAAAGTAATCGCGATTAATCACGCACTAATAGAAGATGATTTATTTAAATATTTTTGGATGTTTTCTACATTTGCAAATATATTGATTTTAATTAAAACAAAGAATACAAAGTGTACAGTGCTCACTTTATATTTATTTTTGATAATAAGTATTTGCACTGTAAAAAAACAAAAGAAATCGTATTTTTCAGTTCACCTAATACTAGTACAATCACTTTATCATGAAAGTTGAACTTACAAATGTAGAATTATGTACAAAAAAACTGCATTGAAAAATAAAATAATGTAAAATTTTAGAGCCCACAAGTCCACTCGGTCCTACTTCTTGTTCAGCCAATTGCTCAGACAAACAAGTTTGTTTACATTTGCAGGAGGTAATGCAGCCCGCTTCTTGTTTACAGTGTCACCTGAAAGTGAGAACAGGTGTTCTCATGGCGTCACAAGATATTTACGTGCCAGATGCACTAAAGATTCATACGCCCTTTCATGCTTCAACCACCATTCCAGGGGACATGTGTCCATGCTGATGACGGGTTCTGCTCAATAACAATCCAAAGCAGTGCAGATTGACACATGTTCATTTTCATTATCGGGGACAGATGCCACCAGCAGAAGGCTGATTTTCTTTTTTGGTGATTTGGGTTCTGTAGTTTCTGCATCATACTGTTGCTCTTTTAAGACATCTGAAAACATGCTCAACACCTCGTCCCTCTCAGATTTTGGAAGGCACTTCTGATTTCTAAACCTTGGTTCAAGTGGTGTAGCTATCTTTAGAAATCTCACATTGGTACCTTCTTTGCACGTTGTCAAATCTGCAGTGAAAGTGTTCTTAAAACGAACATGTGATGGGTCATCATCTGAGACTGCTGTTATATGAAATACATGGCAGAATGCAGGTAAAACACACAGCAGGAGACATAAATTCTCCCCCAAAGAGTTCAGTCACAAGTTTAACTAACGCATTGGTTTTTTTTTAACGAGTGTCATCAGCATGGAAGCATGTCCTCTGAAATGGTGTCCAAAGCTGAAGGGACATACGAATGTTTAGCATATCTGGCACATAAATATCTTGCCATGCTGGCTACAACAGTGCCATGCAAATGCCTGTTCTCACTTTCTGGTGACATTGTAAATAAGAAGAGGGCAACATTATCTCCTATAAATGTAAACAAACTTGTTTGTCTTAACGATTGGCTGAACAAGAAGTAGGACAGAGTGGACTTGGAGGCTCTGGTGTTTTACATTGTTTTGTTTTTGAGTGCAGCTATGTAACAAAAAAAAGTCTACATTTGTAAATTGCACTTTCATGACAAAGAGATTGCACTATGGTACTTGTATGAGGTGAATTGAAAAATATTATTTCTGTTGTTTATCATTCTTACAGTGCAAATATTTGTATTAAAAATAATATACACTTTGATTTCAATTACAACACAGAATACAATATATATGAAAATGTAGATAAACATCCAAAATATTTAATAAATGTCAAGTAGTATTCTATTGTTTAACAGTGCGATTAAAATTGCGATGAATTACGATTAATTTTTTAATTGAGATTCTTTTTTTTAGTTAATCATGTGAGTTAACTGTGATTAATCAACAGCCCTACTTAATATAGAATAAATATAATATTGAAATTAATACTGTAATATAATATAAATGTCAAAACAAAAAAATGATAAAGTAGAAACAAAATATTTGTACGCTATAAAACAAATCATTTTGACATTATTGAAATAAAATGAGAATCAAAATGAATCATTTTGACTTTCTTCTGTCAACAATTTAATTGAAATTGACATATTACCACAAAACTTTTCAATTTCAACAAAATTCCATTTTCCAGTTGAAAACGGCTCCATCTTTTTTCACCAGCTCCAGTAAATACTAACTGCCAAACATAGTTCACTGTGTGAATAATTCTACTGAAGTATTTGCAATATCCATGTCATATCATATTCCAATCCAATTCAATAATCAATAACATTAATAAAACCTTGAGCGGACTTCCTTAAACACACAGGGTGAAATCCTAGCTCCAATGAAGTCAATGGGAATTTTGCCTTTGATTTCAATGAGGACAGGATTTCATCCAGAGAATACAGAACCCAAAACAACTTATACACTATTTTATTCAAATGATATTTCAAAATGGTTTGTAATGCTACTTTTTAATTATGGGGATTCAGATGAATGATAAATAAAATCTTTTTTCTTTAGCTAACGTAGAATTGAAGGAGCAGTACTTTGATAAAAAAATAAAGTACTGTGTGTGGATTCACTTTAACAAAATATTATATTTTAAAATATAATTAGTATGGACCTATTCTCCCTGAAATGCTACTGGGAGTGACATGCCTAGACCCCAAATGTATGAAGAGAAGAATAAAACCATAGTAACTGACATACTTTAATACAATATACATACACACCATATACCAGCAGGCAGGGAATCATTCGGATAATTTTCTTGTCATACAGAAACACTCTTATGTTACATTAAGAGGCTGACACTCCAGACCAATGACCCAAACAACTGATGTCTTACTTTAAATCTGTTTCAGCCAAATGGAGCTGCTCGGAGCCAACTCCAGCAATAAAACCAATTGTTTCATTATTCATTATCTAACAAATCAGTTATAGATCATATGGTAGGTCCATTCAAATAAATCATCCAGCACAGGATACTTTAGAAGATACTTTCTTCTAAAGTAATCGAAAATGAGCATTACCTACTGTGATGACACTTGCCTGAACTCACTGCTGTGCTCCACTCTTGTAATGTGTGCAGTTACCTTTCACACAGATGGAGGAAGTTAGTTTTGTGAAAACTATTAATTGCTAATTGGAACTGAAATTCAATTTCACTAGAACAGGTGAAAATGAATAATGCATTGTTAATGCTCTTTATAATTTGCAATGCAGTAGTACCTCGAGACCCGCCAGGAATCAGGGCCCCTCTCTGGTAGGTCCTGTACAAACTCATATGAGAAAGATGGTCTCTGCCCCAAAGACCTTACAATGTAAGTGTAAGAGAAGAGAAAACACCTGGAAACAAAAAATAGATGGAGGGAGCACAAGATAACAATGAGATGATTAGGGTCAAAGCACTCCAGCTGTCTAAGTGCTGTTTTTATAGGCATCATAGCAGAAGTGAGTTTTAAGGAGGGATTCAAAGGAAGCCGAGGTGGTGATTTTGCAGATTTTTAAAGGCAACTATTCCTGTGCATGTGGGGTGGAATGGGAGAAAGAGCAAAAGGGGTTGATGGAAAATTTGACAAATGGGAAATCAGGACAAGTATCTTTGGCAGAGCAGAAGTTGGAATCTGTATCTTAATAGTGCACAAGAGATAAAAGGTTCTGTGGGGTAGGACATGAAAGGGCTAAAAGTGTAGAGAAGTAGTTTGCAGGGCTCACCCTCATGCCTAAACCAGACTTGATCCAACCCAAAGGCAGAAGAAGCAGCGCTGCTCCAATGCACGGGGAGCAACACCAGAAAATGCCCACATGAGGGGAAGATATGCACACAGCTAAGCTCTTTGGGCCTCTCAGAGGCTAAGAAGGCTGAGTGAGGCATAGTACTATGGCTAGTGGATACACAACTGCACAGTATCATGATGTATGGAGTCACAGTCCTTAAACTGGTGATGTTTATTACAGAAAACAGCTATGACTAACTACACAAATGGGCTTCCACGCAGCTTGAGTTCCAGCTTCATCTCCCTTGTTTACCTGGGACTCCTCCTCACAAAACTAGTGGCAGAAAAATATGCTGCCAGTGAACATATGGATCCATTAGTCAAATCCAACTAGCAGAGTGGGGTGGAGTGCAGTGACTAAAGGTTATTGTTGTCCAAGGTTTGGGCTGTGTAAATTCCATCACCCAAAGCCCTACTGAAGAATGTTACACAAAATCAGTTCATTCAGGCTTTGTACGTGAACCAAGGCTTTGGGCCATAGGCCAGAAATAGAACCAGAGTACCTGTTTCAAAACATGAAATGATCCTGCGTTGTTTTGGCTTGACTTGAGCAGATGTTGGCAGTCAAATTGTTTGATACTGGCACCATTTCACCACATATTTATTTTCAATCACATGGGAGGGGGAACAGACCCTTGAGGTCAATGTGTTCTTGATAAAGAATCTTTAAGAACATCTAATTTAGGGAAGTATAAACAAACTTGTGAAGAAAAGGTGAATAGGAGAATTGGCCAAGAGGAAGACAGAGGAAATATACAAATCAAGAGAATGAAATAATGTGCTTCCTCCCCTCTATTCAGATTTCCAATTACCATTAGATTCTTGGGCCCTGATTCTGAAAATAGCTAACTTTCCTCACATAAATAAAGGTATTCACATGCATAAGTGTGTGCAGGACCAGAGCCTGAGATTATAATCTCTTTGGGCCAGGAAACTTCTCTGCTTCTGTGTTTGTACAGCACCTAACACAATGGGGCTACAATATCGATCAGGAGCTGTGATTGGTATTAATATTACCAGGTTCTTAACACTTCTATATCCAAAATTATGAATATCTAGCCATAATTTTAGGTTGATTAAGAATTTTTGTTTCTTGGCCTTGTGGCAGTGCACATTGATAACACTGATTAAAGGATAGGAGTACTTGTGGCACCTTAGAGACTAACCAATTTATTTGAGCATAAGCTTTCGTGAGCTACAGCTCACTTCATCGGATGCATAAATGTGTATGATAATCAAGGTGGGCCATTTCCAGCACAAATCCAGGGTTTAACAAGATTTTATGCATCCGATGAAGTGAGCTGTAGCTCACGAAAGCTTATGCTCAAATAAATTGGTTAGTCTCTAAGGTGCCACAAGTCCTCCTTTTCTTTTTTGCGAATACAGACTAACATGGCTGCTACTCTGAAACCTGATTAAAGGATGTAATTGCATGTAAGAAAGTTATTAAGATGCAATGTTTGATAAAAACCAAAACAACTCTTGACGCTTGAGACATTCAGTCAAACATTGGCACAGTGTAAGGTAGACGCCTTGGCACTTTGGAATGTTGCCTCCAAGGATTAGATATACTTGAAAAAAACAAACAAGCAAAAAATCTACAACTGCCAGTAATTAAATACGCAAAAAAAAAAAAAGAAAAAAGAAAGAAAGGTAAATATGTTCCCACTGATTGACTGCTGCTAATTATGACCAGTCATTGCTTGTCTGTGGCTTTAACCATACTCCTGTCCTTCAATGTCTACTCCCTCCTTCTCCTGCAAACACATCCTACCTGCCACCTTCAATTTTCTTTTACCTCCTGCCTCTTCTATTCCCACCAGCTCTACTTTCTCATTTTTCCGATCTCTCCAGTCCATATCCCACATTCACCTCCTCCTCCTTCCTGGATCCAGTGACACAACTTCAGGCTATTTTGGACCAGACATTTCTTTGCTGACTAATTAATGACAAAAAGCAATTGTCAGGTCTTGAAAATGTCCATTTGTTATTGTTGTTTTTTGTATTGACATGAACGCTTCCCTCGCCAAATAATTTTTGAAATAAATAAAATACCTAAATAGGAACAATTCATTCCATCTGGTGGATGGAAGTCAACCATTCCAGGGTACAATCAGTGTGATATTATCTTTTACTGTCTCACTCAAGCTATCAGACAAGAAAGACAGTTGAACCTGCAAAAATGTTACAAATTTACTTCAGCCAGGGTCTGATCCAAAGCCCATTGAAATCTATGGGAGTCTACAAACGCACACACACACACACACACGAATACAAACTGAGGGATAACTTCAAGCAAACTCTGAGATGTAGCTAAGGTTAATAAACTCCCATAGAATTCAATGGGCTTTGGATCAGACGCGAGCTGAAGTAGATCTGTAGCTTTTAGCAGCTTCAGCTATTCTTTCCCGCCTGATAGGTTGGATGATACAGTAAAAGATAGTGTCTCTGTGTGTGTGTCTATAGACACACATATGTATACCAAATTCATATATGCAATCTGTATTTTATTACATATTAAAAATTTGGTAAAATATGTAGATCTCATTTGCACTGCAGATTACAGAGTTTGCCAGAAGTTATCCTTCATCTGTATTTTTGCTTATACAAACTCAATATGTGATGGTTGTCATCTTGGTCAATGCATTAGGTATTGACCCAAGAACCTCCAGAGCTAAAACCACAAGCTGCTACAACTTTAATAGACTCTAAGGCCAGAAGGAATCATTGTGATCATCCAGTCTGACCTCCTGTATAACACAGGACATAGAACTGCCCCCAGATAATTCCTGCTTGAGCTAAAGAGCCAACCAGTACTCTCTTTCTGGGGCAATAAGACTTATTTCTGCTACAGATTGGGCACAGAAGGAAACCTGCAACACACACTCACCAATGGGTTACATATACACCTCATCTACATTCCTTCACATTCACTTATGACATCCCTTGAAACACATCTGACCACAAATCTACACTTAGGTACAGATTGCTAAAGTACCACTCCCTGGCCTCCTTTTTTGGCAAGCACAAACTACCCACATTTTTCAGTTATTAATTTTGCACCTGCAATTAATTGTGGGCACAAATTAACAGCTTAGGTTGCTCAGTATCCAAACACTCATGTAAATGATGTATTAAATAATCAGATGTGCACTCAGAAGACCTGAAATCTGGCTCTTATGGTGTGTGCTTCTGCTTACCATAGCTACATCTACCTAACATTTCAGTCCCATTAGCTTTGAGAAGGAACAAGAAAGCACCAGGGAAAGAGGGAAATTAAGGGCTAAATGAATCATAAATAAATCCATGTGCATGCTGCTAATTGCTCTCTTTTTGAAAACTAAGTTTAAATGATTCATTGTAGGCAGCAGTGATATAATAATTCTATTTTCCTTAAAAGAATAAGAGTAAGAAAAGTTGCTTGAGTGGCTGACTTTTCCTTCTAACTACTGTTCTTTTAAAGCAATTCCACTCAACATTGCACAAGGTCAGCAAGTCAACGCAAGACCACCCTGCTTGGGGATTTGCTCTCAACACAGAGTTGTGTTGAATCCCTCAGCTGAGAAATGTCATCCAGCACCTTTCATATTTATGGTGACTCATAAACAGGAAACTCAGCCCTGTCCGCGACACTGTAGCTTTTTCATATCTTAGATCCTTTTATGAAAAAAAAAAGAAAGAAAGAAAGAAAAAAGACACCTCCCCCTAAAAAACAACACAAAGAACTTAGCAGGACATTTAAAGCAGCTGCCTCCTACTTTCTGTGCCAAAATAAATATTGCCAAATTAGTAAGGCATACTGAACAAATTAAGCGCTAAATGCAAATTTATCGACTGAAATACAATGGTAGAGTAGCCAAGGAGCTAGCAATGGTATAGTTCATCTTTGTAAGTAGGTGTTTTTGTTGGCCAGTTGCTAGAGAGTGACATGGGAACAGTAATATAAAAAGAGAGCATTTCTGTTACACCCAAGATGGACAGTTTGTTTTAGAAAGTTCAAGTAAACATTTTCTAACATATATTCATTGGATTCAGGGTCTCTTTTGCTACCAAAAGGGAGATAAAAACTGGTAAAAAAATAATCTTTCTTTAAAAAAAACCCGTAACATTTAAAAATGTTCAAGTCAGCACCATAAATCATCCGATGGAACTTTGCTGCACTTCCTCATCTCCGAGTAATGAGAAGCCTTAGTGCCATTTACCCACCTACCTACAGGGAGGCACAGGCCCCTTTTAATATCCTCATGTGAGTGAATGAAACTTTAATAGCTAGAAAGGCTGTCAAATGAACTGTTCTGGTGGGATTTTTAAAGTTTGCTACTATCCAGAATAGAATAACGATGGGCCTGACCCTCAAAGTCTGGATCTGGTGCCTGAGCATTTGTATATCGGTTTTGGATTCAAGCTGCTTAGCAATTTTCTCTCACAATGCTTTTTCTATGGAAATGGCAGTTTCTGCAAAGTAGACATTTTTCTGCAGGAAAATGTCAATTTTGCTGATTTTTTTTATTTTTCATTTTTCCACTGGGAAAATTGAAATGAAATACTTTGTTTTGCGTCAGTTCAACCTGTATTGAAATATTTCGGGTTGTTGAACTGATGCAATACATTTCATTTCAAGTCAGTTTAGAGGCTTACCTTCTGATTCAGCTGGCTGATGCATCACATGATATGTAGTCTGACTAGAGAGTCCAGCCCTGAGGGGAGAATGGGAGAGTCAGCTACCCGAACTACTACTCCCATGAGCCAGTGTGCGACCATAGGGAGAAGCACTTTAATGTTGAACTGATGTGAAAGAGAACATTTAATGTCAGTAACACAAATGAAACCAAACCGTTTAGATTCAGGAATGTCAAAACAACGAAACTGACAAAATACAACTTTTACACCATTTCCAAATTGAACTTTTTGGGATCTTTTCAGACTGTGAAAAATTTCACTATTTCAACTTTTCATCCTGATTTGGGATAAAAAGAAAAACTCAAAACTTCCTGTGGTATGAACGTTCCTATTTCTGCTCAGAGCTAGTTTTCATTTGGCCCACTAGAAATAAGGCCAGCTGCAATTTTCAGAACTGGAATTGAAATTCTCCCCAGTTTTGGGGAGGATCAGATGCATTGTTTTATTTAGACCTATCTCTAGAGCAGACTATGCGGAAACTGTGCATTTTTTTAAAAGAGGCCTGTTAAATGTCCTCTTTCAAACATTTGCTCAATATTCTAACAGTATCGACTTCTACTCCCCAAATCTGTTTCTTATTCACATTCTTGTGCTGTAGCTGCACATCATTGCTACCATACCGTTTGTTGTCGACTAGCAAATTAAAAGTAGTCCCCAATATCCTTGCCAGAAGCAGTTACTTAGGAACAGGCTGTCCCAGATCAAGAGGAACCTGGACCTGATACACTAAGGGCTTGTCTACATTGCCCCACAATTCAGTCTCTGGGTTGGTGTGAATATCAGTGCTCAAAGTGCTACCTAATTCTTCTAATCGGGGATTATATTAATGTAAACTAACAAGCTTTTATTTGTGCCTGCAGCATCCACGTGGGGGAGCTACAGAGCAGCACTTTGGTGTGCACTGCTATTTACTCCCCCTAAGTTCAAACTGTGGGGCAGTGTAGATGTGCCCAAGATTCAGAATTCAAATTAACTGCACGTGTCTTCTTTGGTTGGACATCTACAAAGAACTAACTAAGGGCATGTCTACACTTACATCCGTAGTGATTGATCCAGCGGGGGTCGAAGATGTGATAAATCGACCGCCGAGCACTCTCCCATTGACTCCGGTACTCCACCAGAGCGAGAAGCGCAGGCGGAGTTGATGGGGGCGCATCAGCAGTCACCCTACTGCAGTGAAGACACCACGGTAAGTAGATCTAAGTACGTCGACTTCAGCTACGTTATTCACGTAGCTGAAGTTGCGTAACTCAGATTGATCCCTGCCTCTAGTGTAGACCAGGCCTGAAACACCTATCCCAACGCCTATCTGGGTTTTTATCTTTAACCCAAGAAGGATGTTAAGGGAGTGACTTCTGCTCTGGTTTACTCTAAAATCATCATCAGAAACAGGGATGTGCAAAATATTCACAACAACAAATTAAAAAAAAATCAAATCCTGAACTTTTCCAAATTTCAGTCCGAATTTGTCTAATAATATCATGATTATTTTCTCCACCATAGGAGCATTTCTGAACAACAACAAAAAATCAACAGTTTTTAAATTCCAATATTTTTTGGAAAACATTTTCACTTAGAAAGTTGTGAACATTTTTTCTCTTGTTTAAATGTTAAACTATTTGCTTCCAAAAATCTACATTTCTGTTCCGTGAAATGGCCTAAATGTTCTTGTCATTTATCATGAAGCACCAGTCAGGATGATAGAAGGAATCCTTCCATGCACTGAGAACTTATGTGGATCTCAACTTGCGCTTGCAAATACAGTTTGGAGAAAATAAGAACTAATCCAGAATTTTAGTCATCCTTGAAAGTGAGAAGAAAGTGAATCGCTGTTTTTTAAGTTTGGCTTCATATGGTAAATCTGCATCGTCACAACTTTACCTCCACATATCTCTGTTCATGTGGGTACAGAACAGCCTTCCCCCATGCCAGTTATGCTTCTGCTTAAAAGAGATGCCTTATTTTGCTTATCCAGGAGACTTTATCTTCCTCCTTGTTAACTGAAGAAAATGGATCCAGCTTTCTTTGAAATAACATGAAATATATAGGATCAGGGTTGTGTAAGTCATAAGTGGACAATCCTTCAATGATTGTCTCAGATCCCCATAGTATTCCTGAAGGTCATCGACCATTGCCAGACGGCTCCACAACACAGAAGGCTGTGTGGGATAAGTTATTCCTCTAAGGTCACAAATAATTTGTGCTCCTGAAAGTGATATTAGATAAACTTTTGTCAGAGGTTAGAAACTGATGCGTGGTGCATTGTGCCCATATAGATTCCCTTTGTGTCCAATTAATTCCCCTTTTTGAATTCTAATGTCTGAAATGTGACCAGAAGATCCGTGTGAAACACATTTGAATCCTTATGTTCGTTCTCATCAACATGCATGTTCAGCAAAGGATCAGACTCCCTTACACACACTTACCAATATGTAACTTACATCATCTTTTGGATCACCACTGAATTTGGCCCACTTCTCTTCAACACATGCAGGTTACCCCCTTTTTACACTAATGGCATATGTCCATTCATGTTGTCATACAGCCTTGATGCCATCTTCCTTAAATTATGAGCTACTCCCCAGTACATCTCATTAACAGGAATCATCAGTGGAGGTGGAAGGACACAAGCAGTTAGGCATATCCCGTTATATAAATAGCTCTAAGAGCAATAGCATAAGCTCTGCTATTGGCACAGCAGAGCCAGTTATGTCTGATCAATCTCTTGCCACCGTATCTGATCCATTTTCGAACATTAAACTCATGGAACTGTTATATATAAAGACATAATTTCAGACTTAAAAAAATATATTTTCAAAGAACCCTTTCACATCAGCAACACCATATGGTTCTATTTTGTTTAATTATTGCTCTCGGTGAGAAGACTGGAGATATTTTCTGCAATGTCACAGCTGTATTGCCAGCTGCATTGCTGACAAAAGAAGACATTCCCATGTGACAATTTTTTCCTTTTCTTTTTGTCTATGATTTATAGATGAGGATTGTACTGTGCTCGTTGGTTTGTGTAAGCTACGAGAGCATAATGTCAGTCCTACCCAGCAGATTCACTTATTTAATGAAAGGATATTCAAACAGCAAACTTTTCCTGAGGTCTAAAGTCATATGAGCAAATCCTGCCCTAACTTACACACATGCAACCTCACTGAAGACAGTCAGGGATACCTGAGGGCAGAATTTGGCTCATGGTCTGTTTTTGAAAAGTATGTTAGTGCTCTACTTTTTTCTCTCTCTCCTTCTCTCCCCCCTTGCCTCCCACTCCCCATATTATTCTCTGAGCCAACTTCCTAACAATGTGTAATTGTGCTAGGTACAATTTGAAGAATACAATATATTCTTTAAAATGCTTGAGGATTAGTGTCTTCAGCTAGTGGGACAATCTTACTATTGTCTCCAAAGCTCACAGTCTTGTTGTTTTATCTTGGGGGAAGTTTATTCCTAGATAGTGATCTTCATAACATGAAGCCGAGAGCAGAGACACTGACAATCAGTGGATATAGTTTATTGCTTCTTTATAAAGCACTATTTAGTAGCAAGAGTGAATATCTGAGTCAGCAAAGACTTGCGCTTGGCCTTTTCAGATAATCTGTCAGTTTTTGCTTATTTATAGACTATAGAAGATTCTTTCTAACTTTTAGACATAGCCAATATATTGGAAGATGGTGTGGATTTCCACATGCTTTTTGGAGAGGACTTCGTTTAAACTTTAACTTTTATAGTCGTGGTACCAACAGAAAACTGGGTTTATATGCTATATCATGATTTATACGCTGGCTAGAAGTTGCACAGATCACAGAAGATAACTGGCACCAGGAAATTCAAGACACATTCAGAAATGTGTCCTTGATACTTTAAGAACCCTTCTTCTAGTGCTCTCTTGGGAGCCCAATTCCTTTTTGTGCCTTTAAAAATCTTCCCCATACAGAATATGATCAAAACAGCCAGCATTTCTTTCTAGACATCATCCCCCCACCCAGATTATTTACTCTTCTGTTTAGAGCAGAGTTTTACTGCTTTGTCAAGTTTACATTACCCAACATAATTAAATAAGATTACCAAAGTGGCTGCAGCATTCCCTACCACTTCCCCATACCTATACTATAGGAAATATTTAGAATTCTGCAAAATCTTACATTATCTGAAGTACTGAGTTAGTTGTCTAAGGTAAGTGGTGAGTTTTTAAGAGCCACAACTGTCTGGGCTTCCAAAAATGCAGCTCAAAACCAACAGCACAATTCCTGGCACGTTATTGTTCATTTACTTATAATGGCCAACTTTATGCTGACACAGATTGAGCCTGGTGGGAGAAAACGAGAAAATATTGGTGGGGACTTTTGTTTGTCATTGTTTATAATAACGAATAAAATAACAAACAACAACAACAATAATAATAATTCTTTGCACTTAAAGCACCTGGCATCTGAGGATCTCAAAGTTCTTCACAAACTTCAAGCCTGACAAGACCCTTCTGGGGTAAATAAGTATTATTGTACTCAATTTACAGATGAGTAAATAGCAGCAGAGATATCATATTGTCTAGCTAACAGTAGCTGGAAATTTGAGTGACAACCTGTCAGTTAAAGACAACAAAGCTGCAGATGATCAAGGGTTCTTGGCCTCATTTTCAGCTGCTCTGAAGTTCATTGACTTTGACAGGACTTGAGGGTGCTAAGTGTAATGATCCACCACCACAGGATGTAATCGGGGTTTGAACTCAGGCCTTTCAGGACCAAAGCACAGACCCCCATGAGTAGTTGAGCCAAGGGAAGAACTATTTTAGCTGCCAATAGTAATAAGCTGTTATTCTCCCTGTAGATTAATCACTAGAGTGGGATGCAACACACACTTTATATGAAACCCTCTAAATATCAAGATAGTAGTGTCTTCATGTTCCGAGAGCTACATCTTCCCAAGCAATGCTACTCCCTCTTTTTCCTAGGATACCTCCTAATGAATACCCATGTCTTTAGATACAATGCTTATATTAATGAATATTTCCTTCTTGCACCTAGACTGTTGCATATAATATAATGGAGTTTATTATGGAAGGTTGAGTCTGTCTTTTTAAAATGCAGAAAGCATGTAATTAGCATATCACTTCTGCTTTTCCTTCACCCAGAAGAAGGTGGACAGGAAAGCAAGAAGTAGTAGTAACTATGAGATCACATTGAATCACAGCTGGCCCAGAATGCAAAGTCTGAAATAAAGTTGGCAGTGAAAGAAGTGAAGTAACATGTTCCTGTCTAAATAGCTGTGCATAAGAGTATATATAATACCCCAAATTCTGCACACATCCAGTGATTCAGCGGAATTATTCCAGATATACCACACTGTAGTGGAGATGAGAATCTGGCCCCTGGTGGGTATGCAGACTATGAGCGATGTCTCATTTTTTCCCCTAGGAAAGTCTCAGGGCAGTCCAAAGCTGCTTTTTGGAAAATTTGATAGATGGACAGTCAAGACAGGCATCATTAGCCGAGCAGAGGTGGGAATGGACATCTTATTACCATAAAGAGATAATTATAGAGAGAATAACCCATGAAGGGCTTTAAATGTCAAGACAATATGGGTTTGCTGTAACAGAGAAAGGGGAGCCCGTGGAAGAATGGAAAGAAGGGAGTGCCATGGCTGAAGTGGGAGGCCAGGAAAATGCCCTTTGCAAGTGTTTTTAATGGACCTAAGGGTATATCTGTGCTGGAAATGAAATGTGTGATTTCCAGCTTAAGTAGTTTTACGATAATTGGACCTACAAATCAACCCTGATTGTGAGCTCACCTGTGAAAAGTGAGTGAAAGTTCATAAAGTTTCACAATAACCTATTACAACAAGTTTCAGAGTAACAGCCGTGTTAGTCTGTATCCGCAAAAAGAAAAGGAGTACTTGTGGCACCTTAGAGACTAACCAATTTATTTGAGCATAAGCTTTCGTGAGGTAGCTCAAATAAATTGGTTAGTCTCTAAGGTGCCACAAGTACTCCTTTTCTTTTTGCTATTACAACAAATGTTGATGGGGAAAAGGTACAAGGGAGGCCAGCCCATGTCATCTGACTTAGGCTGTTTAACTGTGGCATAGAGGCTTGTGAGGAAAGACTAAGAGTTCTGTTCTGGACACGTCGAGCTTATGCTGACACTGAACACTCATGCACAGATGACAGAAACACGGGCAGAAATTTTGTTTGGACAGTAGAAAACAGTTCTGGGGCGAAGAAGCAGATAAATGAACCATCAGCACAAAGATGATGATTGAAATTGTGTTTATGAATGAGATACTGCACCCTCAAGTCACGCAAACAACTCCCAGTTTGAGCTGTGCATAGCTGAAGGACATGATATGACCTTCAGAAAACACATTGTTTGCTCCAAGTCTGAATGCAGTTGAGGAGTTGCTTTCCTGATTGTCTTTGTACCATATTGAGAAACCTGTTCAGTCAAGTATACATTTGAACCCAATATTTGGTAAGTGGAGAAAAATATCCAGTGTTTATTGTTTTAAGAATTTACTGATGCCTTCTGCAAACATCCTCCTGTAGCTGCTATCAAAGTACATGCCCTGTAACTCCATGAATTACAATGTTTCCCTATACTGGAAATGTTTTTCTTCACAGTTATCCCTGAGGCAACTGTACCACATTCCAGTGCCTTGGTCAGCCAAAGGAATGAAAACTATTTTCATTTCATATGAAGCTTTGAGAAATTAGCAGCAGTTACCCATCTCACTCAGCGTTCCGGCGATATTTTATTTTTAACATTTAGCTGCTTTATCAGAATTGTCCATATTGGAAATCCAATATCCTTTCTCATTAAGAAGCATTGGAAGACAGCACAGTCTTGATTTATAGGCATGTCGATGCAGTGCTCTTCATTCAAAGTGTGTCCTTGTTTGCTGGCCTGGAGTAAATGTTAAAAAATGCTATACAATAACATCTGCTATTACACAATAGCTCTCTATGTTGCTTCCAGCAATGTTACAATAACTCAGCATTGCATAATTTCTCACATAAAACAATGAGAGCGTATGCTAGCCTGTAGAAGACTGAATGGCCTCAAGTAATAAATACCTCCCAAAGATACTCAGCACAAAACTTCATTGTTTCTGTGAAGAAAAGTCTTGCCATAGTAGTTGCATTGTGGTTCAATCCAATGAGTAATAAACATTTTTGATGATGAAAGAGTTGAATTGGCCCAAATCCCACAGAAGCACTGACAAAGGACTGGGATACCATGCAACTGAAAAAATGTACAAATGATTTAAATCATTTTAGAGTGACAGATGTGGTCTAGTGGCCTGAGCATGAGGCTGAGAGCCATGAACCCAGACCGGATGGTGACTTTCTCTGTGGCCTGGATAGAGAATGTTTCCCATCTGCAAAATAGGGATAACACTTTCCCACCACAGAGGGGTTGTTTTCATAGACTTTAGGCCCGAGGGAACCTATTAGATCTTCCTGACTAACAGGTCATAGAATGTTGAGGATTAATTATAGAGCTGGTATATATTTTTCAAACATAACTTTTGTGGAAAATGCTGTTTTGCATAAAGCAAAAGTTATTGAAAAGCCCTTTAGATTTCTCCAGCATTTCCTGATTTCAGTGACAATTCAAATAGAAACAAAATGGTGTAATTTCAGGGGGGGTAATACAAAATGTTGGTACTTTTACCCCAACACTTTTAGTTATTTGTGATTGATGCAATTCAGTAACTAGTGATTGGCCTGTAGCTTGTGAGTAGTGAGTGAATTTTGTCACATGTTGATACTGTGATGTTACCTGATTGGATAAATCCATACATTCTTGGACAGCATGCAGTCAGCTTGGGTGACTTGCAGGTCACAGAAGATGAGCTACTGCTCTGTTTGGCACAGGGTGTGGACCAAGACACACTGTATGACTGACCATATGCTTGTGGGGTTCCCAGTAGGTCTGCTGAGCTGCACCTTCTTCTTCCCAATGTTTGAGAGGAGGAAGTGGATTTTGAGCTGATGTTTGCAATGGTCAGTGAAACCATTCGAAACTCCTTGGATGAGCTCTTCATTACAGGAAAAAGAAAAGGAGTACTTGTGGCACCTTAGAGACTAACCAGTTTATTTGAGCATGAGCTTTCGTGAGCTACAGCTCACTTCAACAGGGGAATTCTGGGCTGATCTTATATTTTGTGGGTCTGTCCATCAGCTAGTTGGGTTCCTTGTAGAGCTGCCGGGCTACATCCTTCTAAACCCCAAATCTGTTTAAGCTTGGGTTGTTTTTTTTTCTTATTTGTTGTGGGCAGATGCACTGGATGTGAGGAACAATTCACCCTGCCTAAGACTCACTAAAATAACTCCCTCAAAATGGTCTCCTGACATTTCCTCCACTGAGTGTTAGAGACTAGGGTGTGGCAGTTGTGTTTAGTGGTCAGAGCAGAGTGAATAGCCAGTACTAGGAACCCCCAAGTCAGAATTGGAGTGAGGTCAGATGCCAGAGCAAAGAGTCAGATTTGAAGTCAGGAATCTGAGCCAAGAGTCAGACATGGGTTACCTGAAGTTAGTCAAGGCAGGAACTGAGCTGGGAACAAACAAGTGCAGGCTCTCTCACAGCCTTGGGCAAATGCTTTATGCAGCCAGCAGCATACAGCTACTGTTGAGCTTAAGAGCCCATCTGCTGATCCCCTCAGCCAATCAGGCAATTTGGCCAATCAGATGGCTCAATTGGGGCCCAGCTTGCCTAAGGACTTAGATTGCCTAGGGTTAAGCTAGCAAGTAGGCAGGGTAGCAGCAGGTCCCTGCTCCTGACACTGGATCAGCATTTTCAACTGGCTAGTTTTGAAACTTTGACACACTGTTCACTTGGAATTTTTTTTCTTTTCACCATTTTTTCTTCATTCCTAACCGTTAGAATTTTTCATTTGGCAAGACACTTGCAATTTCAACACTTCTTTGTCTTTTGGAACAAAAAGAATTTTGAATATTTCCACGGAATTGTTCTTGAATTTTCTGACTTGCTCTTATTAATTAGTTAGGGTCACATGGTGACAAGGCCTTGTGAAGGGTGTGTGGGGGCATGTATCTGCAATCTGTAATCAGGAAGGCCAAATCACACCTGGAGTGGCAGCTAGCAAGAGATGTTAAGAGTAACACGAAGGGTTTCTTCAGGTATGTTAGCAACAAGAAGAAAGTCAAGGAAAGTGTGGGCACCTTCCTGAATGAGGGAGGCAACCTAGTGACAGAGAATGTGGAAAAACTTAATGTACTCAATGCTTTTTTTGCCTCTGTCTTCACAAACAAGGTCAGCTCCCAGACTACTGCACTGGGCAGCACAGCATGGGGAGGAGGTGACCAGCCCTCTGTGGAGAAAGAAGTGGTTCGGGACTATTTAGAAAAGCCGGACGAGCACAAGTCCATGGGGCCGGATACGCTGCATCTGAGAGTGCTAAAGGAGTTGGCGGATGTGATTGCAGAGCCATTGGCCATTATCTTTGAAAACTCATGGTGATCCGGGGAAGTCCCGGATGACTGGAAAAAGGCTAATGTAGTGCCCATCTTTAAAAAAGGGAAGAAGGAGGATCCTGGGAACTACAGGCCAGTCAGCCTCACCTCAGTCCCTGGAAAAATCATGGAGCAGGTCCTCAAGGAATCGATTCTGAAGCACTTAGAGGAGAGGAAAGTGATCAGGAACAGTCAGCATGGATTCACCAAGGGAAAGTCATGCCTGACTAATCTAATTGCCTTCTATGACGAGATAACTGGCTCTGCGGATGAGGGGAAAGCGGTGGACATGTTGTTCCTTGACTTTAGCAAAGCTTTTGACACGGTCTCCCACAGTATTCTTGCCAGCAAGTTAAAGAAGTATGGGCTGGATGAATGGACTATAAGGTGGATAGAAAGCTGGCTAGACCATCAGGCTCAACGGGTAGTGATCAAGGGCTCCATGTCTAGTTGGCAGCTGGTATCAAGTGGAGTGCCCCAAGGGTCGGTCCTCGGGCCGGTTTTGTTCAATATCTTCATTAATGATCTGAAGGATGGTGTGGATTGCACCCTCAGCAAGTTTGCAGATGACACTAAACTGGGAGGAGAGGTAGATACGCTGGAGGGTAGGGATAGGATACAGAGGGCCCTAGACAAATTAGAGGATTGGGCCAAAAGAAATCTGATGAGGTTCAACGAAGACAAGTGCAGAGTCCTGCACTTAGGACGGAAGAATCCCATACGCTGCTACAGACTAGGGACCGAACGGCTCAGCAGCAGTTCTGCAGAAAAGGACCTAGGGGTTACAGTGGACGAGAAGCTGGATATGAGTCAACAATGTGTCCTTGTTGCCAAGAAGGCCAATGGCATTTTGGGATGTATAAGTAGGGGCATTGCCAGCAGATCGAGGGACGTGATCGTTCCCCTCTATTAGACATTGGTGAGGCCTCATCTGGAGTACTGTGTCCAGTTTTGGGCCCCACACTACAAGAAGGATGTGGAAAAATTGGAAAGAGTCCAGCGGAGGGCAACAAAAATGATAGGGAACTGGAACACATGACTTATGAGGAGAGGCTGAGGGAACTGGGATTGTTTAGTCTGCGGAAGAGAAGAATGAGGGGGGATTTGATAGCTGCTTTCAACTACCTGAAAGGGGGTTCCAAAGAGGATGGATCTAGACTGTTCTCAGTGGTAGCTGATGACAGA
This sequence comes from Natator depressus, assembly GCF_965152275.1. Lineage (NCBI taxonomy): Eukaryota > Metazoa > Chordata > Testudines > Cheloniidae > Natator > Natator depressus. Next base: position 25,054,984 of record NC_134236.1, read on the forward strand.
ACAAGGAGTAATGGTCTCAAGTTGCAGTGGGGGAGGTTTAGGTTGGATATTAGGAAAAACTTTTTCACTAGGAAGGTGGTGAAACACTGGAATGCGTTACCTAGGGAGTTGGTGGAATCTCCTTCCTTAGATATTTTTAAGGTCAGGCTTGACAAAGGCTGGGATGATTTAATTGGGGATTGGTCCTGCTTTGAGCAGGGGGTTGGACTAGATGACCTCCTGAGGTCCCTTCCAACCCTGATATTCTATGATTCTATGATTCTATGATCTGTTCCCCCTAGTATGGACCATGCAAGAGCCTCTCACAATTGTAGTCCCTCCAATTAGCAAAGCATAATGACTTCTCCCTTGGAGCATGTTGCCCCCAAGTGGAGGAGGTGAAACCATGGCTCCATCCCCACCTGTGTAGCAGCTTTTAAGCAGGGGAGCTGAGCTAGGAGGATGTGGCATCTGTAGGCTGGTGCAACCTGTTTAGTACTTGACATCAAAGGCCAGTCTGGGGCAAAATGTGTCTCATTGAGTACAGAGCCTAAGCATAGTTCACTGAAATACTGTAGGGAGTTTATTAGCTTTGTTTATTATTTGTTTAGCGACCAAAATGTGCTTGGCGCTGAACAATACAAAGAAATAAAACTAGCTCCTGCCCCAAAAATCTTCTAGTCTAAAGAGATTCCTATCATCCCAATGAAGATGAGTAGTTCAAAATCAGATCCAGATTTCCCATAATGCAGAGTGGAGACAGAGGAGGAGGATGTGGATTAATCTTTAGTTTTAACATTATTTGCAAGTTAATATAACTTGGCAGGTTACTGTTGTACCCTCAGGCAATAAAAACAAAAGTGTGTGGCTAAGTTCTACATTGGCTTGTACTCAGCACAATTCCACTGGTTTTTCATAGGGTTGCATGGAGTAGAAATAGGAGCAGAACTGGCTCTGACAATGTAGTAGGGAAGGATATGCTTATAGGGCAGCCATTTTGTGTGTGTGCACACTCTCACATTATATGAGAAAAGCAAAAGTATTATTGGTGTCTTCCCACCTCTTGGTTTTAGCACTGACTGCCCCCTGCAAATCGTTGTAAGCCAAGGCCAGTAATTCTGCTCTCAAGGGGGGTAATGAAAAGCAGGAAATAGGGAGATATTTTTGGACTTCATGGCCCCAGAAGAATACTATGTAACATTGCTAAATTCAAAAGGGAGTAATGCCAGTGGTTAGAAAAGGGCATCGTGGGCCAACTTTCAGAGGATGGTGTCCTAGCCAAATAAAGGGTAACATTCCAATGTAAAACAAGCTTGCACTAAGAGCTTGGAAAAGCTAAACCCATTAGTACATTCTTGTTACGCTTATTTACCTTTTGCAATATTAATGCACTTCTTACTGTACTCTAGCAACACCCTAAACTCTGAGAAGAGATTTTCTGCCTTCACACACAAAATGTGGCCAATCCTAGCTACCATCCTCTCCCCATATGGCACACACCCACCTGCTGTGGTCATGGAAAACAATGGAATCAGTATGTGATGGGTTTTTTGGGGAGAGGGGGTGTTTGTGTTCTCAGGCTGATTTTGTGAAAATAACATTGTATTTCAGCCTCCATTTTGAGTGTCACTTTGATTACTTGCTTTACTGTACACTGTCCCTGTCATGTTAGATTGCGTCATCTCTGATGCTTTGGTGTCTGATCTTGAAAGAAAGGGCCATCACCAGCTGAATAGCTTCACTCTGACAGAACAATGGGGGAGCCTTTTAATGATTCTCTGACCAATGAAGCTCCCATGACATTGCAGAATGAAAAGACTCCAGTGAAAGGAGAGAAAGAAAAAAAAATGACAGAAATTTAAAAAGGTGTCGCAGACTGATCTTAAAAGAGACATGCTTGATAAGTGAGGGAGAGACCATCTTGACGCTGGTTAGACCCAGTGTGCTTTGAAGCATGCAGAATCCAAAGGTTGAGTCCCATACAGTAGTCTGATGATGGGCCATGAGGAGGAACTCAGCCAGCACTGTAACACAATGCTGCACCAATGAGCAGTTTGGGAACAAGCTTTGGGGGGGGGGGGGGGCTGCTACCTGTGGGGACCATACGGTGAGGATTGGGGGTAAGACATGAGAAGAGGCTGGACATTGAACATAGTTCCTCATGGTGGTGGCACTGGCTGGCTGGGGTGCAGTAGTGGCCCCAAAGCCACCTTCAATCTTAGCTCTTAGCATTCTTCATACTTCCCAACAGCCCCTGTTGTTCACTCCCAGCTTCTGGCAGTCAGAAACTTAAGACACCAGAGCATGGGGGTTGCATCCTTGATCATTTTAGCTAATAGCCTATCCTCCATGACCTATCCTCCATGAATTTATCTAATTCTTTTTTAATCCAGTTGTAGTTTTGACCTTCACAACATCCCCTGGCAATGAATTCCACATGGTGACTGTGCATTGTGTGAAATAGTACTTCCTTTTGTTTATTTTAAACCTGCCTATTAATTTAATTGGGGAACCCCTCCCCCCCAGTTCTTGTATTAGGTGCCACTGCACATTGAGCGGCTGTTTTCAGAGAACTATCCACAATGACTCCAAGATCTCTTTATTGAGTGGTAACAGCTGATTTAGACCCCATTGTTTGTATATATAGTTTGGTTTATGTTTTCCAATGTGCATTACTTTGCCTTTATCAACATTGAATTTCTTCTGCCATTTTGGTGCCCAGTCACCAGTGTTTGTGAGAATGCTTTGTAAATTTTTGTAGTCTGCTTTGGACTTAACTATTTTAAGTAATTTTGTATCATTTGCAAATTTTGCCACCTCACTGTTTACCCCCTTTCCAGATCATTTATAAAGATGTTGAACAGCACTGGCCCCGGTACAGATCCCTGGGAGACACTGCTATTTACCTCTCTCCACTATGAAAACTGACCATTTATTCCTACTCTTTGTTTCCTATCTTTTAACCAGTTACTAATCCATGAGAGGATTTTCCCTTTTAATCCATGACTGCTTACTTTGTTTAACAGCCTTTGGTGTGGGCCCTTGTGAAAAGCTTTTCCGTGAGCCCAAAAACTCTTTATCCACTTGTCCATGTTTGTTGACCCCCTCAAAATATTTTAATAGATCAGTGACGTATGATTTCTCTTTACAAGATCCATGTCGATTCTTCCCCAACCAATCATCTATGTGTCTGATAATTCATTTCTTTATTACACTTTTAACTAGCTTGTCTGGTACTGAATTTAATCTTACCAGACTATAATCATCAGAGTCACCTCTGGAGCCTTTTTAAAATATCAGTGTCTCATTAGCTACCCTCCAGTTATCTGGTGCAGAGGCTGATTGAAGCAATAGGTTACATATGACAGTTAGTAGTTCTGCAGTTTCATATTTCAGTTACTTCAGAACTCCTGGGTGAATACCATCTCGGGTGAATACCCTGGCGACTTATTACTGTTTAATTTATCAGTTTGTTCCAAACCTCCACTAGTGACACCTCCGTCTGGGACAGTTCCTCAGATTTGTCACCTAAAAAAGAATGGCTTGGGTATAAGGATGTTTCTCATATGCTCTGCAGCGAAGAGCAATGTAAAGAATTCACGTAGCTTCTCTGAACTTCCTTGTCTTCAGTGAGTGCTCTGTTAGCACCTTGATTGTCTGTTGGCCCCACTGACTGGTTGGCAGACTTCCTTCTTCTGATGTACTTAAACATTTTTTTTTGCTGCTAGTTTCTGTCTTTTGCTACTTGCTCTTCAAATCGTTTTTTGGCCTGACTAATTATACTTTTATACTGACTTGCTCCTTTCTCTTTTCCTCACTAGGATTTGACTTCCAATTTTTAAAGCATGCCTTTTTGCTTCTAAGTGCCTGTTTTACTCTGCTGTTTAGCCATGGTGCAGACATGCCAAACCCGCGGAGAAAATGCAGAAATTGAGCTTGTTTTGGGCTTAATTGGCTTGTGAGTTGCTTGTTGGCTAGTTTTTGGCTTGTAACTTAGTTTGGCTTGTAGTTTGTTACTTGTTGTAGCTCAGGGATCAGCAACCTTTGGCCTGTGGCCCGCCAGGGTAAGTCCCCAGGCAAGCCGGGCCGGTTTGTTTACCTGCCGGGTCCGCAGGTTCGGCCGATTGCAGCTCCCGCTGGCTGCGGTTCACCCTCCCAGGCCAATGGGGGCTGTGGGAAGTGGCGGCCAGCACATCCCTCTGCCCATGCTGCTTCCCGTAGCCCTCAATGGCCTGGAGTGCCGAACCGCGGCCAGTGGGAGCTGCGATCGGCCGAACCTGCAGACACGGCAGGTAAACAAACTGGCCCAGCCTGCCAGGGGGCTTACCCTGGTGGGCTGCGAGCCAAAGGTTGCCAATCCCTGTTTTAGCTTGTTGCTTGTTTTTTTTAATCAGCTCCCGGCACGCAGGGGCAAGGGGGGGAGAGAGTCGGGGTGCACAGAGGGCCCACCACAGTCCCAGACTGCATGCTGGGGGAATCTAATCATTCAGAGTATTGGGGTTCTTAGGGTTTGGCTTGTTTGGGCCTTGTTTTGAAATAGGATTAGCTTGATTTTTGGCTTATTGTGAAAGTTGGGGTGCTTATTTACCGTGTTAAAGTTGGCAACTGTGCCATGGTGGCATTTTTTGGTCCTCTTACTATTGTTCTTTGTTTGCATTATACATTTAGTTTAAGCCTCTTTAAGCCCGTAAGAAATTCACATGCATTTGCAAAATTCAGATGCATATTGATAGGTTGATTTTCAGCCTCCAAATGTGAGGGATATTTTGTTCTGGGGTTTGGGTTTAGGCTTATTATTCATTTTAATATAAGATTGATTGTGGGATTTTCTTTGATTTTTTTAAAAATAAATTGATATGGCAAAGCTGGAGAAATAAATACAATGCTTAGTGTAAAATAAAATTCAGAACTCAAATAAATCTGAGCTTTATTTAAAAAATACTCTTTTCACAGAAGGATCTCACAGAAATGAGTTTTAGTCTACATAATATTGTTGGAAATTGTTTTTTTTGCAGCAGAACTGATGGCCCCACTATAGATGGCAGAATCCTGAATAAGACACTTTAATAAATAACCTTAAATTTGGTTATTAGAGGAGGGAAAAAGGCCAGCAACTTAGTATTCATATTACATTATATAGCCTTTTGTCCCTTAATCTTCAGCCTTATCCAATCTTGAAAGATTTATAGTTTGCTAATGTTATAAAGTAAAAGGAGAGTTTCCTACCCAAAGAGGTCAGTCAAATTCACTCCAATCAACAATCAGTGGATTAACACATCACTGAATGACTTATAACTTTACTGCCACCAGAACATTCCTGTTCAAAAACATGACAGTGAGAATGCCAAAACAGACAGCAGGGTTTATCTGCTGGTTGCTGCAGGTTTGAATGAATGCAAACCCTTTGGCCAAAGACTGCATTGGCTCACTCTTGGTTAAGAAGGAGTCTGTTCTCATAACTGGTGATATGGAAGTATATATTCTTCAAGAGTTTGTCAGAACGTCTGAATATTTTCATTTTGATAGAGATGGAACCAAACCAAATTCCTGCATGAACACTGCCAAAATAGGGGGCGGGGGAGGGCAGTGTCCATCTGGACCTGACTTGGGATCTGGACCCAGCTCCACTCAAATCAATGAAAGTTTTCCAATTGGCTCCAAAGGGAACAAAATCAAGCCAGTGGTGGTTGATCCCTCTATTCCTTACAGTGGGCCAAACCAAACCCGCAGATCTTAACACCTGAAACCCATGCAGAGAACTGGGATAGAGGAGCATCAAGAGATTGTTTTGTACCACCTTTGGGCTTTTGGGCTTCCAATTTGGGAGCACTATTTACAGCAGCCTAAGGAATGCTGTAATTTATGGGCAACAGCAATGGCCCCAAGGCATCATAGTGACAGCTGAGAATCACAGGAGCCGTGATTTGGCCACATCCTCTCCCCAGCCTCTGCTGGCTTTACACCAGTTGGGGATTCCCCAATGCCAGGTGAATCCTCAATTGGCTGTTCAAGTCTCTTTGGACCAGTACAGCAGTGCACAGGGACTGAAGCAGATCCAAGGATCTGACCCTCTACTGTTATCCTTCATTTGATTATTCATTTCACAAATAGGCCATACTGATACTCATGTCCAGTGAATTCTTCAAGGAAGTGATTGTAACTATTGTTCTGACAAAAAAGGACAGACACACTGGAAGAAACAACATCATTTTCAGGTACTAGTAAACTTACCTTTACTTTTGGTTGATGTTTAAATGCACATTAAAACTGATTGGCCAATTTTTCAGGTAGTGTAGTGGTTCTCAAACTTCATTGCACCATAACCCCCTCCTGACCACAAAAATTACTACATGACCCCAGGATCGGGGACTGAAGCTTGAGCTCACCCCAGCCCTGCTGCCCCGGGCTGGGGCGGGGGGTAATAGCTGAAGCCCAAGGACTTCTGCCCTGGGCAGGAGGCATGTAACCTTAGCCCCCTTTCAGCTTTGGCCGTGGGGCTCGGGCTTTGGCTTCAGCCTCAGCCCCAGCAAGTCGAACACCAGCCTTGGCTATCCCATTAAAATGGGATCAAAACCCACTTTAGGCTCCCGACCCATAGTTTGAGAACCTCTGAGCTAGTGTAAATTGGTATCGCAGTATTGAAGTGAGTGGAGTTACAAAAGTGAGAATCTGATCCAATATTTATGTTGTCTTTGCTTTATATAAATTAAGTACATGTTTGTCATTTAAAAAAGAAAATAGTAAACAAATATACAAATCTTGGGCCAAAGCCTTAGCTGAGGTAAAGTGACAGCACCATTTACTTCACTGGAACTATACTGATTTATGCCAGCAGAGGATCTGGCCCCTTACATACAACTTTCTTAATCTAAAAAAGTGCTTCCCAGCATCTGGAGGGATTAAGTCTGGAGGCACACATTTCAGGCTATAAGATTACCTATATGGCATATCTACAAACGTTAATTATCAAAAAATTATCCCCGTCCTTTTCTTAAATCCAGACATGATATTTGTCTCTGTGACCTCCTGTGTCAGTAAATTCCAAAAGTCAACTATATGTTACATGAAAACAACAAATCCTTTTGTTCTAAATCCATTGCCCATTTGTCTCATTGTTCATGTATATGTGATTGGCAAAAAGGGAAGGGCTGATTCATTCTCACTATGCCCTTCACCCTATCAAACACCTTAGTTAAATCCTTTGTAACTCTTTCCCCACGCAAGCTATATAACTCCAGTCTTGGCAACCTGTTTTATGGGAGCCTTGCCTTACCACTTCACCATGTTCACGTACTGTTACTTAGAGTCCAATAAGTGAGTTTGTCTGCTGAAAGGCAGGGCTTTCCTGCCAACTGTCAGCGGGAAGGATCAGGTGAATGAAAGGCACTCTCGAGTCTTAATCTGTTATGAGCTGCCAAACACCCTCTTGTCCAAGCCACTTTGATCTTTGGGGCTGGAAGGGCAGTCCTGCTTTATTATAAGGTCAGTATTTAAAAAAAATACACAGCTACTGGCATTTATAGCCAAAGCTCTTTCTATATGGTACATAGACCTCTTTGTAGTATGCCAGGGCAGAAGATTATGTGCATCCAGAGTATACGTGCAACTAACATCTTGTGGAAAAAAGAGCACATTGGAAATGGCATGATTAGTTAATTTTCAGAACATAACCTGCCTGCTTTAATTTTCTGGCCTATCTCTTTTTCCCTATTTTTCAATTCCTGACCCTACGTTTGGCCTCCATTCCGAATCCGTTACTTATTTCGGCTACTTTATGCTGGCTGGTGCTCCTGGCACTTGTTAGCAGCAACTTGAATAGGACCTCTCTGAAATTCTCATTATAGCAAAGCCTTGCCAATGCTGGAAATTAACCAGTGGCATGGTCAATTTATTCAAACAGTTACATTTTTATTACTTCTCTGTCATTGCCCTGATGTTTCAAAATCCAGAAATATAATGTTGTAAAGGATTGTACTTACAAATCTGAAAGGCAGGAAGTATTATGATTAATTCTCTAGTCCTCTTCAATATCCTACACCCCCGTTCCACATTGTCTAACAAATGCAGCCGTGACTGTGTACCGTCAAATTACATGTCTAACCACCAGTTGAAGTCTCGCCCAATGGCTGAAAGTTGTTACTACCTGATGCTTTTCAATGGATTATTTGAAATGAACTGACAATCTCAGTTTTATTCCTCATGGACAGATGATAGCAGTGATAGCAGATGACGGGACAAGGAGTAATAGTCTCAAGTTGCAGTGGGGGAGATTTAGGTTGGATATTAGGAAAAACTTTTTCACTAGGAGGGTGGTGAAACACTGGAATGCGCGAATCCCCTTCCTTAGAAGTTTTTAAGGTCAGACTTTACAAAGCTCTGGCTGGGATGATTTAGTTGGGATTGGTCCTGCACTGGGCAGGGGGGGTTGGACTAGATGGCCTCCAGAGGTCCCTTCCAACTCTTTTATTCTATGATTCTATGATGACCGCATCCCCAAAAGAACCATCACAGTTGTTACCTGTGTTGGCAGCCACAGCAGGGATATTGAACACTGTACGATCATTGAAGCTTCTTAAAGGGTATTCAGTGAGTGCATTTGCCTTATTCAGGGAAGACCAGTGAAATATGATTTATTAGATACAGCTGGTTGAAGAAAGGATGTAATTTTCACAAAAATATTTTTTAGAAAAAATTGAAACTGTAATGAAATATTTATTGAATTTTTTGACATTTTAAACAATTTTTGACATTTTTCAATCAGTCCTCTAGAAAGATAGACATTTTTATTACAATTTTCATAAAAAAATTCAGCCCAGTTTTTCATTGAAATTTGACATTTTGACAAAACTTGAAATTGCAAATTTTGAATTTTTTTGACCTACTATAATTTAAATATTTTTTTTATTTGGCTCTTTGATCAGTTCTCCTGGGCTTCTTGGTAGGAGATGCTTCTTTTTTCTTCGCTTCTTTCACTTCTATCTTTTTTTCAGACCTTGAAATATTGAAAGACAAATTAATATGACAAAAAGTTCTGTTCCTTTTAAAAACAAGAAATAGCATAATCTGATGGTTTAAGAGTAGGGCTGTCAGGAGCCAGAGTGCAAAATAGGATTTAATGAGTGCCTGGAAAGGCAGTTAGGTCCACCTTTAAACCACGGGCAACTTGAAATTTTGCGTTTCACCTAGAAAAGGTAACTTGACTGAAGTGGTTTTGAAAATCAAAATTTAGAAAAATAACATTTTTCCTTAAAAAGAGTTCAGTTTTTGAGTGCAAATAGGCTCACAATTTCATTTTCAGTTGAGCAAAAAATGTGAAATTTCAGGTATTTTATTGAACTTGACCAGTCTACTTATATTATAAACTCTGAATGGCCTTTAATCTTTGTGTGTGTGTATTGTGCATAGCAGAATAATAATATCTGTGTAGCACTGAATAATTGAATAAAATAAAACCCCTCAGATTTAGAGGTTTTGATTTAAATCAGAACTCCAGAGCATGTGAGATTCATCTACTACTGCTCTATATGCTTAAATGGGATTTGGAAAATATGGATTACATGGTGACTCAACTGATAATACATCCAGATTTTCAGCTGGTGTAAATCTGCATAGTTCCATTGACATCAGTAGAATATGCTGATTTACACTAATAAAGGATCTGGCCCTGCACAATATTTATCTGAAAGCAAATTAATAATATTGCTTCTCACAGGGACTAGTTGGAAAATTTTTATCAAAACATATTTTTGAGGAAAAATGGCGTTTTTTAAATCAGAAAAAACAATTCCCCCCTCCACCCCCCGCCCAATCTGTTTTCAGTAGTCAAAAACTGCAAAATTTATTGTCAGGGTTTTCTTTTCTTTTCTTTTCTTTTCTTTTCTTTTCTTTTCTTTTCTTTTCAGTTTTGGATTTTTGGGTTTTCAGCTTTTCAGTGAGAACCTGAAATGCTAAATGAAGAATTTCAACATAAATAAAAAAAAAATTTTTGCAAAGTTTTTTCACAAAAAATAAAATACATTTAGACCAACAATTCACTCATGAGTGATGACAAATCCTTGCCATAAGTGATAATAAAATATTACATTTTATTTGCTAACACATGTTCAATTCCAGTCTTTAAATTAATATTGCTGTTTGTGAATGAATCACAGCTACTTTCCTGTAAATGCAAGGCATGTGGTAAGCGAAAATAATCCCATGCCTGTTTGAATAAAGAATTCTTATGCCAAGAACTGAAACACCCTTCTTTCAGGCTGTCCCTGGATGTGACTGGATTTCAGTTATTTGTGGCATAATAATGATTGAGCCACTGCAATGAATCCAAAATTGATTCAAAGTGAAGGCTGGGCTAAACCAAAAAACCAACACAAAAATCCCATCTGGAATGTTTAGACCCAATGCATATTTTAATGCTATACTCTGGGTTACACTCAGGATACAACAGAACTTTTCTAGTGGTATTGCAATCTTGTTTGAGTGGCATGGCTGAATATTTTATTCTTTTTTTAAAAAATCCTCTGGCAAAGGAAAACAAATCAGCTTGTGCCCTTTTCTAGTTTCTTTTTCTTTGAGAAAAACAAAACCAAATTGAACTAACAAAAATGAAAAACAAAAGCATGTGATTGTTATATGGGGACACAGCCATGCCAGATTAAGCACCTATCTTGTTGCTGACAATGACCTGGACCAGATGGTTCAGAGAAAGGTGAAAAAACCCTGAAGTGGGCAATTATGGAACAGCCTGCCCATAGGAAATTTTTTTTTCAAACCCCCATTATTTAGAGGTTGGACTAAAGGATGAGGGTTTATAAACTTCCAATCTTAAAAAAAATCCCGTTATAAAGTAACTATGGATTATCTCATTTTCCATATAAATGCACAATCATTTTTGAATCCTGTTAACCTTGTCTACATGGGGACACTGAGGAAAATTAATCTGAAATTAACTAAAGGTATGAATGTAAAGTGGATTAGTTAAATTGTATCAAACCCCTGCGTGGACTTTCTCATTTAGAATGAAAGTGGCCTTACTTTGATTTAGTTTCATTTATCAAACTGGATTAAGGCCACCTTAATTCTGAATGAGAGTATCCACACAGGGATTTAATGCAGTTTAACTAATTTACTTGAATTTTCCTGAGTATCCCAATGTAGACAAGTCCCTGAGTAATATATTGTAGCAGTGAGTTCCATAGGCTATTTGTAGTGTGTATTTTAACAAGTTCCCTTTTTCAGTTTTAAGTTTGTTGTGGACAGTTAATATCACCACAACTAACTACTGTCAGTTAGCCATTAAAGCAACACCTAATTTTAAAAGGTTATTTCCTACTGTAACCTTTGTTCCTTTATTTAATTTATGGTGAATTGCAACAATTGGTCCCAAGACTCCTCCTTTTAAGGTTATTAATTTCCCTTCTGAAGGCCTGTAACTCTAATTTGACTGAAGGAATGGAACATTAACAAATTTTAGTTCTTATGATCTCAGTCATCAGAGGCCCTGCGGGCCCTAAACTCCCATGGACATCAGTGGATAAAATAGACTGAGCCATGCCTTTACATTATTTATTATTAATTATTATCGTTATTATAATATATATAATATATATATAATATATATATATATTATATTATATAATTATATATTATATATATAATATATATATATTATATATATAATATATAATATATATTATATTATATAATAATATAATATAATATATATTATATATATATAATATATATTACACGCCTTTGTCACCTCCCATCTGCACTGTAATGCAACGTACTTGGGCATGAAGCCATCAGCCCTTCGCAAACTCTAACTAAATCAGAGTGCAGAACATATCTCAGCAACAAAACCACATCAGACCAATTCTTGGCTGTCTGCATTGGCTTCCTACAGAATAACAAGTCAAACTGAATGCTTGGTCCTTATCTTCAAGGGACTCAATGGCCTAAACCCAGGATATCTAAAAGATCACCTAAAGATCTGGGATGAGGATCATGGCTGACAACTTGCTCCTCAGGCACAACGGAACTTTCTATCACATGGATAAAGCTTGTCTATGCAGGAGACCGAGCTTTCCCAGGGACTGGTCCAAGACTGTGGAACAAATTCCCACAGAAACGAAGAACCAACTGTGACACTAAGCACCCCTGTATTCACACCCTGCAAACTATTGCCATGATCTTTGTAAAAAATATGGATTGTGAGGTATCATTTGAAAACTAATAACTCACTGATCATTAACAGTCTTGCGTGAGGTATGTACATGATGGGTATTAAGAGTTATGAATTATAACTGTGTGTGTGAACCAGGTATATCAGGGGGATTTGTTAAACGGGTCTAGTCTAAACAAAGGAATGAGTGTTTACCGCAATTAATATAGAAGCAGTAAATAAGCCTCACACTAACAAGTGGGGGAAAAGACAGCATGATGTCTACACCCAGCAGGAGAGAAAAGTTCAGTCTAGGTTTTGCTTTTCTGAAGAAGCCACTTCAAAGATTTACTGCGCTATAAAGACAGGGGGATTGAACGTCAAGTGGTAAGCAACTGAACCAGCTGATTGTATACAACAGTGGTTTTTAACCTGTGATCCTCGGACCCTTGGGGGGTCTTCTTTGTCTGTTTTGTACAGCACAGAGCATACTATATTAAACAAATAAGTCCTATCTCAGGCTAACTCCCATTCACGTGCTGATATCATGGCAAGCACATTTACACAGTTCCAAGGTTGCTGATGCATCAACATTTTGCAGCATCTTATTAACTGCACAGGAATGATGTTCTGGTGTTAAAAATAGTTTGACGCTCTCTCTGCTATTTGTTGCTCATTATCAACATTCCCTGCCAGTTCTACATTCCCTTTAAATGGGAATTTGGCCTCAGTTCAGTGGGAGTTTTGCCTGAGTTAGGACTTCAGAGATAGACCTGTTTATCATGTTTCTTGCATACATAGCAGAGCAGGGTGAATGTTTGGGTAGTGAAGGGGATTGGCTCACCTTGTGATTTACTTTGAGTTTGGGGTTTGAATAAACCAAAACACACACGCTGAAATTGAGTCCAAACCAAGGCGTTTCACCTGATTTCATATGTAAACTGAGTTCTGGATAGTTTGGACGCAAAACTATATGTCAGCCAGGTGCGTCTGAAAGTTTTTGAACTTTGCAGAATGTTTAAAGAAGCTGGGCTGAATTTCAAATCTGCAATGGAACATGAAAGCAGGTGAGTTTCATGTGGTTTCAGGGTTTTATAGTGAATATTTTGCATTGTTCTAATAATGACAGATTTAAAAAGCAAACCTTACCAGATGTACTTTACAAAAAAAAATAAAAAATCCTAGAATTAGATAGAGAGCGGAGCATGGTAAATGAATGGATGTGTTCTACTGCTCTCTACTGAAGAGAAATCGACACACAGTTGAGCAGTTCTAAGATCCTATACTGTCCACATGTAACAGAGTTTAAGTGGCAGGAAGCTGTGGTTTCATAAGAGAAAACACTGCAAAGTTCTGCGTAATCACAGTATGCAGGATAGTGACAACTCATTTAAGGATAAAAGTGTGAGGTTGATGATTATTTTACTTTTTTAAAAAATTTCAGATTAAGATATCAAGTTAGCTGGTAGATAATTTATAAAGAGAAAAAAGAATAAATATGTTAAATAAATTATTTTATTTGTGAAGAGCTAAATGGATATAGATTTTTTGAACAAGGTCTCCTTAAAAGCAAAGTAAACCAGTCCCATACTTCTCTAAAGGCCTGATCAAAAACCTATGAAAATCAGTAGGAGTTTTTCGATTGACTTCAGTGGGATTTGGATTAAGTCCTAGATCCTGAAGTTCTCTTTCCATGGTGAACAGATTCATGGGGCCAAATTCTTAATCCCAAGCAAGCTACGCTGATTTACACCAATTGAATATTTGGGCCATAGTGTTTATTATCATTATTATTGTACTGTCATAACACTGAGAGGAGCTAACCAGGATCAAGGCCTCGCTCTGCTAGCCCCTGTGCACGTTTATAATGAAAAGAGAATCCCTGCCTCAAAGGGTTTACAGTCCGTATCTGGAGTTAGTAATGTCATCTTTTTTATATGCAAGAGTTAAATTAGCGTGGGCTGCATAGGTGAAAGAGCCTATTTTCTCAGAGAAATTTTCTGTGAAAAATTTCAAGTTTTCAGTGAAACACTGAAAACGAAGACATTTTAGCTGAAAACTTTTGGCTCAGCACTGAAAATATTAGTTCAGAAATGTCACCACTGTACCTCACAAGAGTTTTAATTTGGGGCCTCATGCTCCCATTCACCTCCCATTCAGTAGGGCTCCCTGATCAGACAACACCTCCTACGATGCACCAAAGGGTCTATTGTACTAATTTAGATGGAGTAAATGGGCCAAAGGTGTTCACATAATCCAGTCACTGTCCAATATTAAAACAGTGTAAACAAGGTTTGGGGTTTAGTATACAGAGACCTCAGCCTGCTTAGTATCATGGCAAATACACCATTAAACATCCTTTTAACACTTTATTAAAGATACACAGAAGAAGGGAAAAAAACTACAGCGTTTGAATTGTAAAGAATTAAGTCAGGCTTTCATCTTCACAACAATTCTTGTTCCCTTTCCCTTTAACTGGGGAGAGTTTAAGAAGGAAAAACCCCTTTGTCTGACAGATGATATCAAAGATGGTAATAGCTGTTCTTTTGGGTTAAAGAGAAGAAATTAGTTGAGAGAAGCTGGAGCTGTTGTTGTTGCTTCTTTTGTTAAAGTGTGATCCCATTTCATCCCAGGTGATGTCTGGGATTCAGATGGAGCTGGTAGGGGTGGTCAACTGGATCCATCTCTCTGGCCCAGTCTGGTTAGGATATCTCTCAGGATTAGGATGACACTGGCCTAGGGTTGCAGGAGATGGTAGGAGCGGCAGCCATGATGGTGAAATTTGCTCCGTCTGTTCTTCGGCATTCTCCCCCCCCCAAGGTCTCTTTCTTTACGGATTCACAAAGGGAGTGATGGGTGGAATAGCTCATCCCCTCATTGTTTTGTCCACCGATTAGGCCTCATATCCAACACACCAATTTCTGGCTCCACATTTTCTGTTTTTACCAAGCAGGATTTTAACATACTCATTGAACCAAAACAGGAGGCCTTTTTGTTTAAATTAATTCAGTCTATCTCCTTTTTGTATCTTTTCCCATCAACATTTGTTATTATAGGTTACTGTGACATCTTATGGACTTTCACAGACTTTTTACAGCTGAGTTCAGAATTAAATCTATAGGCCCAATTATCATAACAGGTCCCCTTCGGTGAATTGCTATGGTGCATGATGGCAGTCCATGGACATAGTGCATGGTGGGGCATGAAATGTAAGCAATTATTCTCTGCTACATAACTATACACACCCAACCACTATAAACAACATGCTTAAATTAGGTACATTCACTTCCCCCCAGTGAATCCCGGCTTGAGTCACTTTTTGTGTATAGGTGCAAATACAGTATTTTCCTAAAGAGAGCCTGTCCATCAACTCCATTTTTTTTAGCAGCTCATAAATGTGAAAAATTATTTAAGGATAAAAGTGAGGCTGATGGTTATTTTACATTTTAAATTAATTCAATTTTTTAAAAAGATATTAATTCGGTTGGTGGATAATTTATAAAGAGAAAAAAGGATAAATATGTTAAATAAATTATTACGACAAAGAGTTTGCCAAGCATGACTCAAGACTACTTGCAGGTTGGAAAAATGTATCTGAACACATCCCAAAGCCAGAATGGGAGCAACCATGTTCGAGCATTATATATTATGAATACAGGGTTGAGGCTGCAATGGAATCAGGATCTTAAAATAACCCACACTGATCATCTGCTTTCACTGTGAGAAGCTCACACTTTCCCTTGCTTAAGCTAGGTTAACTTCTTTCAAGAAAAAATAGCTTGTTCTCTATGAAGAAAAGAAGCAAACTGATCACCACCAGAATAGTATATTTTGGGTTTCCCCCACCATTACCTCTACCCCATTACTAGGCATAACATGATAGTTTCTCATGAAATAGTTAGTGTTCCATGACAGACATACTTTATATAGTACTTGGCACATCTAGATCCATTTTACTCTTGGGCATCAACATCTTTCCCTAAAGATGTTGGCACATGTCATTAATTCTTCCGTGAAATGTTTCTTCAGCTCCCTGCAGGAAATATAATGCCCATAATTCATGGACAAGGTAGTACATGTTCCATTCAGTGATTCATCACTGCCTCATATGGTCAACAAAGAATTTCTCTGCCCCTGTTCAAATCACTATACAAAATGAGCTTTGTCTCTTTCCTTGTAATTGTCGTTTGTTACAAATCTGAGATTTTTGTGATTCATTTCACACTGAGTCTACAACTCTGAGTCACAACTAAAACATTTGAAGAAAAAATGTGAATAGCTTGTATGAGCATATTTTGGCTAAACAGCAACTTCATGCACAGAGTCAGACTCTTCGACTCTTATTTGCACTGGTGTCAGTCCAAAGAAAGTCCTTTGACTTTTGTGGAGCTACTCTGCATTTACACCAGTGGAACAGAGAAGAATTTAGTCCATTAATTGAAATACATTTCTCAAATGTAACTTATTTACAATGACTATTGGCCAAGACCTACTTGTCTTAGGCATATAAAAATTTCTATTGATTTTAATGGGACTTTTGCATGAATAAGGCAAGCAGAATTTGACCCAGTTCCCTAGAGGGTAACACCTCTAGGTTAGTCATTTTCTCTCTGCATTAGCAATTTTCAAATTACAGGTAAGGCAGAAACCTTGCTAATATTGTGGGAAATACATCTACACAGTAAAAAAGTTGCTGATGCATTAACATTTCACAGCATATTAACCACACAGGAAAAATGTTCTGCTATTAAAAATAATTTGACACTGTCCCTGCTATTTGTTACTCATTATCAACACTCGTTGCCAGCTCAACGTTCCATAAAGAATGTAAATCCAAACTTGGGAAAATGAGGTAGGGAATATGTGCATTGGCTGATGACATCATCTGCCACGAATGGCTATAAATCTTAAGCGAATTTGCAAGTACAAATGTGTAACTCTGAAGGTGCCAGATTTCACGCCTGCATGTTTGTAGCTTGCAAATACATCAAGTGCAAAACTTGAGAACATATTTTTTTTCTCCAAATAAACTCAGATATACCTTGGTGATTCCAATCAAGCAAACAAAAAAGGCAGGCAGTCTCTTCTAGAGAAAATATGGTGTAATATTTTATCAAATTGCCATTTTATTTTATTTTAGACATTTTCAGTTGCTTTGAATACTCCATTTATGCCTTCATCAAAATGACAGATTGACAGTCTGGAAAGAGTTTAGAAATTAAGGTTATACTGTAACTTCAAGAAGTCTTCTTGCATGCAGAGTGCCCCATAAGTGAGTGTTAAAGCGCTAATGCCATTTGGACAGGATAATACTAGTTAGCATGTCCAAACCTCTTAAAAGTACAGTCCAAACTATTATATTGCCAATTAAGCAGGAAGGTGGAAAATTCTCATCTTTCTATTGGCATGAAAAAGGGTATTTCTAGTGTTTTACACACACACACATGCACTGAGAGAGAGAGAGAGTCCCTGATCTCATATGTAGGCTCGGCAGAATTAAATTCATATTTTTAAAATAATTTCAATGGATAATATTGATGTTTATTTTAAAGAATTTTTTTGTATTTTTATTTATTTTAATTTGCACAGTTGTGCAAAGTTATGGTCTATAAGCCCTTTTTTACTGTTATCTATTTAAATGTTCACAGTTGTGGGAAATTATGGGGGTGTGTCAGACACTATGGGTGCAAATGATCATTGGATTTGAAAATTAAAGCGTTATATCCATTAAAACACAAATTGTCAACCTCACATGTCAAAATAAGCAAAATAAATATTCTTAAATCAAACTTCAATAAGTTCTCAAGCAGCATTTTCTTACTTTGCCTATCTGTACAATTCAATTATTATTGATGAACATATTTTTCATCAGTTTGTGTGTGTATAGTAAAATCAATGTTTACCCACATTTACAGATAAAAATCTAATCCTTACAGGTTTACATCTATGGCAATCTGGCTCCAGGAAATATCTTTTAGGGATGCACATGAGTCTGTTCTGAGGAGGTTAGTTCTTCCCCATATATGGACTCTCACTATAAAAGCCAAAAGTGATCTCCACAGCATTTGAGTCTGGAGGTGAATCAGAAAAAGACAACAGCTGCTTTTATTAAGACTAAAAGATAATGAAGCTGCCATTAATTGAAAATGATAGAGCACAAGCAATCTGGATAGTGAGAGAGAGAATTCAGTGCTGTCTGGTTCCGCAGATACTCCAGCATCCAAACTATGAAGCAGATGCTCAATCATGTTACATGATTAGAACAATCATTCATAGGCTGATTTTCACAGAATGAAGTTAACACTGTTTCCAGCTATTTGTGGAAACAACTGATACACATTACTGTTACTTTGAACCTATAGGCAATCCAGTGTGCTAAATGTCCCTACAGTTTTATCCAATGCCTAGTGACATCAGAGGGAGCTTTCCATTGGCTTCAGGGGGCATTGCATCAGCCTTTAGCGGGGTGAGTTGGGAAGGAGTTCAAACTCAAGATAAACAGCTGCGGAACATAAGAAGTAGGACAAAAAGCTGTCTGAAATACTCATTGAAACCTCTTTAAACTAACTGACTTTGCAACTGACTTGTCCATGATAAATACTGTTCAAAAATCTATGGGTGAAATTCTGGTCCCATCAAAGTGAATGGCAAAACTCTCATTGACTTCAGACAGGCAGGATTTCACCCTGTGACTTGGGCAGTTTTGCCATGACCAGTTCTGCACCCACATTGCACACACTCACCTTATGTACTAAGATCAACTTAAATCATGCAGTATAATAAGAGTCATTAGTTAGTAACCTCCTTGGCTTTTGGGGGCCCTTAAAAGATGTCCTTGTTTTGGATGCCATAAATGCTCCTAATTTTTTAATCTCTAGTTCAGCTATTACACTACTATATTCCCCCCCTCCACCTGCTACCTCCTCTATGTTCTACCACTAGAAAATAAACTGTTTCTATTTAAGTTGTTAAAATATCAGTTTATTAATTCTGTAAGTTTTAGCTAAAATGTCAGAGCATCTGCTTTCAAACTGTAGTACTGAAGTTCTCACACAATTAAAATCTTCACTTTTGCCAACAAAATTTAATGGAAAGAAAATGATTATTCTTCCATTGTGTCTCTGTGTGTGGGAAAGGGAGAGGGGGAGGTTGTTAAGTTTTTACTTCTACGATCTGTAACTGAACAATGACTGAAAACGTAGTAGTACTGAATTAAATCTATTCTCTATTAACCCCACTGAGTGACACAAATTGTGCAATAACAATGCACTAATAATAGTACATTTAAAATGATGTATGCAGATGCAATTTTCTGCACCAGCATTTAAGTAGTTATGCAGCTTTGTCTATTAGGAACATTATGCTGGAAAGAGTTTGCACAGATTTTCCACTGCTCCTTGCAGTCACTAGCACTCTGAAACCATCTCCTATTTCAGAAGTCCTTGTTGTATTTACCACGTATTACTGAAAATATTTATGTGGTCTACCAAGGTAAAAGGTATTAGACAACTACACATTGCATAATATTCTAAATAAAATATTCCTTTTACACTTCTGGGAGGGAGTGGGGAGAAAACCCTCTCTAAAGTGGATTAACAAAACCAAGATAAATATGCAGCAATACTGAATGACTGCCCGCAGAAAGCTTTTAGCTTCTATTACAGCTAACATTCTATTAAGGGCATCTCCTGGCCTTGGCTGGCTTTGTGGCAAGCACTAGCTGGAGCTTTTCAGTGCAGCGTCTCCATGGCCACAGAGTTCTACTTGTATCCTGATGAGAACTGAATCCAACTAGATGAGCCTATGGATTGGTTAAGCTAATGTGGAGTTGAGTTACCCACCCTCACTCTCACACATGGAGAGACTTCCATTGACTTCAGAGGTTTGAATCAGGCATTTAGGGCCAGATTTTTAAAAGCATTTAGGTGCCTAACTCCCATTGATTTCAATAACCTTAATGACATAGGCCCTGATACAGCAAAGTACTTAACCATTTGCTTAGGTTCAAGCCATTAGGGAGAGAAATGGCACCAAATTCACATTCATTTCAATAGTGAAGTTCTCTCATAAGTACGTCACTGGTACTTCAACAAGTGCATGAGTACTTTGCTGAATGGGCCCCAGTTCAACAAAGAACTAAAGCAGATGCTGAAGACTAGAGCTGGTTGGACCATTTCTGATTAAATGCAATTTTGCTGAAATATGCTGTGCTTTCAAAGCTGAAAATGTTTTGTGGACACATATGGGTCTCAAGATGGTTTATGTACATATGTGAGATAGAGTCAGTCTCTCTCTCACACTCTATATCCTGAATGGGCAGAGTAGGGACCTGGACCTGGGTTACCCATATCTCAGGTTAATGCCCCAGCCAGCTACAGTAAGAATTAATGATTACAGTATTGCTAACTGCAAGTGTTCAAAAATCGTGAGATTGGATTAAAAACCATGGGAGTTTTTTTTAAAATAATAAAGTTTGTATTATTTTTATTTGATTTTTGAGCCTTTAGGGAGCACTTGGATCACATTTTCAAGCTTTTCTCTGCAGCCATGAGGGCTAGAAACTTACTTTAAAAAAAAAATGAGCGCTGACATTCTCACCTAATTACAGGATTCCAGAAGTTGGGGCTTTAGGAAAAACAACTAATACTGTGAGACTTGTGATAAAATCTCAAGAGCTTGAAACACTGTATTGTAACAGAGTTACTGTGCTGGGTGGTCGTGTGGGTGTTTTTGGCACACTCACATCTAGTGACTGTGGCTCCTAGGAAGACCCCCCGTTTCAGGAAGTAACACTGAGAGGAAGTTCAGAGGTGGGAGTGGGAGCTTCCCAGCTGAAGTAGACAGCAAAACTGTTTTTACTAGCAACACCAGCAGCAGGAGGGGAGCCACCTCTTCTAGTAATAAATTGATGTGGTTCAGCTGTTTGCTGAGCTCATATTCCAGGGACTACGCCTGCCTGTGCTAACCCATCAATAAGGAGACTACAAGGTCACTTAACAGTAGTATCAGCACTATGGGCTTGATTCAAAGCTCGCTGAAGTCATGGAAAGATTCTCATTGCCCTCAATGGGCTGTGGATCAGGCCCGATGAGTCCAATACAATCAAGGGAACATGCTGGCAACATTCATTAGCACCTCCATACTCCAGAATTTCAGGGGTCTGGATGAAATCAGATGCAGAAGACCTAGACCACTTCTAGTTTGGGTTGTGAAATATCAAAACTTTATCAATATTCTTTTGCAGGACACACCAGCTCTAAAACTATGAAACAGCACATTGTCACACAACAAATAAATTAAGAACATCAATTATAAACAAAAATTAAAAGCCTCATGTCAGCACCAGTTAAGGTTGCTAAGTGACAACAGTGTAGTTACCTATCACATCACAACTTCAATGGGAGTTGGATCAAACCCAGTGTAATTATCTGAACCAAGCCAA
This sequence comes from Natator depressus, assembly GCF_965152275.1. Taxonomy (NCBI): domain Eukaryota; kingdom Metazoa; phylum Chordata; order Testudines; family Cheloniidae; genus Natator; species Natator depressus. Next base: position 25,076,565 of record NC_134236.1, read on the forward strand.
ACCCTTCAATGTCTTAGTCGTCCTATCAATGAGAACATCGCATGGTAGAAACAAGGCCCTTCATTTTTTGTTTTTATTTTGTGTAAAATTTCCTGGGAATTTATCAGTTTATTACATTTTTTAAAAAAAAAAGCAGGTGAAAATCAGTGCAAACTTTAACTTCACAGTTTTCTGGATAAATATCAGGGTTAATATTGGGGATGGGAGGATAGAAAAAAGCAACAGAGAGAAAGTAAGACTACTGAAAGGAAAAGCAGTTTAATGCTATGGTTTATTTTATGAACTGTACGTTAGCTTACATAACTGCACGCACATACATCTGTATGATACACAGTGTCTCTTCTACTGCATTGCCTTATTTTAACAGACAGCCCTGCATTTACACTTACACTAATTTATTTTTAACATAAACACACCTACCTAATGTAATGTACTGGATTTTCTTAATATAATCAAAAAGAAAAGGAGTACTTGTGGCACCTTAGAGACTAACAAATTTATCTGAGCATAAGCTTTCGTGAGCTACAGCTCACTTCATCGGATGCAGTATAATATAATATAATCAGTATATATAATATATAATCAGTGTTTTCATGTACTTGAGTGGTCCAAAATTTGGGTGAAAATCAGTACAAACTGAATAATAGTTTTTGTAAAACCTGGGGATTTTTCAGTAAAAATCAGTAAAAATTGAAAACAAAGGGGCTTAGGTATAAATAGGCAGAGAGGACAACATATATCATGAAATGTAATGAAGTGGCCACCATAAGGGAAAGACCTGGACTCAGAGCTGAAGGAACGGCAGGCTCGTAAGATAAGGAAAAGCTAAACAATTTAGACTGAACCCCTTGTGACCCAGTTCAAGTATTTTTTTAGTTGATTACATGAACCTGACCTACTATGTACAACATAAAGCACGAAGTTTAAAAGGTATGAGGAAAATGCAGTTAAAGGAGCTCATAAATGAGACTGACCCTACCAAAATTTTGCAAAACACACTAGAATCATATATATATATATAAAAGACTAGGTTTAGAAATGCGACATTTTTACTTATTATCAGAAGTTGCATGTTATAGCAAGAGGGATTACTGCTGGTTTTAATTAGGGGTGTGTGCCAAGTGTTTAAGAATTTGGGTTTAATTTGAATTTGGATTTAGCCCAACATTTACATGGCTGAGCTCTTACACTGTAATAAGAACTAATGAAAGAGAAAAATAACGAAGAAATGTCAGCATTTAATATTATATACTAAGTAATTTATGGTGCATTATATAATCACGTAAATGTCCATGACTCACGTTGTCATAGGTCACCATAAATCATTAATATTGAATCTTGGAAAGTGGAACAATGGCAAAGTTCAGGTTTCATTCAAGAATCTTTCAACTTTTTTTTTATTGAAGCACTAACATCTCCTGGGCTCCTCCGTCCATGTTGTGAAATGTGGGGTGACTGGGTAAGTCACATCATGGGCAACACTGGAGCCTGGGAAATATGAATGGACTGTTGTTTCTGAAGACAGAAAAATGCTGTAAAATTTTTATTCTGTTCAACAAAATAAACAAAAATTTCAAGTCTCCTGTAAAACCTTGCTGCCCAAATATTTTCACAAGTCACCAGCATGTCAGGTATGGAATTATCACCCTTCACCCACATTCCATCCTTTCTTCTGGAGACTGATAATATTTTGAACTTGTATAGTACCTTCCATCTCAGAACCCCACAGCACTTAACCATCAATTAATTTAGCCCTGTGCGGTAGGTGTTATTCTCAAGTTACAGAGAGGAAAACTGAGCATAGAGACATTATGTGACTCGTCCATTAGTACACAAGTCTCTGACAAAGTTTCCATCTCTTGATTCAAAGTCCTGTGACCTCACCACAAGACTAACCCTCCTCGTTTTTGGTTTTTGAAGTCCAGCCTATCTTCTAATACCACATTTTGAAAGGTTTCAGAGTCACAGCCGTGTTAGTCTGTATTCGCAAAAAGAAAAGGAGGACTTGTGGCACCTTAGAGACTAACCAATTTATTTGAGCATAAGCTTTCGTGAGCTACAGCTCACTTCATCGGATGCAATATTATATACTTCCTAATGAGCTCTCTTGGATTTGTGCCAGTAACAGCTGTGCTTTGTGGCCAGCTAAGATACCACTTGTAACTACAAAAATCCCCCGTGGTTTCACTTCTATAGTCCCAACCCTCCCACTAACTTCCAAAAGTGTTTTAGGTGTACAAGAAAAACAGGATATGGACCTGTACTGAAACAAACTCTGGCAAGTGATTAGGTTAAAAATGTAGGTTTAGTAAACAGATATCAGATGTAAAATTAGAAATACTTTTATAAAATTGAAAGACAATCCATTGCAAATTACTATTTTTTTAAATGAAGTATTCTTCTGTACAATATTGTAATGCAAATATTGCAGCCCCTATCACTCCATGAAGAGCTACTGATGACGGCACTTTCAGTATTCAAAAATGTTTGAATTCCTTGTTCCTCCAGAACAAGGAAGTTAGGCCTTAGTCTGTGTCTGAATTAATAAGACAACCTGCCAGGAAGCAACAACACTGGCAGAAGTTGGGCTGTTTATGTGCCAGTGATGGGGCCTCCACAAACACCAGGAGTACACAGCAAACAATGATGATTTTAAAAAAGGGTTTTTTTTAGGTGGTTACATATTTCGTAACTGAAGTTATTAATGTGGGTTCTGGACTGTGAAACCAAATATAAAGTTCATTAAAATATCCAGCAAGCATTTGTGTGGCTCCAAAAAGAAAAGCATTTGGTTTTCGATTTCCCTTCTTCTGCCCCCGCCACTTGAATCCCCTCAGGCCAACATCCTTTTCCTGTTCAAACTGAACTGCAGCTTTTCCAAGAAATGAATATGTTTAATAAAGATTAAGGCTGAGATTTTCAAAAGACCCTAAGGGAGTTAGGTGCTCAACACTGATTTTGTTTCAGTGGGATTTGAGCAATACATTACTCCTAACCTATATAGATTAATGGCTGAAATTTCAAACTACCCATTGTTAAAGATGATCTGTATTTTACCATAGTTAAAAGCAAGGTTGAGTTATCCTCATACTGTTTTCTTCAGAGACTCTTTTTTCCTTCTCATATCCACAAACACCCAGAACTAGTTGCATTTCTTTGCCCAAGCTCAATCAAAGCCTACAACAGAACCTCACAGTTATGAACACCAGAGATATGAAGTGACAGTCAACCACACACCTCCTTTGGAACTGGAAGTACACAATCATGACACAGTAGAGACAAAAAAAAAGAGAGAGAAGATAACGTAAATACAGTACAGTTCTGTGTTAAAGGTAAACTACTAAAAAATAAAGGGAGTTTAAAAAAATTTGACAAGGTAAGGAAACTGTTTCTGTGCTCATTTCATTTAAATTAAGATGGTTAAAAGCAGCATTTTTTATTCTGAATAGTAAAGTTTCAAAGCTGTATTAAGTCAATATTGAGTTGTAAACTTTTGAAAGAACTGTAATGTTTTTTTCAGAATTACAAACATTTCAGAGTTACGAACAACCTCTGTTCCTGAGGTGTTCGTAACTCTGAGGTTCTACTGTAGTTGCCAAATGGAACCTCAGAGGAAAATTTTCTCATGGAATTTCCACTAAGACTTTTCACCTGTGAAGCCACTTTTAGTTTCATCCAGTAATCGCAGGGGAAGGACACCAGCAAGACCAATTTCCACTAATGAACCCCTTCTGCTGTTCTCTTCATTACTCCAGTTTCCCACACTAGAGTAAAAAATAGTGTCAATTGCAAGATTTTCCACGATTTTAAGGCCAGATCATCTAGTCTGGCCTCTTCCATAACACAGGCCACGGGATTTCCCCCGGTGGTTCCTGCATCTAGCCTGACAACTTGTGTTTGAACTAGAGCATATTTTTAGAAAGGTATATGCATGCCTCTATTGAAGAGGGACATTTGAGAGGCTCAGTCCTTCCAAAAATGTCTCAGAGGGACATCGAAGGAAGTGAAAGGTGTATGTATATTTTCTCCCAAATTACCCTATTTATAGTTCTCCAGTGTTTCTATGGGTATGTCTACATGGCAGCTGGGAGCATGCTCCCCAGTGCAGGTAAACAGATGTGCCAACTTTGCTCAAACTTGTGCACTACAGTAGGGTAGCTGGGGTAGCACAGATGGCAACTTGGGCTAGCCACCTGACTACTCAAGGGGTCCAAGCGAGTTTGTACTAGCCTGTACTGCTGCCTCTGCTACCTTGGCTACACTGCTACTTTTAGCATGTTAGCTCAAGTGCAGCTAGCTAGTGTCTATTTACCTGCACTGAGAAGCATGCTCCCAGCTGCAGCATTCATGCAGGACCCTAAGAGTATATGTGTTAAGTTTGCAAATATTTTTTCAATAACTTCTCACATTGATAAAAGGGGGGGGGGAACCTTGAATATACGTAGATGCAACACATACATCTCACTATAGCCACGATGTGTCATCGTTAAGATAAAAAATGTCGTGCAATAGTTGAGACTCAACTGTGATAGGCAGAATTATGGTAAAAATGGTACAATTTAATAAAGGGGTTTCAGGGGGATCTTTTGTTATTTTCATGGCTGTGATGGCTGAAACAAACAACAAATTGGCTTTATAGGTGGGATTTTCAAAAGCGCTCAGTGTTGATTCAGCTCCCGTTGAAGTCTACAAGCAGTTAGGCCAGTGCTTGCTAAGCATTTCTGAAAACCCTGCCTTTCAATCACCATCATTATTTTAGCTGAGAGAAAATTGAAATAAGGGGAGGAGGTCTAAGTGGGTTCCTCCAAAGATCTGTACTGGGACTTGTGCTGTTCAACATATTCATTCATAAATGATCTGGAAAAGGAGGTGAACAATGAAATGGCAAAGTTTGCAGATTATACAAAATTATTAAAGATAGTTAAATCCAAAGAACGGTACAAGGAGTTACAGAGGGATCTCACAAAACTGGGTAATGGCCAGTGAAATTCAATGATAAATTCAAAATAAAGCACACTGGAAAAATAATCTCAACTACACATGTACAATAATGGGTTCTACATTAGTTAAAAGAACAGGAGTACTTGTGGCACCTTAGAGACTAACAAATTTATTAGAGAATAAGCTTTTGTTGCATCCGATGAAGTGGGCTGTAGCCCACTTATGCCCTAATAAATTTGTTAGTCTCTAAGGTGCCACAAGCACTCCTGTTCTTTTTGCAGATACAGACTAATACGGCTGCTACTCTGAAATCTAAATTAGTTGTTACACCCAAGAAAGAGTTCTTGGACACATCATAGATAATTATCTTAAAACATCCACTCAGTGCCAGCAGGGGTCAAAAAGGGTACCAGTATGTTAGGAACTATTAGAAAAGGGAAATAAAATAAAACAGAACATATCATAATGCCACTATATAAATTCATGGTGTACCCATACCTTAAATACTGTGTCCACTTCTGGTCACCTCATCTCAAAAATGATATAGTAGAATTGGAAAAGGTTCAGAAAAGCAACAAAGACAATCAAGAGTATGGAACGGATTCCATATGAAGAAAAACTAAAAAGTTTAGGGCTGTTCATCTTAGAAAAGAGATAACTAAGTGGGGATATGATACAGGTCTATAAAATCATGAATGGTGTGAAAAGAAGTAAACATAGAAGTGTTATTTACCCTTTTTCACAATGCAAAAAACAGGGGACACCTGATGAAATTAATAGACAGCAGGCTTAATACAAAAAAGAGGAAGTACTTCTTCACACAATGGACAAAGAACCTATGGAACTCATTGCCATGGGATGTTGAGAAGGCCAAAAGTATAAATGGGTTAAAAAAAGAGCTGGATAAGTTCATGAAGGATAGGTCCATTAATGGCTATTAGCCAAGATGGTCAGGGATGCATCTCCATGCTTGGGGCAACCCTAAACCTCTGACTCTGATAATCTGAGAGTGGAGGACAGACGGAGGATCACTTCATAATTGCTCTGTTCTGTACATTCCCCCTGAAGCTCTGGTATGAGCCAATGTCAGAAGACAGGATACTGGGCACGATGGAACATGGTCTGGCCCAGTGTGAGAGCTCCTATGTTCTTACGAGGTAAAGCTCACATCCATAGAGGGGAAGTGTTCTCCAATGATTAGGGCAGTAGGTTAGCACTTCGCAGACCTAGAATCAATCAATCACCACAGATTTCCTGGGTGATCGTGGCCATGTCAACATTAGAGACCTTACAGCGGCACAGGTGTTCCAATGCAGCTGTGCCACTGTAAGATCTCCCCTATAGCTGCTCTATGCCGATGGGAGAGAGCTCTCCTGTCAACATAATTAAACCACCACCACCGAGCGGCAGTAGTTATATCAGTGGGAGAGCGTTTCCTACCGACATAGTGCTGACCACACTGGTACTGCTGTTGGTGTAACTTAAGACACCCAGGGGGGTGCTTTTTTCACCCCGAACAACATAAGTTATACCAACGAAACTGCTAGTGTAGACATAGACTTAGTCTCTCTGTGCTTCAGTTCCCCATCTTGTTTCAAAAATGCAAAATTTTTCACAGGAAGAGGAGAAAGAGACAAAAATCCTTCAGCCCTTGGAGAGGTAGAGAGCTGGGGTGCTCAGCCTCTGGCACCCTGGAAGGCTCTTGTAAATTTCATTTTCTGCCCACAAAGGGAAAATGAATTTGAAAAGAGCCTTCCAGGTGGGGAATGGCAGAGCGGTGATTTTGATTGCTCTCAGTGGGAAATCTGATTTGCTCTTTTTGAGCCTCAGAAACACATTCCGATGGAAAATTCCCAACCAGCTCTAATTCTTCCAGTACTCTGCTAACAGATTTCCCCAGAGACTCTTCTGGCAAACGAAGTATTATCGTCATTAATTTGCATTTCAATTGCATAAAAAGGCCTCAGCCAAGATCAGAACCCTATTGTGACGAGGCACTGTACAAACACATAGCAAGAGACAGTCCCTGCCCTGAAGAGCTGACAGTCTAAATAGATCAAACAGACAAAGCACAGGAAGGGCAGCTGAGGCACAGAGACATGAAGCAACTTACCCACCGTGATATAGCAGATTGATGATACAGCCAGAAAAAGGGTCTATGTCTCCTGACTCCCAGTCCAGTGCTCTCTCCATTGGCCCAGACTGCGTCTCACCCTGCCTAGCTCGTGCAATCAGATTCCTTTGGAGTGCACTGGGGCACATTTCAATACTCAGCTTTGATGTTCTGCAGGGCAAGATCCAATTCTTCATACTTTGGTGGAAGAGCTTGTCTCACTGTGTGAGTAGAATCAGTTCTGTTGATCTCTGCTATTCCTCATTTGCGCATAGCTTGCTGCTGTTGCTAGCATTAAGTGCCCTGATCTGGTCTCTCCATTCCCATGAGTCAGACAGCTGAAATAAGCAAGTTAGAAAGTAGCATAGGAGCAGCTGTGGGATATATTTGCTTTTTATTTAAATGCTTTCATTAAACATTTCTCTTAAGTAAACAAATCAGGAACCATGCTGTGATTCTGCAGCTGAGTGGTGTGATTCATAAAAGGAAACTGATTTAAAATAAATGAATGTCAATTTCTTGAGTGTCACACATTCTGCAAACTTTGGGGCTGCCCCAGCTTGAATGAAACACCGATGGATTTCAACAGAACATTGTGATGTACATTCATCTGTGGGGCTGGACACATGCTGTTTTGTTGGATTACATTGATTTCCATGGACATATAGAATCTGTGTTCTGAAGCTTTACATCTGACTCAGAGGGGAAGTATTGATAATGGATATGGCAGCAGATTGCAAATGGCATTGGATTTTACACATGAAGCTTGCTAGGACATATTGCCACCTATTGTTTTATATCTCGATTGCATTCCATTATTAATAAGCAAATGGTTTTGCTGCATTCTTACTAGATTTAACGTAAGAGATGAAAACTAGTTTTTTGTCACTGCAGCTAAATAGATGGACAATTTTCAAGGAGAAATGTGATAGGTCCTTTATCCCAGTGGTTTCTTTAGCACCTATAACTGTAGTATTTAAGATATGTACAGGTAAACTAGATCTCTCTAAAAAGAAAAGGAGTACTTGTGGCACCTTAGAGACTAACCAATTTATTTGAGCATAAGCTTTCGTGAGCTACAGCTCACTTCATCGGATGCATACTGTGGAAAGTGTAGAAGATCTTTTTATACACAAAGCATGAAAAAATACCTCCCCACACCCCACTCTCCTGCTGGTAATAACTTATCTAAAGTGCTCACTCTCCTTACAATGTGTATGATAATCAAGTTGGGCCATTTCCAGCACAAATCCAGGTTTTCTCCCCCTTCCCCCCCCACACACAATCCCACTCTCCTGTTGGTAATAGCTTATCTGAAGTGATCACTCTCCTTACAATGTGTATGATAATCAAGGTGGGCCATTTCCAGCACAAATCCAGGGTTTAACAAGAACGTCTGGGGGGAGGGGGAGTAGGAAAAAACAAGGGGAAATAGGCTACCTTGCATAATGACTTAGCCACTCCCAGTCTCTATTCAAGCCTAAGTTAATTGTATCCAATTTGCAAATGAATTCCAATTCAACAGTCTCTCGCTGGAGTCTGGTTTTGAAGTTTTTTTGTTGTAATATCGCAACTTTCATGTCTGTAATCGCGTGACCAGAGAGATTGAAGTGTTCTCCGACTGGTTTATGAACGTTATAATTCTTGATGTCTGATTTGTGTCCATTTCTTCTTTTACGTAGAGACTGTCCAGTTTGACCAATGTACATGGCAGAGGGGCACTGCTGGCACATGATGGCATATATCACATTGGTGGATATGCAGGTGAACGAGCCTCTGATAGTGTGGCTGATGTTATTAGGCCCTGTGATGGTGTCCCCTGAATAGATATGTGGCCACAGTTGGCAACGGGCTTTGTTGCAAGGATAGGTTCCTGGATTAGTGGTTCTGTTGTGTGGTAAGTGGTTGCTGGTGAGTATTTGCTTCAGGTTGGGGGGCTGTCTGTAGGCAAGGACTGGCCTGTCTCCCAAGATTTGTGAGAGTGTTGGGTCATCCTTCAGGATAGGTTGTAGATCCTTAATAATGCGTTGGAGGGGTTTTAGTTGGGGGCTGAAGGTGACGGCAGTGGCGTTCTGTTATTTTCTTTGTTAGGCCTGTCCTGTAGTAGGTGACTTCTGGGTACCTATCTTGCTCTATCCATCTGTTTCTTCACTTCCGCAGGTGGGTATTGTAGTTGCAAGAATGCTTGATAGAGATCTTGTAGGTGTTTGTCTCTGTCTGAGGGGTTGGAGCAAATGCGGTTGTATCGCAGAGCTTGGCTGTAGACGATGGATCGTGTGGTGTGGTCAGGGTGAAAGCTGGAGGCATGTAGGTAGGAATAGCGGTCAGTAGGTTTCCGGTATAGGGTGGTGTTTATGTGACCATCGTTTATTAGCACTGTAGTGTCCAGGAAGTGGATCTCTTGTGTGGACTGGACCAGGCTGAGGTTGATGGTGGGATGGAAATTGTTGAAATCATGGTGGAATTCCTCAAGGGCTTCTTTTCCATGGGTCCAGATGATGAAGATGTCATCAATATAGCGCAAGTAGAGTAGGGGCGTTAGGGGACGAGAGCTGAGGAAGCGTTGTTCTAAGTCAGCCATAAAAATGTTGGCATACTGTGGGGCCATGCGGATACCCATAGCAGTGCTGCTGATTTGAAGGTATACATTGTCTCCAAATGTAAAATAGTTACGGGTAAGGACAAAGTCACAAAGTTCAGCCACCAGGTTAGCCGTGACATTATTGGGGATAGTGTTCTTGACGGCTTGTAGTCCATCTTTGTGTGGAATGTGGAATGTTGGTGTAGAGGGCTTCTATATCCATAGCGGCCAGGATGGTGTTATCAGGAAGATCACCGATGGACTGTAGTTTCCTCAGGAAGTCAGTGGTGTCTCGAAGGTAGCTGGGAGTGCTGGTAGTGTAGGGCCTGAGGAGGGAGTCTACATAGCCAGACAATCCTGCTGTCAGGGTGCCAATGCCTGAGATGATGGGGCGCCCAGGATTTCCAGGTTTATAACACCATCCTGGCCACTATGGATGTAGAAGCCCTCTACACCACTGGGAGTGGCTAAGTCATTATGCAAGGTAACCTATTTCCCCTTGTTTTTTCCTACCCCCCCCCCAGACGTTCCTGTTAAACCCTGGATTTGTGCTGGAAATGGCCCACCTTGATTATCATACACATTGTAAGGAGAGTGATCACTTCAGATAAGCTATTACCAACAGGAGAGTGGGTTTGTGGTGGGGGGGGAAGGGGGAGAAAACCTGGATTTGTGCTGGAAATGGCCCAACTTGATTATCATACACATTGTAAGGAGAGTGATCACTTTAGATAAGCTATTACCAACAGGAGAGTGGGTTTGTGGTGGGGGGGGAAGGGGGAGAAAACCTGGATTTGTGCTGGAAATGGCCCAACTTGATTATCATACACATTGTAAGGAGAGTGATCACTTTAGATAAGTTATTACCAGCAGGAGAGTGGGGTGTGGGGAGGTATTTTTTCATGCTTTGTGTGTATAAAAAGATCTTCTACACTTTCCACAGTATGCATCCGATGAAGTGAGCTGTAGCTCACGAAAGCTTATGCTCAAATAAATTGGTTAGTCTCTAAGGTGCCACAAGTACTCCTTTTCTTTTTGCGAATACAGACTAACATGGCTGTTACCCTAGATCTCTATAGTGAGATTCACAGTAGACTTCATAGAGTTTTCTGCTCTTCGCCTTTCTTTGGGTTCTAGGTACTCTTCTGTTTTGTTTTTTTGAAGCAATGGAGCTGTTCAGCTTTAGGTAGAAGGAAAGAAAAAGAACTGTGGGGCAGAGGAGAGAAAGAGGAATCACTGAGTCCATGTGAGGAAACTCTGCCAAAGAGCTGATTATATTCAAAGGAAAAGGGGCAGAGAAACCGGGAAGAAGAGAAGAGTATCAGGAACAGCAATCAGATGGAAGAATGACATGAAAAAATAGCACAAAGGAAGACTTTATTCCATGCCAATTATTATACTGACATTTAATTTAATTTTGAGGTTTCACAAAACTCTTGAAGCTCATTACTATCCATTATTGGCATTGTACTACATCCTAAAACACGCTGATAGTTTCCGGTTACAGTTATGTAGTTCTCCTTTTTCAAAGACAATTGTTCTTGAATCTCAGTTCTTACCAAAATCAAGAAATCCATTACAGAGTTTCTAAATTGCTTGCAGATGAATCTAAGTAACCCACCTTAAATAAACAGGGAAGTCAATATTTATAGAGGCAGAAAGATGGAAGAGATGATAATAAAAGGAATTGTACTGTTTGTGGAAAGACATTGGGCCGGATTCTTACGTGATGTAAAGCAGCATAGTTCCACTAAACAAACTAACCAGGGAAGTGCTGGATTTTACATCTCTTGATGTCTTCATATCAAGACCAGATGCATTTCTGGAAGATATGCTTTAGTCAAACACAAGTTATTGGGCTCAACATAAGGGTAACTGGATGACATTTAATGACCTGCGATATACAAGAGGTCAGACTAGATGATCTAATGGTCCCTTCTGGACTTAACCTCTATGAATTTGTGCTGATTTAAGTTAGCTGTGTATCTGGCCTAGAGACTCCATCCTAGAAAGAGAAGGATTGTTAGAGAGGAGTATTTCCCCATTTTTCAGTCCTATCTGTCTCAGAACTACTCTGAAAGTGTAACACAATAGTAGCTGAAGTCACAGGCAATAAACGTCCAAGATTTCATGTCACTTGGGAATGACATTCAGCCATTTTCCTAGCAGCCATCCATGAAAATTATCTCTAAGGTTTCATTTTTAAAAAGTTACCAATGAGAGAATTGAGCCAATATATGTATAAAAAAGATGTAAAATTAAAATTTAACTCAGGCAATGAAGCTGAATGGGAGAGGGAACCTGGGCAGCACCATGACAGGGTTATTTTTCCACAGGGCCAGAGTTTCTCTCCTCATGGATATGCGTGTGGTTTGGAGGCTAGGTTCCCTATTTTTCCTGAAGCTCCTAAGGGAAACACTAAGAGGGAATCCACAAGGGAAACCTCCTGGCCCTTCACTTCCCATCCTGCAGTTTTTATCACCACAGATTTTACTCTAGTTTAGGATCTCTGTGTTAATGGCTCAGAATCCTCTGAAAATGAAAAGTGCTAAGCACTTAATTTTCCCGTCATCAATCTAAGATTTCAGAGTAACAGCCGTGTTAGTCTGTATTCGCAAAAAGAAAAGGAGGACTTGTGGCACCTTAGAGACTAACCAGTTTATTTGAGCATAAGCTTTCGTGAGCTACAGCTCACTTCAATCTAAGAGTAAATGCTAGTGGTAATGCAGAATTGGTAGTCTTTTCAAATACTTTTTCTATGTTTTATTTGTTCCTTCATAAATATTTTTCAAAATGTTTATGTGCAGTTAAGTATCTGGTAGATATGGAGATGTTTTAAGCATCAAGAGTGAAAGACTCTGTGGTACAGGTACTCGATTCATAATATAGAAAATATCTTGAGTCTGAGCCTCAGCAGGAGGAAATTAGCTTCAACAGATGAAATCCTGGCCCCACTGAAATAAATGGGAATTTCTCAATTAACTTCAGTGGTGCCAGAATTTCACCCAGTGACCTCAGTGGAATTACACTGATTTACTCTAGCTCAGGATCAGGCCCCTTTCTTTTGTGACTCCCCAGATTCATGAATCTCTGTTTGATCTGAAATGCTCAGAGTCGTTTCCTTGAGTCTGAGTTCCCGTGCCTGTATGGGTGTCCTGCAAATGGAAAAATAATTTAAAGTGCCTTCCCTGCGGGGCTTTGGCAGAAAAGTCAACACATTTTCTATTCAATTCTAACAACATTTAATAAACTTCCAAATATTTTTAAGCAAACAAGCATCCCACCAAGCTAAAGAGAGAAATATCTCTCTGCTACTGAACTCTATGGGATGGTTCAAAACATCAATTGAAAGGATCTCATTCTCTATAAAATTCCACAGGGTTTAGAGTAATTTCTATAGAAAATTAATATATTTCTGCAGAATCCTTTCTGTTCCAGTCCTATTAAATTCTATAAGGGAGCTCTTCACTTTATAGCGTTTAAAACGTGTCTATGATATGATAAATACCAGAAATGGGTATTATGTTGCAACTATTTGTGTCTATTTTTTCTCAAAGCCAAAAAGGAGTTTGAAGATTCTGTAGATTTTGTCTTTCCCCAGGGCTTTATCCTTCTGTATATTACAGAAAGGCAAATTCCTTCATAATACAATGGGTAGGTTGAAATAAAATAGGACAAAATAGCCCACCAGCAGCCTGGCCATGAAACAGTCCCACAGGTTGTTTTAGACCTGGCCCAGATATCACTCTAAGAGCCAGCCAAGAGACTGTGCTAACTCATTTTCCAACTGCTGGAAAATGTAATTCCAGAGCTGGCACGTGAGTCCTGCCACTGCCAACCTTGCCCTCGAGTTGGCGAGAATAAGAGTCAATAGAGGAAGAAACCAAAGGAGGCTGCCTGTGTGCCACACCACATTGCAACCTCAGGAGGCAGCCAAGATTATACTGTTATGCTTGGTTATTAATGATTTCATACTTATTTATTTCAACACTTTGTGCTGTCAGCTAGTTATTTCAGCACTTGGTACTAAAAGGATTGACAGAATGGAATTTGCCAAGCGAAAATTAATGTACCTGTGCAAAATGTAAACCTGCTGGAAAGCAGTCTGGTCTCTATACGCCATCTCCTGTATTCACTACAGAAAGAAACCTGAGCTGAAAAGCTGGGAACTGGATCTGAACTTTCCCAAAGCTCAGCTCTGCGGGTTTAAGGTCACACTACCAGAGATAGGAGGCACCTATGAACAGGGGCATTTTGGGAGGGAGTTCTCTTGGTGAAGGAGGAGCGACTATGTGACCCTTGGTGTGAATTTGTTGTCTGCTAGTTTGTTTAGCGTGTGCTTGCCGCTTACCACGTGCCTGCTTGATTGAAGTTTATAATGTGGTCTGTTTGTGGAGGCTGTGCCCTGATCCTGTCTGCTAGGCAAGGCTGAAAGCTTCTTAATGAGGCTCTAGCCTCCTATCCATTGATTCCTAAATACTTTAGACAAAGGGGCAGAGCTACTTAGGGAGAACAGGGGTTTAAAAAGCCAGCTTCTAAGCAACTAGAGCAGCTAGAGAACAGGAGCAGCAAACAAGGGAGTTCTGTGATGAAGTTGAGAGACAGAGCATGAAAGCCAGATATACCTCACATTGTCTAAACTTAGGTCAACAAACACTCCCATCCCCACCAAAAAACTAACAAACAAACAAACCAAAAGCTGCAAGAGTGAAAATAATGCAGACAGAAGTCCAGCAGCAGAGTGGAGGCTCTCCCGTTTATTGCACTGAATGCAGCATGTATGATTACCTGCCTTGTGGGTAGATGGCATATGTGTGCATTCGGTGCAAGCAGCTCATGGTGCTCAGAGACTGAGTACGGCCTTTTGAGGCCGGAGTGGCTGGACTGGGAAGCTAAGGGAGAGAGAGAGCTACATAAATGAGACTTTCTCAGAGACACTAGAGTGGTCCCATCCTCAGTCTGACAGCCTCTGTGCTGTTGTGTGGGATGAAGTTCTCCTTCCCTGAGACTATCAAACTGGACTGGAGGGAAATGATCCCCATAGTTGGGACCCTCCGTCTAGATGATGTCATGGTATCCTCTGATTCCAAGGATACGCCTCCGGAGGAGGGGACCCCAGTTAAGAAGAGACAGATAATAGTGATGGGGGGATTCAATGATTAGAAACATAGATAACTGGGTGACCGAGTGAACCACATAGGGTGACCAGTTAGCAAGTGGGAAGAATTGGGATAGTTTTTTTTCTGGGTGGGAGAAGTAGGGTAGGGAAGCTGCATATATAAGTTTAAAAAATAAAAATACAATGTGCACATAGGCCTACTTTGTACTGTACATTGCACAGCTCTCAATTTTCAGCATCAGCACTCTCGTACTGCTTGGGTGACTTGGCCACGCACATAACATCCTTTCCGCCAATTAAACGAGTGCAGAACTCCTTGCAGCTCATGTTGAAATCCATTTTTACTTGCGTTTCAGACCACACCAGCTCAATCCTGCTTCAATGCCTCACGCCAGTCCACACACCCTTCATGACGGAAAATGCATGCTCTGTATAAGCATTGCAGACTGGTATACTGAGCATGAATGAAACCAGCTTCTTCATGCTAGGAAGATTAGCACCATCTCCCTTACTGCTGAGCACTTGAGCCCAGAGTTCCCCCAATAATTTTGTTCCTCCTGGCTCCAAGTTCTTGATGATTTCTCAGACAGTATAAAGCTCATTGTAGAGCTCCTCCAGTACTCTGGAGATTTGTTGTTATAGCTGCAGGCAGATCTCTGAACTGCAGCTCCTTCTCTCTGCCAATATTAAAGCACTGAATGTTGTACACGTAGCCACTAGTGGACACGTCAAACCACTTCTCCAGATATTTGACAGAAACATAAAATTTGATAAAGTCCTTGCCAAGGGCTTCTGAAGACAAAGGAGTAGTTCCAATGAATGCATTCTCAACTTTAGGACTGAAGAATTGCTCATGTTTTCATTGCTGTAGCTTGGTTATGGCTTACACTTCACCTGCAGTCATACTGGTGTTCTCCAGGCAGAGCACAGTATTGCTGAACACTTTAAATACATTCTGTAGAAAATAGAGGTGAACCTCAACACTGCCTCCTTCACCATGCTCACTCTCAGCAAACGGAGGCCACAAACTCTGTGGACATTCATCACTACTCAGAGAAACAAAGTAGCTCTTGACAGCTTGCCAAGTGTTAACCAACCTGTTTACAGCTAGGAAAAGACTCAACCAACATGTTGGGATGTGACGTAGCAAAGCAGCAAACTCAATGTCCACAAACGGCCTACATCACGGCCAGAGTCTTAAGGTATGTCCTTCATCACGGCCACAGTCTTAGGCTATGTCTACACTACACACCTTTTAGTGACACAGCTGTGTCGCTACAGCCATGCCGCTAAAAGCTAACCACCAACAAAGCACTGTTCACACCAGTGCTTTTCATCCATAAAACTTTTGTCGTTTGGAGGGGGGGGTGGTTTCACATCCCTGAACGACAAGTTTTACCGACAAAAGTCCAGTGTAGACTTACTGAATTGGGCAGGCAACCTACTGACAGATGATGTGGAAAAAGCTGAAGTACTCAATTCTTTTTTTGCCTTGGTCTTCACAGACAAGGTCAGATCCCAGACTGCTGCACTGGGCAGCACGGAATGGAGAGGAGGTGAGTAGCCCTCAGTGGTGAAAGAACAAGTTAAGGACTATTTAGAAAAGCTGGACATGCACAAGTCCATGGGTCCAGAGCCAATGCATCTGAGAGTGCTGAGGGAGTTGGCTGATGTGACTGCAGAGCCATTGGTCATTATCTTTGAAAATTTGTGGCAATCAGGGGAGGTCTGGAATGATAGGAAAAAGGGAAATATAGTGCCCATCTTTAAAAAAGGGAAGAAGGAGAACCTGAGGAACTACAGAATGATCAACCTCACCTCAGTACCTGGAAAAATCTTGGATCAGGTCCTCAAGGAATCCATTTTGAAGCACTTGGAGGAGAGAAAGGAGATTGGAACTGTGAAGTGATGAAGTGAGCTGTAGTTCACGAAAGCTTATGCTCAAATAAATTGGTTAGTCTCTAAGGTGCCACAAGTCCTCCTTTTCTTTTAACTATGGTATGTAACCCCTCACTTAAACCAGCCTCAGGACCAGATGACTGGAGGATAGCTAATGTAATGCCTTTAAAAAAACGGGGGCGGCGGTGTTCCAGAGGCAATCCTGGCAATTACAGGCCAGTAAGCCTAACTTCAGTACCAGGCAAATTGGTTGAAACTATAGTAAAGAACAGAATTATTAGACACATAGATGAACATGAAATGTTGGAAGAGTCAACACTTCTTTTGTAAAGTGAAATCATGTCTCAGGCTATTAGAATTCTCTGAGGGTGTCAACAGACATGGACAAGGGTGATCCAGTTGATACAGTGACTTGGACTTTCAGAAA
Organism: Natator depressus; assembly: GCF_965152275.1. Classification (NCBI taxonomy): domain Eukaryota; kingdom Metazoa; phylum Chordata; order Testudines; family Cheloniidae; genus Natator; species Natator depressus. The sequence continues at coordinate 25,093,645 of NC_134236.1, forward strand.
GCCTTTGACAAGGTCCTTCACCAAAGGCTCTTAAGCAAAGGAAGCAGTCATGGGATAGGAGGGAAGGTCATCTCATGGATCAGTACATGATTAAAAAAAAGACAGGAAATAAAGGGCAGGAATAAATGATCAGTTTTCACAGTGGACAGAAATAAATAGCGGACTCTCCCAAGGATCTGTACTGGCATTCCAGTGCTGTTCAACACACTCTTAAGTGATCTGGAAAAAAGGGTAAACAGTGAGGTGGCAAAGTGTGCAGATGATACAAAATTACACAAGATAGTCTGCTTTGGACTTAATAGCAAAGAGATTCAAAGGGATCTCACAAACCTGGGTGACTGGGCAACAAAATGGCAGATGAAACTTAATGTTGATAAATGCAAAGTAATGAACATTGGAAAACATACTCCAGTAATGATGGGGTCTAAATTAACTGTTACCACTCAAGAAAGAGATCTTGGAGTCACTGTGGATCGTTCTCTGAAAACATCCACTCAACGTGCTGCAACAGTGAAAAGAGCTAACAGAATGTTAGGAACCATTAGGAAAGGGATAGATAATAACACAGAAAATATCATAATGCCACTGTATAAGTGTATGGTACGCCCACACCTTGAATATTTTGTGAAGTTCTGGTTGTCCTGTCTGAAAAAAATATATTAGAATTGGAAAAGGTACAGAGAAGAGCAACAAAAATGATTGGGGTATGGAACAGCTGCTGTATGAGGAGAGATTAAAAGGACTGGGACAGTTCAGTTTAGTAAAGAGATGACTAAGGGGGGATAGTATAGAGATCTATAAAATCGTGACTGGTATGATGAAAGTGAACAGGGAGGTGTTTTTTACCCCTTCTCAGAACACAAGAAGCGGGGTCACCAGATGAAATTAATAGGCAGCGAGTTTAAAACAAACATAAGGAAGTACTACTTCACACAATGCAGTCAGCTTGTGGAGCTCACTGCCAGTGGATATTGTGAAGGCTAAAAGGGACTGGGTACAAAAAGAATTAGGCAAGTTCATGATGGATAGGTCCATCAGTGGCTATTAGCCAAGATGTTTAGGGATGCAACCCCATGCTATGGGTGTCCCTAAGCCTCTAACTGGGCGACAGGGAATGTATTACTTGAAATTGCCTTGTTCAGTTCATTTGCTCTGAAGCATCTGCAACAGGCCACTGTTGAAAGACAGGATAGTGGGGTAGATAGACCATTGATCTGACACACTTTGGCCATTTATATGCACTTATCCAGGGTGATGGAACCTTTATAGAAGTGGGAGGGCCAATGCCAAAGTGCACCTTCCTACTCCGTGGGTGGCTGCTCCAGCAGTGATCCAACTGCCCTCTCTTCTGGCATCACAGCATCCCCTGGTGGGAGAACGGTATAATTGCCCAGAAGAATCAATTATTCCACTGTGGGGTGGGGGTGGAATCTGCAGGAGACATGAATTCTGCACTTAAACAGGGGCACAGAATTTCCCCAGAAGTACATAGTGCATCTTGGCCTTAAATGGTGTGGTCATGTTTTTCCCACAGCACATATGTTCCTTTTTGTGAAAAAGTGCAGGGGAGCATGGCCCTCCCCCCGGGCTCTGGCACTGGTGGCTCTTATGTTCCAATGTCATACTTTGAATCAAACTTCCCCAAAGCTGAGGCAACTCAACTCTAAGAATTTATCTCCATCCCATGTCTGTTTAGTTACAGTTTATGGGTCATTTTTTAAACCTCTGTGCACATTTATGGCACTATATAAATAACAATTACATATTAAGCTGCAAAAGCTTGCAGTTTATAATGTTATAGCAAGTCAAATATAAAAACATAAGAACTGGCCTCAAGCTGCAGTATTCAGATCCAGCTTCAGAGTCACCGGTCTGTGTTTCAGTGATTTTCAGTCCATGGACATAAAAGAAATGAATCAATTCATTATTATCCTGCTATTGCATCTGAATGTGTCTCATTTTGCAGAATGCAAGAAACAATATGATGAGGGCCAATAAAATTTGCATAAAAAAAACTGAGCAATCACATGTCAGTTCTCCGTACTTGAAGAGGTGACCTGTGGCCAAACACTTCAACAGCAGTCTCTCCTATACAGACATTCTCTCCACTGATAAAAGTGCCAGATCTGCTTCCAGTTTGTTTTTATGAACATGTAACATTTATTAAACATCCAGGGAAGGGAGAAACTATTTAGATGTAGTATTGCTGGACGAAAATGTGTGGATTGGGTGTACATTGTTGATGAATAAGGCTACGAATTTGTCCTGGAGGTTGCGGAAGTCACGGAATCTGCAACTTCCAGAGACCTCCAGGAATTGAGCCTGGGACCCCATAGCACCTGGTTGCTGCAGGCAGTGGGGCCACTGGCAGCTCCTGGCCGCCACAGGCGGTGGGGGTGCCGCACGGTTCCCAGCCCCCGCAAATGGCAGGAGTGCCCCTGAGCTCAGAGCTGCTGCAGGCAGCGGGGGTAGCCCAGAACTCTTGGCCCTCACAGGTGGCAGTACTGCCCCAGTGCTCCTGGCCCCTGCAGGCAGCAGGGTACCCCAGAGCTCCAAGCTGCCTCAGGCAGTGGAGATGCCCCAGAGATCCCTGTCCCCACAGGCAGCAGATTGCCCGGGAGCTCCCGGAGGCCATGGATGGTGAGGCCCCAAGGAGCTCCAAGCAGCGGGCAGTAGGGGGCCCTGCAGCTGTCAGCCACGAGAGCTGGGGGGGACCACACAGCTCCCCATTTTGTCATGCATATTTTAAGTAAAAGTCACAGATAGGTCATGGGCAATAAATAAAAATTCATGGAAGCCCATGACCTGTTCATGACTTTTACTAAAAATATGTGAGACAAAATTTTCTTCTTATTAATAAATACTTTGAATTCGTGATTCCACATGGTCATTCAGATAGCACCAAAAGTTGGCTTGCCTTACCCTTGCAAGGCACCCATTCAATTTGTTTACAAAACAGGTCATTGTTTGGGTAGTTGGTTGCTGCTCAGCCAATCAGCATACAGGATACTTTAATTCCTTTGCATTGTTCTACTACTTTGGCTAAAATGCTGCCAAAGTTGCGTGGGCATTTTCCCAACACTTCAAGTGTCAGATGCTCTGCTGGTGTCAGCATAGCTGAGCTGAGGATCAGATCTTAGTGTTATGCTTTCTTTCCTCTGGGCAAGGGTTCCTGTGATGGGGTGCTCTGACCTCTCATAAGTGCCTCCTGTTGGCTGCGTGTGAGCCTGCTCTCTCTCTCTCTCTCTCAGCTTGTGGTGCCCCTGTCAGCTGTTGACCCCGTCAGGTGGGTCATCAGTTGCTCAGCCCTCTGGCTAAGTCACACAGTCTAAAATGGATGAACAGCTTCCGGGGTAAAAGGTCCAACAGGGCCTGTCCCTGTGCCCTTGTTAAAGCCTTTAGCCCTGTCTCTGAGCTCAGCCCTCAGCCCCTTCTGGGCTAGCTTTAAGTCCCTGCCTGCCCTGGTATAGAGCAGTGTCTCCAGGTCTTTCTCCCTGGATACTCCTTGCCTTTCTCAGTTCTTATTGCCCCAGCTCTCCAGCCAGGTCACTCCTTCAGGTTCCGTTCCCTTCCGGGAAGTGGGAGGGAGAAGAGTGTAACTAAGTTCAACAAATGGTTGGCCCTCTCTGGAGAGCTTCAGCCCCATCCCTGGACCTGTTTAAATCTCAGCACTTTGCTTGGGTTCCAAAATGAAATTTGCCCCCTTCTTTGGGCTTTGGCCACTTTGCCAGTGGCCAGTGGGGATTCCTGGGCCCACCCCCTACTCCGGGTCCCAATGTACGGACCCTACAAATTGCAGCCATGTCCTGCTTCCTTTAATAGTTGCTGCTGTTGCATCCTCTGGGCTTCTTCCCACTCTGTCCCATCACCTTCACCAGTTACCTTAGGACCAAAGTCCTAGGTAGGGTTCTCTATTCCCTGCTTGAGCAGGGTGTTTCCCTCTCGCCTGGAGAGCTTCACAGTCTGCCAGTCCTTCCTGACCCTTCTAGTCCCAGCCAGCAATTCAGCTGCTCAGCCCCTGTAGCTCATGTTATCTGAACCTGCTGTGCACTGATTGGCTGCTTCCCTGCAGCCTTTCTAGGCAGGCTTGGAGAACCCGACTTCACTACTCCTTTTCTGGAGTGCGGTGTGGTAGGTCCATGATACCTCCAGCAGGAGGCCTCAAAGGCCCTGGTACACCCTGTCACAGTTCCCATGATAAAAACAACTAAATAATTGTCAATCTCCTTAGGGAGGTCAAGGATTGAATAACATTGAGACTAGAATTGGGTGAAGTTTGTTAAGTGAAATATTTTTCACTCCAAAAATACAGATTTGGGCCAATGGAAGCATTTCATTAATAAATGCTGATTTCACCAAATCGTTGTGGTCAAAATAAAAAAAAATCCAAAAAAATCAAAACCTTTTGTTTTGAAATTAAATGAATTTGAAATGAAATGTCTTGATATTTTGATTCATAGAATATCAGGGTTGGAAGGGAGCTCAGGAGGTCATCTAGTCCAACCCCCTGCTCAAAGCAGGACCAATCCCCAACTAAATCATCCCAGCCAGGGCTTTGTCAAGCCTGACCTTAAAAACTTCTAAGGAAGGAGATTCCACCACCTCCCTAGGTAACCCATTCCACTGCTTCACCACCCTCCTAGTGAAAAAGGTTTTCCTAATATCCAACCTAAACCTCCCCCACTGCAACTTGAGACCATTACTCCTCGTTCTTGAAGTTGACTTTTCATTTAAAAATATACTTCAGTTTCATTTAATTAATTATTTCTGAAAAAAAGCCCCAAAACCATATGTAGCATTTAGTTCAACCTGAAGTGAATTCCTTTTTTACCTTTTGGTTCACCAAAAACATTGAAAAAATGTTATTTTGGGTCAATGTGAAAGAATATTTCCCCCCCGTTTTTTGTAACAGTCAGCAAACAAAAAAATCAGTTATTCACACAGCTCTAATTGAGAATGAACTCCTCTCTGGCTCCTAAAAGTGGTGCCTCCCATCTCAAGGTTTGAGCATAACAACAAGGCAATACAAAGAAGTTTTGCACTACTTCTGCCACTGTCCATCACCCTATCCTCTACCTTTTCTGCCAGTAAAGACTTCTAGTTTCTGATGCTGTTAATACACTAATGCTGTCAAGCATTAAATACTCTAAAAATTTAAAAAAAGAAAAAAATTATATTTATAGTTATGGACCTAGGTTCTTCTGAAAGTAACTTGTGATTTTGTGTGCCTCCATTTTGGGGTGTTCAACTTTAGACACCTTAAAGGGGCCAGTTGTTCAAAGGAGCATTTTCTGAAAAATGAAGTAATCCAAAATCATTACTCATTTTTGAAAATCTTTGCCATGGTACCAAAAACACAGAATGTAGCCTACAGATTTCCCAGTTTCGCTTTTGAGATTCTTCACTAGCTAGCAATGGAGAGTTTTGCTATACCTATAAACATCTATCATATTTCTGTAGTTGTAATGTATTACATTACATACTGTAAGTGGTGCAATTATTATTACATATTTTATACTATACGATATATAATAATATTACAGTACATAACATATATACTGTGATATATTAGTTTTCCATGTATGTAATATATTACATTCAGCGCTCAGTAGTGTACTAACCACAATTGAGATTTATACAGGAACCCAAAACCATTGTCCAATGGTTTGAAAAATGATTTAAGGAGGGATGTAATATTCCAAAGAAAATCCATACTTCACACTGGTGGCAAGTTTTGCAATACAAGGGACATTATAAGTTAAAAATTCCAACCTCTATGGGCCAACCTCACTTACTCAATTCACAATCAGTCCTGGGTCAGGTAAATTCCCACTCAAGTTGGGGAACCTTTGGATTTGGTCCTATATTTATAATGTTTTTTAAACAACAAAACAAAACCCATTTCTCTGTAGATATTCTCCATATTTAGTTGCCATCATTTAGGTGTCTAATTTAGCTCACAGGATTATGTGACCCTTTGAACCAGCAGCCGGCTTAGATAAATGCAAATGACAAATTCCTTATATTTGAGTTTCTGTCACTCCCATTCACACCTTATCGTTCAGAACATTATTGGGCACAGTTCCTAATGTGCTGAAATTATCATGTTTTTAAATTTGTTTTTGTTTATTTTTACTTCATTATTTCCATTATTTTAGTTGCTCCCAATGCTCTGAGTTCTATAACAAATATATCTTTGGATGAATGTTTGATATGGTAGCGATCTAAAACACAGCATTACACAATAAGGTGTGGCACAGACGCACACTACCCCAGCAAGAGCGCCAAGAAGAATTGTGCTTCAGGCAGGTTCAATGTCTCCTGGAGCAGAGGGGGAAGTGCAGCCATTTAAAGGGTCAGCTTTTATGGCCAACAAGCAGGGGAAATGGCTCCATCCTCAATGGATCCTCTAGGCAGGTTGACTGAACTAGCCCTTGGAATGAAATAGCCCTTGGACTCAAGAGAACTCAACTAGGGTGGCCAGACAGCAAGTGTGAAAAATTGGGACGGGGGTGAGGGGTAATAGGAGCCTATATAAGAAAAAGACCCCAAAATCAGGACTGTCCCTATAAAATCAGGACATCTGGTCACCCTAAACTCAACAGACCCCACTGCATCTCCACTGACATCCATGAAGTCACTCTTGATTTACAGTGGTGTAAGTGAGAAGAGAATCAGGCCCAAAGAGTGCAAATATTTGCTCACATTTTTTAGTTCACTGACATCAGCCATTCTTACCTACCTTTGGCATTTATTTTGAGTTCTCCTGGGAAGCAAAGTTGTATGCAAGAATATTCACAGTTCATGCCACTGTCTTTGCTGGAAACGGTTGTACTTCCATCCCATTAGGGAGCAAACAAACAATATGATCTGACTTATTGGCAAATCAGAACTTAACAAGACAGCATGAATTTTGAATATTGAGCTTTAAATACTCACAACAAGCTGTTTGCAATCCATCCATTGAGTAAAAAAAACCAATCCCTCAGGAATGGCTGAATATATGCAATCAAATAGTAAATTTGAGGGAGTCATGATCTGCTTGTGGCCATTCTGTGAGTAGAAACAGAAAAAGAAAAATATTAGATAATTTATTTGCTCTAATTTAAGGGCCTTAACCAATGTCTTTCTAGCAACTTCTGTGTGGGAGTTGAATGTGGCCTTATTACTATATATACATTGTACAAAACATAGGCTTCCCCTTGCTCCAATAGGACTTTTGTCATTGGGAACTCTGCGACATGGAGAATTTGCAGAATCAAGCCCAATATTACAAACAATGGATGGTTATTTAAAAACCTTATCTTAAATAAGAAGGCTATTACATTAGTTAAACTGGTATCTCCTTCAATGCTCCTAAACTGGAAGCAAATATTTTCTAAGCACGTACAAAAGCAAAGCATCAGGATTGTTCCAATCTGTTTATTCCGGCTATGAAATTAATGCTCTGAATGATTTCTTATATAGATACTTGTATTGTACAAAATAATAAATATTAATTTTTGAAATGCAAAAGTAGGATTTCCCCAGTTTGCTCTGCTCTGTGAGCCTGATCCCAAGTCCATTGAAGTCAGTGGGAAAATCACCATTGATTTTAATGAAGTTTGGAATAAGCCATGTATAATTCTGCACATGGTTCCGTGCTTTAGACAATATTTACCATTTTACCAACATGCAGAAAGTTATGGATAGTTTTTTTCTGGTGGGCAAAATGAATGGGCTGGGGACAGATTATTTTTTTCTTTGTTACAATATTTCAAAATACAGCCTCAAATGCATATCTCTCTTATTGAACTTACTCTGTGTTTTCTGGTGATAGGTCACTTTACCTACCACTTAGCCAAGGGTATTTTGAGTGCCGAGTTCAGTTATTTTCAGAAGCATTTCTAACGAATGTGGTGTCAGGGAGCAATCATATACTGTCCAATCCAAGCTAACAATAGAGAGAAAGCCATATGGATTTTGCTCTGCAGTGGATTTCATGACTATTGGAAAACAAAAACTGGCAGCTCCTATGCCAGCATAATTCACTCTCTTGTTTAAAGATTCTGAATTTTTATGACTATTCTTTGGCGATGAGAGCTGTAAACAGTAACAGTACCTTAAAATGCTTTTTTAACCATGGAAAGTACATAAACAGTATAGTCTAATAGATAAACTATGAGTGCAGAAGTTGGGTTCTTGCATTTATTCCTGGCTCTATGATTAACTGGCTTTAGACAATTCACTTGACCTCTCTGTGCCTTGATTTCTTCGTTTGTAACATAGGAATAATCTGACTTCATCACATGGTCTGGCGTGTTTATTTAGCATTTGTAGAGCACTTTAAGACCCCTAGAGGAGAGGAGCTCTTATCAGAGGAGGGTACTGTTACCACAGAGGTGATTAATGGAATCATGCCACAGGGGGGAAAAAATAGAAGCTATACCTTTGTCAAATTCAATGAGCTAGTGAAGAATGAGGACAAAATGCTACCTTGCTTTATAGAAAATTAAGGATCACAGCTACATCTATCACCATAAATGGCTTGCTCGAATTGCTTGCCTTCTCTGCCTGAGCCATAATATTTCATTCAACTAACCATTCGTTAAACACACATCCTGAAAGCAAATAACTTTAATGTAAATAATTTGTGAAGCATTGTTCCATCTGTTGAAAATGTGCAGTAGTCGTTTCAACCCTTGTCTAAACCAGGCAAGCTACTTTCAGGCAAGTTTGGGAGGTAAATGAACTGTCTGGCTGCTTTTCTTGGCAACATCGCTTATTAGTGGGAGGTGGCAGCAAAGAGAACATGAGGAAGACTGAAAGTGTTTACTTAAAACTTTAGCCAAATGGCTAGGGAGAGTTAAGATAAATCATAACTGTCAATGATGACAACTTTAGACTGCTACTAGTTCACTCCTGTTTATGCCGTTTTAAATGTTGCACTTAGAAATGTTTAGAAGCAGATTGAATTTTTATTGACAGATGCCAGAAGTTGTTTAGATATAAATATTTTGAAGTTGGTTCTAACAGTAACATGGACGATTTTCAGGAAGAAGGCTGTAAAGCTTCACACAACACTTGAGAGATAATATTTTTAAGAGTGTCTCTAAAGTATGCATCTGTGACTCATATTTCCCCAAAGAATAAAGTCCATAGATCAGTGCAGGCTTACTACACTTTCTCACACACACACACACACACACACACAGCCAAAATAAAATGTTACAGCAATTGGCCATATGGGATTATAGAAGTGAGTCAGTTTTCTTTTATTTTTTCCCCACTTTTGTCTTGAGCACTTTTTTTTTTTTGGATAGTTGTTCTGATACTAACATTTAAATAGCAGTTAAGACCTCAGTGTCAGCTAGAAAAAGGCCAGAAGTTCAGCCACTAGCCTCAAGAATTTTCCCCTTAAAAGTCTGAGTCATGCTGACCCATGCCATGAAATACAGTAATATGTTAAACAACAGAGTGACTTGGTCAGGAATTTTAAGCAGTAATGATATTTTAATTTTAACCATGAAAGCTATTGATGTTTTCTTTCAAAGAGAACACATCTTATAAAGGTTTAGAGTAGCCATGTTCGTTTCATAATGCCATAGGCAGTACATGGTACTGTAATGTAGTTTCCAGGGAGGAAGGATGGTTCAGTGGTTAAGCCATTAGCCTAGGATTAGCAAGTCTAGGTTCAATTTCCTTCTCTGCTACAGATTTCCTATGTGACCTTGGACAAATCACTTATTCTTTCTGTGCCTTTGTTCCCTATGTGGAAAATAGTGATAACAGTTCATTAAATATTATGCGGCACTCATATCCTACAGTAACAGGATCCATATTACCACAGATAGTATAGTGAATGCAAAAAACAACAACAAAGATCATTAGGCAATTCAAATATTGAACACTCACAGATCAAGTAATTGCATAAATTCACATTACAGGAGAAACCCTCATTACTGGCAAAAAGAAAAGGAGTACTTGTGGCACCTTAGAGACTAACCAATTTATTTGAGCATAAGCTTTCGTGAGCTACAGCTCATTATTGGAAGTACTTGATTTTGGAGTGCTAGATGTCTCAGCTTTTACAGTAAAAGTAGCAGTGTTTTATCATATAATTTCAGTGAATTTCTTAAAGAAAAAAAGAAAAGAGGAAAAAAAGAAAAACTGAACACGGTATTATTCATGATTCAGAAAAGTACTTAAACATGTGCTTAACTTTAAGCATGTATATAGGTGCTTTGCTAAGTAGGGTCAGAATTAAGCACACGCATAAGTGTTTTGATGGTTCAGGGCTTAAATGCTGTCCATATCTGAAAGGATGGGAGAGCAGGTTGCTGCAGGGCTATCAGGAGGGCAGCAACTAGTTTGGCTTCCCTTGACAGCCACATGCAGTTGCTGACAGAGTACTGATCTGATGAACCACATGTAGTTAATCAGATCAGGCCGTGCTACCAGTGATCTACAGAGGGTCCATTGGCTGAGGATATGCACCAGAACTAGTGACCAAAAGAGCCTATATATTTTTGAGGAGGATGTATGGAGGAAGGAACATGGCAGGGAAGGAGCAGAGAGGGGACACTCAACAGGAGAACTATAGGAGGTCCCACTGGCTGAGGCAACTGTTGAAGATGCAGAGCTTATAACTCTGTTCCCGACTCCTTCCCCTCCATAGTCAAAGGAATGATGTACTGTTTATGTTAGCTCCTCTGCCCACACTAACATTCAAATGATATTAAACTCTGAAAATTCATAGTCTGCATAGCATGACTGATAAACAATAACATTTCACTATCACTCTAGGGTGAGCAAACTGTAGCATGATAAATTTCTTTAGTGTAAACAAGACTTGATTCAAAGCTCATGAGAATGACATCCTCTAAACTTACACCAGGGCAAGGTCCTGATTCAGCAAGGCACTTAACATAAATGCTCAACTTTGCAATTTGAAAGTCAATGGGATTTAAGAATGTGCTTAAAGTTAAGCATATGCCTCAGTGTTTTGCTGAGTCAGAGCCTAAATCAAGAGTAATTACTGAAGTCAATGGGATAAAAGTAGAGTAAAATCAATGCAAGTGAGAAGAAAATCATGTCTAAACTTCATAATTTTATTGCTTTCACATAAAAATCAAGTTACCTTTGAAGAAAATCTGACAGTTTTAAAGTTAAAACATTAAAAATCAGCTAATCCTTAACACATGAGTTCTGGAAATGCATTTTTTTTAAGAATAGAAATTTGTGATTTGCATTTGTAAAACTCCAGACTTTAAATGTTTATAATATAATTATCTGACTAACTAATCAAATATTTTTCTAATTAGGCTTGATTTGAAGTCTCTGAGATTTACAAAACAATCCAAATTTGAAGTTTTTACCTTCAGCTAATTTTGAATTATCTGACCACCAATTTAAAATATCACCCACCTGATATTACTCAAATATTTTTGAACAATTCTTATTTGTTAAGAAGAAGCAGAGAAAATTTTAGCCTTAAAGGAATGTGTCTGAGAAAGTAAAGAGCGATCAAAAAGAAGTATTAGAAATATCAGACTGGAAGTTTCAATTTTAACCATTACTATAGAAGCTGCTATTTATACCTGCTATAGTTGATAATTGTTGTTAAGGTTGTAATTATACAGATAAGAATAAACAACTGGAAAAATTATGGCTACCTATCAAGCAAATGGGCTTTATTGCAAACATTTTTGTAAACTTCTGCTGTTAAGGTTGTGAGTTAAGGTAATACTAAGTTTTTGGCATCATAATGGCCAATTTGAATCTGTAAACATAGAATCATAGAATCATAGAATATCAGGGTTGGATGGGACCTCAGGAGGTCATCTAGTCCAACCCCCTGCTCAAAGCAGGACCAATCCCCAACTAAATCATCCCAGCCAGGGCTTTGTCAAGCCTGATCTTAAAAACTTCTAAGGAAGGAGATTCCACCACCTCCCTAGGTAACCCATTCCAGTGTTTCACCACCCTCCTAGTGAAAAAGTTTTTCCTAATATCCAACCTAAACCTCCCCCACTGCAACTTGAGACCATTACTCCTTGTTCTGTCATCAGCTACCACTGAGAACAGTCTAGATCCATCCTCTTTGGAACCCCCTTTCAGGTAGTTGAAAGTAGCTATCAAATCCCCCCTCATTCTTCTCTTCCTCAGACTAAACGATCCCAGTTCCCTCAGCCTCTCCTCATAAGTCATGCGTTCCAGTCCCCTAATCATTTTTGTTGCCCTCCGCTGGACTCTTTCCAATTTTTCCACATCCTTCTTGTAGTGTGGGGCCCAAACTGGACACAGTACTCCAGAAGAGGCCTCACCAATGTCGAATAGAGGGGAATGATCACGTCCCTCGATCTGCTGGCAATGCCCCTACATATACATCCCAAAATGCCATTGGCCTTCTTGGCAACAAGGGCACACTGTTGACTCATATCCAGCTTCTCGTCCACTGGAACATGAGATTGTTCACACCTTCTGGAGCATCAGTGGAAGTCTAGAAGACCACAGAACGCTTACACAGAATTCTGGAAGAAACTGGTGGTAGAATTTATGAAGAAAGTTAGTTTTACCTTGGAAAACTTGCTCAATTTAACTAGGTTTCAGAGTAGCAGCTGGGTTAGTCTGTATTCGCAAAAAGAAAAGGAGTACTAGTGGCACCTTAAAGACTAACCAAGTGAGCTGTAGCTCATGAAAGCTTATGCTCAAATAAATTGGTTAGTCTCTAAGGTGCCACTAGTACTCCTTTTCTTTTTTCAATTTAATTAAGATCTCCAAATAGGTGAGTAATACAATACAGCTTTGCTCAAAGTTGAATAGGGTATTTCCAAGGAACGGCAGTCCCATTAGTTTGGTATTTAATATGGAATACAGTAAAGGACATGTTATAAAAGTAAATACATAGTGCTAAACTAACAAGAGATAACAAGAATGATTTAGAAAGGGAAGGTCTTGGCTAACTTGATGCTTCAGGACGTTGCAGACAAAGCTGATAAAACACAACATAATTTATCTGGATCTTCAGAACATTTTGACAAAGTTCCATACTACTGGTCTCTGGTTAAGCTAAAAGTTGCTAGGATCTAGGGAAGTACACAAGAGTGGATAAAGAGCTGACGGAAAAACAAAAAACAGAGAAGCTATGTTAGATTGTATAAAACGAAATTTACTGGGGCCCGACAGGGGTCAACATTTAGGCCTCTACTGTTCATGAGCTATAAAAATGATATAGGCTAATAAAATTTGCTGACTGCACAATGTTGAAGGATCCATGGACCTACAATGCAAAGCAAGAAAAATTCAAAAGTGGTTTTGCTTAGCTTGCTTGTTTTCACGGCTCAGAAAGCACTAATAATCTACTTTGTCCTAGGTCATCAACACAAATACATTTTAAGAATGGTAAATGGAGACAGGCCAAAAAGAAAAAAAATATTTTGGCTCATATGCAAGCATTACATTAGTGTGAATAAAAGTCCTGTATTGCTTGGAACAATGCCAAAAGTCAGAGTCATTACCCCAGGTAAGGCATGGGTGAATTCCCCAGGCTTGTGTCCCAGTTTTTAAAAGTTCATGATTAGGCTGTGTGAGTACAGAGATGGTACACTGAACTGAAAACATGACCTCAAAGGGATGAAAGAAATCCCAAACAGTAGCCTTGCTGAGTTCAACAAGATCCATAGGGAACACCTTCAAACTTGTGAAATTCGGTATTGATCCCTCCTCTGAAGATACTGGAAGGCTATGAAAAAAGAAAAGGAGTACTTGCAGCACCTTAGAGACTAACAAATTTATTAGAGCATAAGCTTCCGTGAGCTAAGTGAGCTGTAGCTCACGAAAGCTTATGCTTTAATAAATTTGTTAGTCTCTAAGGTGCCACAAGTTCTCCTTTTCTTTTTACAGATACAGACTAACACGGCTGCTACTCTGAAACCTGTCATTATGGAAGGCTATGAGTGACACTCCCCTAACCCAAGACTAGCTAACATTGGTTGTGGGTGGTCTGGTTGTTAAAGTAGTGGACTAAGTCTCAGGAGACTTGGATTCAATTTCTGACTCTGCTACAGATTTCCCTTGTGACCTTGGGCAAGTTACATAACCACTCTGTAAAATGGGGTGATAATGCTTCCATTGCCTGTTTAGATCTCAAGCTCTTCAGGACAGTGACTGTATCTTACTACATGTTAGCACAATGGCAGCCTAATCTCAGGGGGCCACCAGGTATTATACAGGAGCCAACAAACAGAGCTGAAAACAGGGGCGTTTGAGTGGAGATCTGTTGGAGGAGAAGGGACGCAAGCCCCTGTTCCTTAGGAGCAGTGAGTGAATTCTCGAGAGCATTTCTTTCTTTGCTTTTCCTTGCTGGTTTATTTTCTGTTTATTTCGAGTTTGCAGTGGCTGAAGCAGAGCCTTTGATCACACAGAAGCCCTGTTTAGGGGGCAGGGCTTCCCTGAAAAGAGGGTGGGGCTTCACGAATCTGCAGACCTATAAAGGCAGTCACATGGCCAGCTCGTGGCACAGGAGACAGCAAACAGAGCTGAAATCAGGGGAATTTGTAAGGGGAGATTGGGGGGAGGAGTGTGTGGTATTCTGTTTTTGGGGTGTGTGTGTGTGTGTTTTCCTTGAAAGGAACTTAGGAGAGAAGGCTATGACAGGTAGGGAGGCAGCAGTGGTGGTGAGCCAAGGAATGAGAGAGACAATACAAATGACAAGATGTGGAAGTTGCAGGATGTACGTAATCCTGGAGCGGGTACTTGAAAGGTGTTTCGTTTGTATGAAGTGCCACCTGATAGATCTGATGAAAGAGAATATCCAAGGTCTGGAGATGCATGTAAAAACTACAGTTGAGTTTCAAAGGGGATTTGAGCAGATGATGGAGGGACCATGAGAGGAGGCTGAAGGGAGAACTCAAGGCTTGCAGATGCAAGCTGGACTGGAGAACCATGAGGTAGACTGCTGGATGAGGAAAGCGGCCAGTGGAAGCATGTGACTACAAGAACAAGGCAGAGGAAAAGTCCACCTATCAAAAGACAAATAGAGCTGAGGAACAGGTTGGCTGAGTTGGAAAGAAGTTGGGGAAGAGAGGCAACAGAGGCTTCACTGGGCTAGTGCTTGGAGTATGCTACAGACCCCAAGGATCGAATCTGGACATGGATAGAAACGTTTTAAATATTTTTAATGAAATAAATACTACTGGGAATTGTGTGATGATGGGAAACTTTAATTTCCCAGATATAGATTTAAGGACAGGTGCTACTAATAATGGTAGGACCCAGATATTCCTGGCTGTGATAGCTGACAAATTTCTTCACTAAATTGTCAGTGAACCAACAAGAGGTGATGCCATTTTAGATTTAGTATTGGTAAGTAGCAAGGACCTTAAAGAAGAGCTGGTTGTAGAGGACAACCTTGGTTCAAGTGATCATGAGATAATTCAGTTTAAACTAAATGGAGGGATAAACAAAAATAGGTCAACAACTAGGGTCCTTGATTTCAAAAAGTCAAACTTTACAAAATTAAGGGAAGCAGTTAGGGAAGTGGACTGGACTGAAGAATGCGAAGATCTGAATGTGGAGGAGGCTTGGAATTGCTTTAAGTCAAAGTTGCAGAATCTATCTGAAGCCTGCATTCCGAGCAAGGGGAAAAAATCATAGGGAAGGGTTGCAGACCAAACTGGATGAACAAGCATCTCAAACAGGTTATTAAGAGAAAACAGCCTACCAGGAATGGAAGATGGGATGGTGTCAGGGTTCCCTCCCCACTCTGAACTCTAGGGTACAGACATGGGGACCCCATGAAAGACCCCCTAAGCTTATTTCTACCAGCGTAGGTCAAAAACTCCCCAGGCACAAATTCTCCCTTGTACCTTGGGTTTAAGTAACGCTGCTACCACCAAGTGATTTAACAAAGAACCAGGGAAAAGGACCACTTGGAGTTTCTCTTCCCCCAGCAATCCCCCCAAGCCCTTACATCCCCTTTCCTGGGAAGGCTTGAGAATAATATCCTAACCAATTGGTAATATCCTAACCAATTGGTAAGGCATTTGATACAGTTCCACATGGGAAATTATTAGTTAAATTGGAGAAGATGGGGAATAATGCAAGAATTGACAGATGGATAAGACACTCATTAAAGGGGAGACTACAAGGGGTCATATTGAAAGGTGAACTGTCAGACTGTAGGGAGGTTACTAATGGAGTTCCTCAGGGATCAGTCTTGGAACCAATCTTATTTAACATTTTCATTAACTACCTTGGCACAAAAAGTGGGAGTGTGCTAATAACATTTGCAGATGTCACAAAGTTGGGAGGTATTGCCAATAAGGAGGAGGTCCGTAATATCATACAAGAAGATCTGGATTACCTTGAAAACTGAGGTGAAAGAAATGGGATGAAATTTAATAGTGTAAAGTGCAAGGTCATGTACATAGGGACTAACAACAAGAATTTTTGATATGAGGACCTATCAGTTGGAAGCAACAGAAAAGGAGAAAGATGAGGGTGTACTGGTCAATCACAGGATAATTATAAGTCACCAATGTGATACAGCAGTGAAAAAGGCTAATGCAGTCCTTGGCTGCAACAGACAAGGTCATATGGAAGTTGTTCCATACTCCTAATCATTTTTGTTGCCCTCTCTGTACCTTTTCTAATTAATTCTAATTCTAATATAATATAGAAACGTGGCCTGTTTAGCCTATCCAAACAAAGGTTGAGGGGCGCTCGGATTGTACTCTGTAAATACATCAGAGGGATAAACATCAGAGAGGGAGAAGAGTTATTTAAAGTTGGCACAAGAACAAGAGGATATAAACTGGCCACCAACAAGTTTAGGCTTGAAGTTAGATGAACGTTTCTAACCATCAGAGAAGTGAAGTTCTGGAACAGCCTTCCAAAGGGAGCAGTGGGAGCAAAAACCCTAACGTGTTTCAAGATTGAGCTTGATACATTTATGGAGGTGATGGTATGAGGGGACTGCTTACCATGGCAGGTAACCCATCTGTGACTGTTAATAGCAAATATCTGCAATGGCCAGAGATGGGATACTAGATGGGGAGGGCTCTAAGTAACTACAGTGAATTCTTTCCCAGGTCTTTGACTGTGGCTGCTGCTGACAGACTTGGGGGTCTAACTGATCACCATATTTGGGGTCAGGAAGGAATTTTCTCACAGGTCAGACTGGCAGAGAGCCTGGGGTTTCTTTTTGCCTTCTTCTTCATCATGGGGCACAGGTCACTTGCTGGTTTAAAACTAGAGAACTAGAGTAAATGATGGGTTCTCTGTAACATGAAGTCTTTAATTCATGATTTGAGGGCTTCAGTAACTCAGCCAGAGGTTATGGGTCTATTACAGGAGAGGGTGAGGTTTTTGGTATGAGATATGAAGGAGGTCAGACTAGATGATCACAATGGTACCTTCTGGCCTTAAAATCTATCAGTCTCTGAGCTACTGAGCGACAGTGAGGGATATCTACACTGCGCGCAAAAAAAAAAAAAAAAAAAAAAAGGATGTTCTTAACTTGGGTTAAAATAGCAGTGAAGATATGGCAGCTCAGGTTAGCAGGTTGAGTTCAATTCCATGCTCTCTTATAGACTTTAACTTGAGTTACTAACTCAACTTAAAAGCTGAGTTGACTTATTTTAACTTCTATTTTAACCTAAATTAGCTAACCCAAGTTGTGAACACACCTTTTTTACAATGTAGACATACCCTAAGCTTTGAACCAGAAATTCTGAGAATCTTACCTTTTTTTCTTTTATAAAGGAAAATTCCTTGAAAACAGAATTTTGAATTAATATAAGTATTAGTGAATTTTGCACTTTTCCTTTAAGACCTTTTATTATACAAGGACAATGTTATTTTATGGGATTAATTCTCTGTTATAGAGGAGTAAAAACTATAGGGCATATTTCTTTTTTGGTGTGCAAACTGGGAATATGCTGGATCTGAAATTTGGGACACATCAGTGGGGCTGGTCAAACATTTTCCATCTAAATTGTTTTGAGAGAAAATTTGGTTTTATGTAATGTATTCTTTTCACAAGCAGTGTTTGCTTTCCATGGTACATTTTTATGGATTTTTGTTGTTGTTGAAAAACAGAACACTAAAAAATTCAATTTTGAAATACCACAAGAGAGAGTTATCTAATAATATTTTTTACTGGGTATCAAGAATCAAAGTAAGATTCAGACCATGATTAGCAGAAGTCAGATCCAGCAGAGGAAACAAATAAGGTTTTAATTAAATTTTAGAGACTGAATATTAGCTGGAGCAAGGAGAAGAAGGAGGGAGAGCAGAGCGGGGGCGGAAGGAGGGGGACTGAGGGTAGATAACAGCCACATCGGGTGCCATAGAAGCCATAATTTCAAAACCCGAATGTCATCCAAAAAAAACTGTTTTTTTAGCAAAAGTTCTGATTACTGAGTGACCTTCCAATGTGTGGGGGTAGGAGAAATATTCTCTCCCAAATAGCTCAGAGATGAAAGAAAAATGTCTGAGGTCTCTCTGTAAAGAATGGGACACTGTCAGGGCAAATACCCATTTGAAAAGGTGATAGGAAGGAAAATAGATAATAGAAATTTATTTTTACAGTAAATCAGTGGTCCAATGGATCCAGTATCTTATCGTCATACTACAATGTTTTACAAACTATGGGGTACACCCTGCAGGGTCTGATGGTCTTTCTAGAGGAACATAGGCAGGCTTCTCATTTGTTCTCCAAAATCTAACTTTTAATTTAAAAAAGAGTAAGGCCTGAATGCACAAAAGGAATCAGGAACATAAGTCACTATTTTAGGTGCACAAATCCCAGTTTCAGGACCACAGTGATACACAAAATTCCCACTGAATGTTGTAGGTGGCTTAAGTGCAAAAATTTTTGCACTTAAAGTTCCCTAGGCACCTATGTTTCTGCCTCTGAACTTGCACACTGTTGCCTCTCTCCAGGCACCCAGGAGCCTATCTCCTGCCTAAGCCTCAGAGCAAATCACACACCAGGGACAGGTAGGCATTTGGCTACCTAAGTCGTACATGGGGTAGGGTGACCAGATAACAAGTGTGAAAAATCAGGATGGCGGGCGGGTAGTAATAGGAACCTATATAAGTAAATCCCCAAATATCAGAACTGTCCCTATAAAATCTGGACATTTGGTCGTCCTAACATGGGGTCCAATTCTATAGGAGTGCTCAAAGGAGATTAGATAGTCTTGCAAGGGGCGGGGGAAGGTGAGAAGACAGAGACAGAGAGAAAAGGACAGAGAGAGATTGACTGTACAAGCTGGTGAATAGAGCACTCACCCACTAGGATGTGGGTGTCCCAGGATCAAGTGTTCCCGTGACTTTAATTATCCAGAGCTCAATAGCTTCAACAGAACAGACTGAGGGAACCCACATCAGGCTATCCTATACTCCTTAGCACATAGGTACCTAACTCAGGCTGCATGAATTACAATGATTTTCTAGATGCCTAAAAGTTAAGCATCGGGATGCTCAGCATTACGACACTTAACTCCTTTTGCGCATTCAGGCCTAAGGCCCAGATATTTAAACACATTTTAAAATCAACAGTAAATGAGATTTAGACTTCTAAGTGCTTAAATCCCTTTTTAAAATGATATTTAGGCTCCTAAATCAGTTAAGCGTTGTGACACTGAGGGCAGCATAGCCTAAATAACTTTAAAAATCAGGGCCTTGAGGGTCTAGCTGTGATGACTGCAAAAAACAAAACAAAGCCAAACCTTGAGAATGTGACCCAGGGGTAAATGATGCAGCTGTGTCTGCCTGAGTTGATGGAACCCCAGAAACAATCACTCAGAGGTGAAACTGCAACATTTATCTCAATGAACCTTTACCCCGATGTCAATGATGATATTTTAAATGTCAACATCGTGGACTATTTCACTGCTCAAGGACGTGTAAGAGCTTGTCTACACAGCATGGTAAAGCGCACTAGAGGGGTGTGATTAGTAAAGTGTACTAAAATGTTGCACTCTACCTGCCCTGTGTGGACCTTGCTGGCACACTGTAAAAGATACCTAGGTTGTGGTAACATAATTTCTATTTGAAACCAGACTACATTAATGCAAACTAGGTAGATCATACCAGCAAGGTCTACAAGGGGCACTTAGACTGCTATACATTAGAGAATTTTACAAATCACATCCCTGTAGTGCACTTTGACAGTACCGTATAGACAAGCCCTAAGAAAAGAGAGGACATATATTATGAAGATTTACACATTCTACTCAGAGTGACTATTCGTTTTAGATAGGCTTCTAACACCACATGGCAAGTATGAAGGGGGAGCAAATTTGGTTCATTTCCTTGAAGGTAGGATCAGCTATCACAAATCTGAGAAACACTGCCATACCAGATAATTCAGAGGAAAGTGAAACAAATTCTATAGTGGGCAATTATGGAATATCGGGTCCACAGGAGACATTTTATCCTAATCCCAGTGATATAGTGGTTGGCTTGAGCATGATGGTTTATATCACTTACTAAAATTAATTTATTCCTTCTAATGTAAATGTGGATACTCTCACTATCCATACTCATGTCCAATCCTTTGTTTAGACTGGAGAATGGGAAGATGCACATGGGAAGAGCCCCTCTGTACAGAGATTCCCCCTTAAACTATGTGGTCCAGAATTATATCAAAATTCCCTAGACAAGCCATATCCAGCACATTGCCTGCAAAACACTATACAGCATAGAAAAGAGATACACTAAACACTTCAGACAGTGGGGGCCCAGGACTCAGAAGTACTGAATTCCTCCCTTAGGGAGTTGAGGGCATTCAGCCTCCTGCAAGATCAAGCCCTTCGTTTGAGTGAAAACTAGGCACTGACTTTTACTTTCTCCCCAGAGATGCTTCACCCCCTCTCTGGCCTGAAGCCCTGCCCCCACTCTGCCCCTTCCCCAAAGCCCTGCCTTTGTCCCGCCTCTTCCCACCCCACTCTACCCTGCCCCGAGGCTCCACCCTCGCTTTGCCCCTCCCCAAGGACCCACCCTTGTGCCGTCTCTTCCCTCCCCCACTCTACTCCCTCCCCAAGACCTTTCCCTGCCCGCCGCTCACTGCTCTCCACCCTCCCCCAAGCCCCTCCCGAGCTGCCAAACAGCTGTTTGGCAGCACTGCCTATCAGCTATTTGGCAGTATCCCTGATTAGCTGATCGGCAGCGCCTAACAGCTGTGGCTGGTGGGTGCTGAGCACCCACTATTTTTTTTCAGTGGGTGCTCCAGCCCCAGAGCACCCACGGAGTTGGAAACTATGAGTAAATCTGCTACATGTTTTGCAGGATTTCCCATTTGCTTGTGGAAACATGTTACAAACCTAAAAGGAAACCAATGTAGCATTTGGAAGAGAACAAAAAAGGAGGGAATGAAACTGCTTTCACGAGTAAAAGGCTGAGTGATAACCAGGCCTCAAGCCAAGTAGAAGGAGCCCACTGTTAGCCCTGCTTCTCCTCTCCACCTACACTCTCAATCCCCCCTTTGTACTTCAAGCAATATTCGCTTTTCCTTGGCATGAAATAGCTACATGAGTCTATGTCATTCCTGCTAATACCCACGAGGGTTGATTTTATTTCTGGCTGCAGTTTTGATGATGACGACAGGATATAACAAAACTTATCTGTGTAGCCTCGAGGTAGATGGATCAGAAAATCCACAGCTGCAGCATTTAGAATCTTAAATGGTAGAGACAAGGTCGACCAAAGTTATTATTTTAGCCCAGCATAGGTGATAAGTCCCTCTCCCCTCAGCGGAAAGGAAATCAAATCCACTCAGAGCAGGAGTAGAGAAGCACTTGTTCACCAAGCCTAAAAACCTCAGTTGGATACTGGAGTTAGTTCTCCCTCCCTGAATCCTGCAATATTATTTCATCCTAAATAAGACAGACAAAGCAGGAACATTTTATGTTTTCTTTTAAAATATTTCCCCATATTGCAAACAAACAATAATTACAGGTCAATATAGTATTGTAAATCAGTAAATACTGAATCACACTCATTGGATAATTTCTGAAAGCCAAATTCTGCTCAGTTACATCAGTGTAAATCCTGAATAATAATAATAATAGGATGTTTCTGTTGTCCCACCATTTTGTCTTTTCTATTTGTTTGGTGAGCTCACTGAAGCAAGGTTTGCCCCTGTATTTCTACAGTGCCTATAAATATAGGGGTTCAAACTCAGTTGAGGACCTTAATGGATTCCAAGGCCAGATGGGACCATAATGATCATCTGACTTCCTGCATAACATAGGTCATAGAACTTCCCCAAAATAAAACTTTGGGGTGTAACATAAGACAGATTGACAATAACAACAACGAAGCAGAATCTGATATTTAAATACTAAAAACCCTTCAAATTTTATAGGTCTGTTTCTTCAGACCACCAATGGCCAGATCCTCAACCTGTGGAAATTATCATAGCTCTATTGAAGCCAGCAGAACTATGACAATTAACACCAGTTAAGGATCTGGTCCAGAGACTGCAATGCTGTTGAGCCATTACACAGGTGCACAATGGGGTATGGGAGGGAGCAAGGAGCTCTATTTCAACCATGTGGCCCACATAATCATCATGTCCTTGGGTTCTCTCCTGAGACTGTCAACAAGGGTACCAACTGTGGTGCAGGTTTTATATAACTACAGACATGTAGCTAGTGTGCATCACATTGAGACCCAACTCACTGCACAGAGGTCTCTGTATAGTCATAGCAGATGGGAATAGCTTTCAGTTTCTACCAGCCTGAGCTGGATTTGAAATGGCAACCTAGAAAAAAGTCTTTTTCTACTCACTTGAGCCATGCAGTTCCCTACAATGAATGCCAGTATGGAAATATAAACTGTTAAGGATTTAAATGCCTATTTTTTTGTGTCTGAGAAGGGATTTCTCAAAAGAGAGTATTTCTTACCAGCTGCTACTTTGTGCTTTTGTTTCTAAGGAGGTAGATTAATTTTTCTACTGGCTTTCATGGTTCTAGCTGAAATCACAGGTCTGCCAAACTACCCACAGAAATAAACTCCATGATGGGAAGACTGCAATAACCAAGATGCTGCAGACACCCATTAACTATGCGCTATTATTTCCATACGTTTCAGGTTAGATGCCAGTATCTGGATCGGTTGGGAATGTCCTGAGTGAAAATGATGTATGTTCACATCTGCACTGCCAAGTATCACATCACTACATGTTGAATGGCTTTACACATTTCTATGATCCAGTGTAATATTAAATTCCAAATGCTTGCATTTAGCCAGTATAGTATTGAACCAAAGGAGCATTTTCAACTCTCCGTGGATAGCGCAAAGCAACACACAATTCTGTCTGCCCAGGACTTTTGCATCATTTGGTGCACCTGAGCACCTTCCACGCCTCTTTCACACTCTTGTAAAATCTGGTGTAATCCTTGTGTGGGCTTTGGATCCAAGAAGAGTCTAAATTCAGAGATATAAAAGTTAATGAGCAACGGCCAGTAATTGCTTTGCTGGCCTGGACTTGTAAAGTAGCAGAAAATGTACTGTTTAAAGACAATATTTACTTGAAAGCTATTCCAACTTCTATTAGCAGCATGTAATGCGTGCAATTAGCGCTAAATTTTTATACAGTTGATTACATTTCCACTAACTGAAAGCAAATGCCTGCAGCGTATGCTGCTTAGGCATAATTACAGTAGTTCTGTTATCTTATTACCATTAATTAAGAAAACATGTGTTGGGGTTGCAGAGAGGAGAATGCAGCTGGAGATTTCTCCTAATTTGCCTTTCCTGTGTAAAGAATATACTTCCTTACTCGGACGTGGCTTTGCAGAACAAGCTCAGAGGCAGCCTTTGTGTTTTGTCCTGTAAATATTTCTGTTAAAGATAAAATACTGAGAATATTTTCAGAAGCCCTTTGTTTTTATCCCGCTCACAAGAGTATTCTGGAATATGCACACAGATATCTTACCCTGTTGACAGTGGCATTGCAGAGTCGGAGGATTTGAAGGTCACACAAATTTTGCATTTGAAATTGACAGAGCTGCTCACTGTGCTTTGCTTTTATTTTGATAAGATCCAAACTCACCAGCCATAGTTCACGCTGGATCTAAATCGTGCTTTGGGGGCTTGATCCTGTACTCTGCCAATGGCAAAGCTCCTATTGACTTCAGTTGTGGAGGAGCAGACCCCCAAGAAAGGAGCAAGCTAAAGAAAGCAAAAAAATGTTTTTAGTCCTTAATGAGAGTGTCTTGTGGATAATGTTAGAAAGAGAAAATGTTGTTCCAAGTAGAGTTTCTTTTGCATTTAGCATTATTGTCTATGTGATGAATCACAGGAGCTGATGGAAGAAGATATGGGAAAAAACGAAGAGGTGTTGGTTGGAATTGTAGTTCTTTATTGTCCTATAATTGCTTTGTAAGTGGCCTGCAGTCACATTACATAGGGCTGTGAGCTCACAAGAACTCAAAAGTTCAGCACAGCTGGGATGAGAAGGAAAGCCACGAAAGAAAAATGGGGTGTTTCAAGCACTATTGGAGAGTCACTAAGTGGCTCTCTTTCTTCCACGGAGCCAGAGCTTAATCATAGTGTTAGGGAACACTGTGCTGCTGGAAATTCAGTTTTCAGGATGAGATATAAAATCGAAGTGTTGACCATGGCTCTTTTTGCAAGTGATGTGGGGTTAACTCCAGTATCCTGGCCAAATTCCCTCTTGGACTATTAAATTCCTTCTGCATACTCCCATTTCAGAAGTTACTTACTTCATTTTCTAGAAAGGGGGTAAAATTAGGCAGTCCCAAAGCTATGAGCAATCTGCACTTAAATGTTTGTATGATGTGTAAAATTTGTCACAAACCAAACAAAGAAAGAATATAGCTTCAGAATGTATCTGGAATATTGTACCATAAATACATCCCTCTGCTAGAGAAGAAAGCATCTGGAGAATACCTCTCTAGACAAAACAGCCTTCCAAGGGAAGCAGTTGGGGCAAAAAACCTAACTGGCTTCAATAATGAGCTTGAGGGGATGGTATTATGAGACTGCCTAACATGGCATGTAGCCAATCTGAGAATGCTAGCAGCAAATATTTCCAATGGCTGGTGATGGGACACTATATGGGGAGGGCTCTGAGTTACTATAGAGAATTCTTTCCCAGATGTCTGGCTGGTAGGTCTTGCCAACAAGCTCAGGGTTTAACTGATCACCATATCTGGGGTCAGGAAGGAAATTTCCCCCTGGGTCAGATTGGCAGAGACCCTGGGTATTTTCAGCCTTCTTCTGCAGCATGGAGCATGGGTCACTTGCAGTTTTAAACTAGTGTAAATGGTGCATTCTCTGTAACTTGTAGTCTTTAAACTATGATTTGAGGACTTCAGTAACTCAGCCAGAGGTTATGGGTCTATTACAGGAGTGGGTGGGTGAGGTTCTGTGGCCTGCAACGTGCAGGAGGTCAGACTTGATGATCATGGTGGTCCCTTCTAACCTTCAAATCTATGAGTCTATAAGTAAAAGCACTGGAAAGATAATGCTAGTGACAAAACCCGGCTATCTCTAACTCTCCCTGAAATCTCAAAGTGAGGCTTTTGTAATTGCAATTAGAGCCCAGGTCAGGAGGTAAACTAAATCTTCCTATTTCTCAGTTAGGCTTAGTAAGACTCCTTATTATACCTTAGGCCCCAAAAGCTCTGTTGACCACACATCCCCAGTATCTTAAGCCCCTCCTCATCAGAGTGCATGGGCACTCTGGGTTACAGGTTCTCTCTTTGTGGATTATGTGACAGTTAAAGCAAGGAGCACACAGTCTTTGTAATGGAACTTCCTAATCACACATACTTTACTCATAGCATAGCACAAGAAAGTTAAGGATCTAGGCAAATAGAAGAAACATCTGCACACCAGTTTCCTGACAGCCCTTTGGGTCTTTGCATCCTTCAGATTGACAGGACCCTCCTGCACTCCCACTCCTCTTGCTCATTCTTCTGTTCCTGGTACTGGTCTCCTCCTTTCCTAGAGAGAGCATGTCTTTTTAAAAGAAGTTTTTAACACCTTGTCTCCCTCTTCCCCCACCCCCCCCCCCGGGCACCACCACATTGTCTGCTGGCATAGAGGGTCATTACTGGAGATAAGAGTCATTAGCAAGCCAATAATCTTTGACTGGTGGCCTCTACTGTCCGTTGAAGGCAGCCATCCACTCACTGTACATGAAAACCCTGAAGCGTAAACCGGACCAGGGTAAAGCCTTCGAACTGACCAGCAAGTGGGACGCCAGCAACCACTTCCTCGCCGGGGGTGACTTCACCCGTTTCGCCGACTGGCGGTTCATCCACCGTGCCCGGCTCAACTGCATCCCGCTCAACGGAGCCGTCTGCCACGGGAATCGAGACAAGCGTTGCAGGAAGTGCGGCTACTCCAACGAGACCCTGCCCCACGTCCTGTGCAGCTGCAAGCCCCACTCCAGAGCCTGGCAGCTGCGCCACAATGCCATCCAGAACCGCCTGGGGAAAGCCATGGCACCGCGCCTGGGGGAGGTCGCCGTGAACTGCGCCATCCCCGTTACTGACAGCCAGTTGCGACCTGACCTAGTAGTCACCGACGAGGCCCAGAAAAAGATCATCCTCGTCGATGTCACGGTCTCCTTTGAGAACAGGACCCCAACCTTCCGCGAAGCCCGAGCTCGTAAGCTGGAAGAATACGCCCCCCTGGCCGACACCCTGAGAGTGAAGGGTTACGAGGTGTAAATGGATGCCCTGATTGTAGGAGCCCTGGGACCCCTGCAACGAGCGTGTGCTGCGGACCTGTGGGATTGGTCGATGCTACGCACGGTTCGTGCGGCACCTCATGGTCTCGGACACCATAGGGAAGGCTATTCAGTTGTTGACGGTCCTGTTTCAGTGTCTCAGAAATTGTCTGTCTTCAGCCATAAAAAAGAACATTTAAGGCATGTCTTCACTGCCAAAGTTAAAGTGCTGCCATGGCTTTAATGTGGCTTGTGTAGTCATGGCACAGCGCTGGGAGAGAGCTCTCCCAGCACTCTAAATTAAATACCACCTCCACAAGGGGCGCAGCTGCCAGAGCTGGTGGACTGTCTACACTGGCACTTTACAGTGCTGAACTTGCAATGCTCAGCCCTGAGCGAGAAAGTTGCAGTGCTGTAAATTGCCAATGTAGACAAGCCCTGTCACAGTCAAAAACAGAGTTCATAAAATTGAGTGGAACTCATGCAACCTAGACAGATTGCCCAACTGTCACAATAATTCTGTCAGGATCTGCCTCATGAAATGTTGTAACCAGATTCTGATTCTGATCCTCATACTAAAGTTAGTAGATCCTTACTCTATGAGCAATTCCCTATGGACAAATTCTTAAAGGAATGTATGCACCACGAGATTCAGAGAGGAGCCTAGTGGGAATTTAAAAATCACCTAGGCACTTAACTGCCATATAAAATTGAAAGGGCTTTGGTGTCCTAGTACTTTTGAAAATCCTACTAAGTACCTAGCTTTATCTTTAAGTGCCTAAATACCTTTATTACCTAAATCTGGCTGGGATTATCCAGGGAGTAAGTAGTATTCATTGTGAGTAAAGCTATCAGAATGTGGCCCATAATTAGCCTTGGAAGCAATATTTTTGATTGTGGGTTACCAGGATGGATGCAAAACAAAAGCCCACATATGAATGCATCTGAACTTTTAGAAATTCCATATCTATCTTTGTGGACTGTGCAAATGTATCGTGGTTTATTAGAGATAAGAAAAAGTATCAGGAGAAATGGCATGAGCTAATTTGTGTTAAAGGAAGAAAATGCAAATATTTTAAATTTCCCAAAATATCTTCTTAAAGGAAAAGAACAAAATGGGGACAAAAAGGAGCAAAGTTTTCCATGCTCTGATCTCTCAAGGAGCCCATCTTCTTGTTGTTTCTTTTGAGTAAGTCAAAGTCCTTGTACTGAACTGTTTCCAGGGGGAGGGGCAGAAGGACAAGGAATAGTAAGCTTTGTGTTCAAACTGAATTCATTGGAGTTCAAAGCACTGCTGTGGCAATGAATAAAGAAAGTAACAGCCCACCCCACCAAGTCACAGCACATCCTCCCCTTTGCCTCCCCTGAGCATGAGTCAATTACAGCAGGATCTGGTGACATTTCTGTACAGCAATTCAAGGCCTTGTATTAACTTCAGAACACTTTGTGTATTTGATGGGGTATGGGCACGGTGTGTTAAAACTGGTCCCTGCTTCTCCTAAACTGCTGCAAGGCAAGACTTCTGCATAGAGCTGGTTGGAAAATCTTGGACTGAGCCATTTCCTTTCACAAAATGCAGTTCAGTCCAAACTGAACTCTTCACAAAATGGTTTCAGTTTTGCAGAAATTTTGTTTAGGACAAAAGTTAGAACAATGCTGTATGTTTTAAAATGACCATTCATTTACATTTCTTAAATGTTGTATTACATTGTATATTATAATATAAAATAAAAAAGTGGAAATCACAGTGAAATGTTTTGATCAGCCCAAACACTATTTTTTAAGGTTTCTCCTACAGGGAATTTTGAAGCATTTGGCTTCTGTTCTGAATCAGAATGAACACAAATTTCAAAATCTGAAAAACCTTTTGCAAAATGGAATTTCTGTCCTCCATGCAGCTATACTGTTATGCTCCTCTGGTGGTTACAGGTCACAATGGTCTGTGATGTAACCACTAGGACTGCAATTTTGCATCCTGATGATGTCCGCAGTTCATCAGGTATTAAAGTAAGCCCCTTTGTTAAATATTGCCACTGAATCTCTTCCCCAGCCTTGTCAGAACATGCTACAGTCATGACAATATTGGACGGGGTAAAAGGAAAAAGTCCAAAGGGGTCACTGCCTCAGTTTATTTTGCCATGCAATTCTTCCTGAAGTTATCTGCAGCATGACAACAGGTACGCTGTGGCTTGCCAAAGGATACTAGCTGGCATGGGAAATCTGGATGTCCATTACCAATCCACAGGGAGTTGGATTTCAAGGAAAAGGACAGGGATCCGGTTTTGGTTGGGTCAGGGAGGGGATCATTAGGGATGGGAGGGAGGTAAAGAAGAAGACACTAAGGTTATGTCTATACTTATGGTGGCGTGTAGAGTAAGAACACTGCATGCCCCCAAGCATGGGTACAAATAGCAGTGTAGACAGTAAGGCACAGCTCAGGTGAGTAGAATAAAGACATGCCAGAATCATCCCTTTATGTGCCCAAGCAGTGCCCTCCCTGTCTACACTGCTATTTTTAGCAGTGTAGTGTCCCTCTGTCTTTCCACTGTTGTAGCCTTTTCCTACTGCAAGGAAAGGCTCTGGCAATAGGAAAAGGCTCCAGCAGTGGGGAGGCAGTAGCAAAGAGCTCCAGCAGCTCCCTGTTGCCAGAACCTTTCACTGCCGTACGTAACTACACATCACAGTGTGGAGGTAGCCCACTTTTCGCTGCAATATATAGCTACACATACCCTATGTGCCACTGACAGTGTAGACAAGACCCACGGGGGAGAGTTTACCTTAGCTTAGGTAAGCATCTGAACTTGGCAGGATTTATTCAGTCTGAGGGCCAGAATGCAGTTGGCTCTGCCTGTGTGCACAAGTTTGGAGAGCACAGAAGACTCATTCCTCTCTCGTGTGCCCGCTACAGGACAGGGCTACACTTGCAGTCTGTGAGCTCCCTCAGGTGTATGGGCTGGTCTTACCTAGTGCTGCTAGCAGCAGTTGCAATCTCAAAAGGTGTGGGGAAGAGGCAGGGCTAAATCCCTGCCTGTTGCCTCCCTTACACTGGCTAACAGAGCTGACCATCTGTGGAGGGAAGCACTCTCTGCACATCTCTAAGAGATATAAGCACTGAGCATGACTTCTCTTCCTCTCCAGGGAGCTCTAGGAGGCAGTGTCCTTCCCATATGGATTTAATAACACAGAGATGTCTCTAACAACAGCAAAACATCACTGTTAAAGTTCTTGAGGGCTTTAATTGCCTATGCTGCTGTTCCTTTTATCCCAGGCATGGACCCACTGTTCATGTCTTGTAGTCAAAGATAAACTGAAACAGCTGAGAGGACGCCAAATAGAAGTTAAATATTATAAAGACTGGCTCAGCTAGAAGGACTCCGTTATTTAAGTGAAACTCTCCTTTTAATACGTCCCCTGCTTTGCACTGATGCCTTTTGTTACTTTGTTTGTTTTTTAATAAGCCAAAACAAATGAAAATGTCCCAGTTGTTAGCATTTTAAAAAAAATGGGTTCACTGTGCCTGGAGAGTGCGCTTTCCATATCCCACAATAAGTGAATGGCGTTCATGGCCAGCAGTATATCCATGGAATGCCAGCCAGCAGCTTTATGGATCAATTTTAAAATGTGATGGAAATATACTGTATGTGCACAATAGCCAAGTTTTCCAGTGTTAATAATTGGGGCATTTTCATTTGGCTTTTGTTTATTAAAAAATGAATGGGAGGCCATTTGACTCCTGGTCTTGAAACCAGCCACAACTGTCTGCTTATAAAGCCTCCTTTAGATGGTCTGCTAGACCACACGCAATTTCCTTTTAGTTGCTTCATAAGCGACCAAATATGCTTTGTGTGGGGAGATGGGATGCTCTCTTGCTCTCATTTTGTAGTAAACATGCTCTACACCCAAACCTCCTAGTCCATTTCTGTAATTTTTGCTCTTTCTTGACAAACTTGACCAGTTGGGTGTTCACTGGGGTCTGAAGGTCCGGACCTCAGCCCCATTCTGCCCTCAGGTAACACAATTCTAACTGAAGCCAGCGGGAACTGCAAATAAATATCCAAGGATGATCTGGTTCTGTAAATATGGAATAAAAAAAAAGATCTGTTTACAATTGTTCGTGGAAAATGGTAAAGTTCATTGATAGAGATTACACTATCTCCGCAGCAATAAGAAGCGGAAAATATAACAGGAGTTGAATACTTGCCAGTTGGATCCGAGGAAGATGCAGTAAGCAGCAGCTGCTTGCAAAATGGCCTTGGCTCTGCCAAATTTAAAGGGCCAGCCCCAGTATGGCATGCTGGGAAAAATGTTTCCCAGGGCAATGCTAAAGTGAGGAGAATTACAAAGGAAGGTGGTCCTGGTAAGACAGCTGTTTCTATGCAATAACCAATAAGAGAACAGTGCTATATCATTGTGTCTCTAGTTAACTATCCTTGAAAGAAAGTTTTAGTCCCTTATAATGATTGATTGTGTAGCATAAATTCTCTGACTCTTCAGTGGGTACCTAGATGCTCCCACTGTTTCTTTGATATGACCTGACCTTTTTCCGAAGGGGGTCTGTGTCATTCAGCACACAAGTAATTTTTAATACAATTTTTCTCCCTGCTTAAATCCCACAATCGTTGTTTCTAACATCCAAAAGGCAGGCTTTAGGGTCTATTCTTAGCAGTTACATAACATTGTGTAACTTCAGACCATTTTACGAATATAAACCAGTTAACTAATCCTTACTGTATCATGGATTTGTATACATAGCTATCATTAATGTTAATAGGTATTACCTGCATATATTATCACCAGATTATTAGTATTCATTTGTATTACAGTAGCACCCAAGAGCCCTGATCAGGATCAGGGCCCCATTGTACCCCAGGCAATATACAAGCACACAAAACAACCCTGGATCTGTCCTTAAGAGCTTACAGTCTCATTTTAGCAAAGATGCAAAACAGACGCAAAGCAACAGGAGGGAAGGGGGCGGGGGACAGAAGATGAGGATAAAAAATAATCACTTAGTTACCTAGGTTAGCAACATGCATAACATGACGCTTTCAAATTATCTGAAAGTTCTTTTATTAAATAAATAGATTACAAATTCTCTAGTGCACAGATTGTCTCATTAACGGGTTGGACTATTCCCAGCACCATGGGGACCTGATTCTTATTGGACAATACTATAATATAAATGTTTCTTAATAATCATACTACTAAATAAAATCAGCTATCCCCAACTGCTGCTGGTAGTTGGCTGATATCTGTTATGCATCACAGTAGAACTGATGGGAAAATAGACCCACTGAATGTAAACTGCCCTCAAACTCGAAAAGAAAACACATGCCTGTCCTTTTGAATAAGCTTTGCTGTGCTTCAGCAAAAGCAGTCTGTTTTTAACCTCTTCCATTTTTCAGCCCAATAGGTCAACATTGGAAGTGGGCCCAACCTGCAACAGCAGATCTGAACCTCCTCAAACTCTGACAAAACTCAGATTCAAACTTCTTGTCTCAGATCCCTCTTTGTAGAGGGATCTGAAAAGGAATCGTCTAAGAACACGATCTAGATCCAAACTTCTCAGCTAACATCTATCGCCAATCAATGCAGCACAGTGTAGCATAGCATAGCACAAAATATAAAACAATGCAAGTTGAAAGCATAATATACCAGGAACGTGTTCTCAAAACTTTGGTCTGAAATTGCATCAGCAAAATATGTAGAGGCAGACATAACTGTGCACAAAAGCCTTCCACATTTACGTATGTGCTTCGACATCCTCACTTGCATGAGTGCTGTAGACTCAGATATCATGCTCATTGCTATAGAAATGCCAATCAATAATTACCAATATTCCAATGAAGTTCCCCATTTTCCATGCTCAATTATCTGCACATGTTTCTTTTGCTGATGATTATTAATTTTGGTGCCTGGCAATAATTCTTTTATTACCCAGAATACTTGATGTACTGAAAACTACATGAATACTTTTTGAGTGTGTGTGTGTGGGGGGGGGAGGATTGGAAAATTTAGAGATTGTTCTAGTCTTTTCTTCTGTGAAAAGAATAAAGACAACTTACAGCGCTTCTCTATCCTATTGCTCAGTATAGCTGTGGCTCTGAGCCAGCAAAACACAGTCCTGCAGCCTTTCATTGTGATCCTGTGCCAAGCACAGCAATATGAGGGAAGCATCAGCATAATCAGCACAATGTAGTGTCTCTGAGCCAGCAGGGATGTGTCACAGCTTTATACAGAATTCCCTATCTTTTTATTTCATTATGGAGACCACAGACTGGGATATTATGGGTCACTCAAAGGTCATGTTACAGAAAGCAACTTCTTCTTAGTAAAATGAGCCCCTCTTTCGTGTACTATTAGATTATTTTCCTTCTCTCAGTTGACTGCATGAAGGTGTGGGATGAATATTTGTCTTCTGAATTCTTTAAAAGTCTTTCCTTCTTTCTGTATTTTTTCACAGAAGCACCTGTTTTCAGGGAACAGCTTTCCCCATTTAGACAAAGGTTCCATACATTTACCAGCTTGGCCACAAAGGGATAACATTTTGAAATATTTTCAAATCTCATTGGAAGTCCAGGGGACTTGAGCTCCTAAGAGCCTAAATCACTGCTGAAAATTGGGCTTATGCTTCTAAGTCACTTAGACACTTTTGATGATTTTACTCATGCTGTGTAAATGCACAAAGCACTTTAAACCTCAGTATTTGCATTTCCCATTTCCCCAATCTAGGAGTTATCAGTCCAGGTAAAAATTAAACCTTGATCTTGAGCTAAACTCTGTGCATGCAGACTCCTGCCACCACAGAGAACTGCCTCACATGACTGCAAGCATCTGCCTACATGAAGCTCGATGTGTAATGAGGGCCTAAGATTATGAGAAATATTAGTGACCAGGATTAATGCTTGGCCTATATAGATATGAAAATAAACTTTGCTGTAAGCAGCTGCACAGCACCTTGCAATGTTTGGGCTGTCCTGCGCCAAAGATGCCAGGCACCATCTCCTCTTTCTCTTGTCTCCATGCCATTTTCTGTGTTAACCTTATACATGGGACATGCACCGCATCCTGGCTCAGGAAACTGCCTCCCTATAAGCATTCAAGCTCCTCCTAAAAAAAGATTAAAGGACTGATTATGATGCCACCTACACCCTCGTGAAGTAGGAGTGACTCCTTTAAAGTCTGTAGCATTACACCAGTGTGAATCCAGTGTAAGTTAGAGGAGAATTTACAGAGTCCCAATTCCCTTGCCTCCCCCACCCCCACCCCAGCCATCTTTTTTACATATGTGTCACAATTTCCTTCTATTGTTGTGGATTTCTTTTATAAAGTAACAGAAGACTTTGATGGAGAATTAACTGAACCTGTATTACTTATTCAGTTTTTGTTGGCCGTGTTTTTATTCTCCTGGCTTTGGTCGCAATGCACTACGTATACTGAATGGGAATTTTTCAAATGTTAATAAATACATTTTAAATAAGGAACAAAATGTAAACTCTAGCCCACCTACAGCTACTATGGCAGGCTTGAATGGGGTGACTTTGTAAAATGCTGGAACATGGAATTAATTATAGAAGTACTGTAAACCTAGCAATATTCTGCTGTTGCGTTTACACACTCTCCCCCCCTCCTCTCCCCGCCCATATACACACACACAAGCATCCATGGTTCACAGGAAGAATTGCAGAAAGTATGTGCCTGATGATGTTCCTAAGAGAGATCCATAGGGAAAACCAAGATGTGTGTAATAACAGAGCTGGTCAAAATGTTGTGTCTTTTTTGGGGGGGGAAATGTTGAAAGAAAATGAACAGTATTGTTTTGTTCAAATATTTTCAATCTTCTTTTCATTTTTTGGATGAACAAATTTGAAAGTTCAAAATTATTTCATTTTGAAAAATTTCATTTCCAGTATTTGGGATTTCCCTCTCCCCTCTCTCCTTTTCAACATAGTTTAAAAAAAAAAAGGCAAAGGTATTTAAAAATAAGAGAAAGTAGGGAAAAAACATTTTCTCTCACTCTTTTCCTCTTTGCACTGAAAAAGTGTGGAAGAAGTGAGGTGTGAACTTTAACTTTTTCATACTTTAGGGCACACACACAAAAAAAGAAACGGAGATGGGAAAGCCACTCTTACTTTTTTTCCCTTTTTCCTGTGGAAAGAAAGAAAATAAGTTTGAAAGAGGTTCCCCCACCCCCGGCATTCACTTTTTAATCTTTCCCCCCCTACAGAAATAGTGAAAAAAAAAAAACCAAAACAAACAAAAAACAAATCCCCACAACCTGATAGTTAGTGGCAATTTCCCCCCTAGTTTCAAACCATTATTTTTATTTTGAAGTTCCAAAATGTTTTTTCTGAATTTTTGTGTTTAATTTTTTTAAATGAAAAATGTCAGAAAAACTTTTCGTGTGTGTGATAAAAATCATATTCAATAAAATCCCATTTTTGGAGGCGGGGTGGGGGGAGGGAGAACAGCCCTGATACATAGCCATGGGGATACCTATAAAAGGCACACACACCGATGGACATGGTACAACCAAATACCTAGACTGGATTAGAAAAAAAAATCACACAAATTTGTTCCCAGATTGAACAGGCAATATCTGAATCTTAATAAATACAAATCTCATTCTTCAAAGACCAGAATTTGAAACACTGGCTTTTTAAAATGTGTTACAGAGACCTCCTCTAAAATGTGCGTGACAGATTCTAGGACAATGAGCTAGGATTTAGGATTTTTCTTTTGAGATGCTCCAATGTCAGATGCTTGAACCCTTTATAGAGGTCCAGAGGTCTCTTTGCTGAATGACTGTCAAGTTACATCACATGTGTCCTATTACAGAGAGACAGGATGTTTAAAGAGATTGTGTCTATCTCTTTCTCTGAGAGAGAGGGAATGAGGGACAGAGGCAGAGAGGTCCTACAAGGGAAAATCCTACGCTAGAAAAGCATAGAGAGAAATCTTATGTTTTGTTACTGACGTTATCAATGAAACCAAATCACAGGAAGAAGGTAGATTTGGACGACTTCTGAGTGTTAGTACTTTATTAGGAGCAGAGTGGGTTCGTCACCAGCCTGCACAGGTACAAAATAGAAGTGAAGGAAACTAGAAATGATGTAGTGTTCCTTACTTAATATACATAATGATTTCAATAACCTGTTTCATGCTTTTACATTGCTAAATACATTTTAATTAAAGCTGGTTGAAATTTGGATGAAATTTCAAAATTTCTAAAATTAAAAAGAATTCTGAAAAAAGTTTTAATGAGATTTTCTGGAAAATTTCCTCCTGTTTTTCAACGAATTCTAGAACTGGTTGAAATTTAACGTTTTAAAAAATCTATGAAACATGAAAACAAAGGAATATGTTTCAGGATTCCCCTCCCCCCTTTCTCAGCTATTTTTATGTGCATTTCAAAAACACCTGCCACCATGGCAGTGTGTTTTCATTACTTAAATTTAAAAGAACACCGAGTCCCTTAACAATTACTCTTGTTAGGGAGATCCTTGACAGGGCTCTTAGTTCCACTTGCTCAGTTAAAAAGCTACTCACTTAAAAGGAAGAATCTAAGCTATTTACTTTCCATGGTGAACAGAATCATCTTTCCCACTCTTAACTGTGAGACAAAAGCTAGGCCCTGTAGAACACAGATATAAATGGATGGAAAGCAGGTGATATTTCAAATTAGAAGGCTTTGTTGAAATACCCATATTTCAGACCCATTTCTCCACATATGTTATGTACATTCTTGCTCAAATATTTCAGATACAGATAGGTTTCAGAGTAGGAGCCGTGTTAGTCTGTATCCGTAAAAAGAAAAGGAGGACTTGTGGCACCTTAGAGACTAACCAATTTATTTGAGCATGAGCTTTCATGAGCTACAGCTCACTTCATCGGATGCATACAACCAGTGAAGTGAGCTGCAGCTCACAAAAGTTTATGCTCAAATAAATTTGTTAGTCTCTAAGATGCCACAAGTCCTCCTTTTCTTTTTACGGATACAGATGTGCAACTTGTCAGTGGCTTACCTGTATCTGAGAGCAGGATATTGCCATCCCTTCCAATTGTCCATTAGGGCATCCGGCGCTGATATCAGCATGTACTAGGTGAGCTACCATAGCTGTAGGTCTTTTCCATCATTACTTTCTATGACTGGCACGGTTGGTCAATAACTATGAAGTTGTTGATATGAATGATCTCTCTTTTAAAAAGCTAAAATAGAGAGCCCTTTTCATGGGAACAATGCTCTTCCCTCCTGTTCTCTGAAAAACACACCAGTGCAATGATTTTCAAGTACCTTTCAGCTGCATACTTAACACTTATCCCATTTCTGACTGATACACAATGAAATCCAAATTTCTGTGGATAACGCTGTTCTTTGTTTCCCTCAGCTCTCATATCTGAATGTTTGGCTATTAATTGATAATACATTACATAGGATTTGGTAATCAGAAATACTGGCATCCTTTGCAACTGTATTAACTGAATTTGCTTGTGTTTTTTAGACTTAAATTTCATGTTTCATTCCAAAGTTTTACAACCACGTTTTTATTTCCAAGCCATTGCTAATGAAGAATGTTTGTGGCCAAAATACAGGATAAAATAAAATTTTATGATCTTAGTTGCACGTTAGTGTAAGGTCATTAGATTTGGCAGACCAGCAGTACTTACTTGTAGTTTGATACCCAGTCATTGTTTCCAGTTTGATTCACTT
The DNA here is from genome assembly GCF_965152275.1 of Natator depressus. Lineage (NCBI taxonomy): Eukaryota > Metazoa > Chordata > Testudines > Cheloniidae > Natator > Natator depressus. The sequence goes on from NC_134236.1 coordinate 25,131,054, forward strand.
GGGCATTTAGAACAATAAATGTTAAGCTTTCAGATATTACAATGTAGTAATTTTCAGTTAAGTGTGAGACTAAATATAGGTTCTTCTTATACCTCTCTTGAATGGGTTGTAGTTAGTTGGCTTGGTTTTTGTTCTTTAATTTTATATTGTTAACCAAGAGGTTCTCATGAGAAGAAAGCAGTGAATTTCTTGTTTCTTACACTGACCCCATCTTGTGTTGCGGTGCCCATTGGGTCTCACCAGGTAAGCAGAGCTAAGTCGGGTTGGAACTAGAATGGGAAGTTACATACCTCAGGAAAGCATTCTTGGGATTCATCAGGTGGCACTCTTCTCTTTGAATCTGTATGTGGAGATGCCATCTTCCAACTGATAGTCTGGAAGCATGTGTAATTCTGTGGGCAATTAAATGACAGAAAAGTAAGAGAGGTGTCATTTGACTCATACAAATCTGCAGAATCATAATTTCAATAGGGTCACCCTCTGCAGTGTGGCAGAGAGGACTCACTACTTTCACCCACCCACACAAGCTCCCAGCTCCAGGTCCTCCGTGGCTGGAAATTTTGATGGAAATGGGTTGAGTTCAGGATTCCCCTCCCCACTTTCTTTGATCTTTGGTTTGATCTTAGAGGGTAATATGTGAAATTCCATGTGTTCCTGAATCAATCCTTCAGCTAATAAAATGCTTGGATGCAAAGACCAGGTGCTCACCATCCTGGAAATGTGTGGCCAGCTACCTGCCTTGTATGAAGATGTGCTAATCCGGTGCAAGCGAGGATCAGCGTGACAATGAGTCTAGCAGTGGTGCCATAGATGAAGACAACAATTATGATGAGTTTGATTAATACATGTTCTCAGTCCTACATGTCAAGGCTAACTTCCCAAGGATTACCAAAGATCAATGTATTTTTTCATGTAAGCACTGCATTCCTGTATTAAAGTATAATTTAAAAAAAAACAGTGATTTTTAAAAATATTTTCTCGAATAGATATCTACATCATTGTTCTAAGTTTTTTGTGTTTGGTACCATTGTGTTCATGGGGAAAAGGGCTTTCAAGTGATACCCAGCTCAACCCATTTTTGATTGCGTATTATCAAAATTTCCAGCAATGAGAGGACCTGGAGCTGGGAAGTAGAAATGGGGGAGCATGCCGCAGAGGGTAACAACTTTGAAATTACGATTCTGTAAATTTTTAAAAATCAAATGACACCTCCATTACCTTTCTATCACTAACTTGCCCACGGAATGAGCTTTTATGACATTGTGCTCCCAGACCAGTGGTGGGCAACCTGCGGCCCACGGGTGCAGGTTGCCCACCACTGTCCCAGACTATGAGTGGTAAAATGAGATCCTGGCCACTTGTGCTAATTAGAAGAACTCTTCGCACTTTGGAAAGGGTAGGAGTTAATTCCAGTGCCCTCGCCAAATGCCAATTACAGGAACAAGTAATTATGTTAGTATGTACCAGCAATTAAACATTATTACATAATTTCTAACAAATGCTCAGTTAACCTATGCAATCACTAGAAAGTGATAAGAAGTTACTTGCTGTGTTGTATAATTAAAAATTACTACTTTCTTTGAGTACAGGACTACTTCACCCAGTTAAAAGGCATCATGAATCACCTCCATCATGGTGAGTTACGTATTTGTCTCTCCACCTCATTATCTCCAAACACAATGCCGCCAACTCAAACTCAGTAGGACAAAAACTGAACTCAGGGCAGAATCCAGGGAGCTATGTCAGTTTACACTAGCTAATCTGATCTCTCCTATTTTCTCCCAAACCCTATCCACTGCTGCCCTTCTCTTTCATTGTGGGCTATTTATCTACCTTCTGCTACTAAGATTCACAGCCTTGGCATCCTCTTTTGACTTTTCTTTTTACTTCCCCTCCCCCCTCCCACTATGTTGTCATTAAGTTTTGCTAGTTCAACAATCTCCATACTCCATCTGTTCTTCTCTGCTCCCACCACAAAGACCTTTGTCCTGAAACTAACACCCTCATCCCTGAGCTTCTGACTCTTATTTTGTTCCCCGTCAGTCCATCCAAAACAAATACTGTTAATTGGATGAAAGCCATCAAACAATGCTAATATTCGTGAATATTTCATTCATAAATATAAATAATTTGTCTAAATGCCGATTCCATCTCTTTGCTAAATAAATACCAGAAGCTTTAAATGTGGGATAGGCTTTCATGAAGGGCCTGCTTGTTGGGATGTTACTGTGACGCTGGCAGACCAGGAGCCATCTCATGCCAAGGCCCTTTGGTCTCAGCTGAAGCCTGACAAATATATAGCTGGAAACCCGGCTGGCTCACGTGTGTGGTAGAATTGTTAAAATAGATGTTAAGAATGTGTTAAAATAGATGATAAGAATGTGTTTAGTGTTAAACTTGATAAAGCTGCTGCAGGATGCTGCATGTAGCAATCTCACTTATAACATCTGTTCCCCACGTTGTACGGTTATATTGCATGTTTGCATTATGAATCTCTGTAGTTGTAGAAGTCATCAAACAGGAAAGGAGCATTAATTAATACGAAGGCTGGCTTCCTACAGAAGGGGGTAGGTCCTGCCCATTGAGAAGTCCCATTGAAATCAAATGATCCATTGTGAAATATCAAAGAACAAAGACTTTGTTAATTGCCTTCCCCCTCTCCACCCCATTAAGAGGAGGCATGTGCCTGAACTCATCCCACCAGCTTGAACTCTGGAGAAAAGTGGATAAAAATCCCTAACAAGAAGAAATTGGACCTCTATGCTGCTTGGGCTTCGGGAGGGCAAGATTTCTAGGCATAAGCAAGGGATCTCCAGCAGCTTAGTCTGGTTAGCCCTAAAGGACATATAGAGCTTGCATTTTACAGCAGCTTCTATCAAGTTTTGTAACTCAGTTTTCTATCAGACTGTAACTCAGGTGTGTGTGTATGTTTACCTGCTTTAACCTTCTTAGATAGTAATTCTTTAGTTAGTTTATTATAGGATTAGCTACAAGTGTTGTCTAAAGTGCAATTGACCAGGGGTAACTGACCTGCCCTTTGGGATTCAGAGTAACCTGAATATTATTGTGATTTTTGGTGTAAGGGACCATCTATCACAGAGGCAAGCTTGCATAGGCAGCAAGATAGACCAGAGTACCCAAGGGGACTGTCTGTGGCTCAATGATTAGGCTGTTATAGAACATAAGAATGGCCACACTGGGTCAGACCAAAGGTCCACCTAGCCCAGTATCCTGTCTTCTGACAGTGGCCAATGCCGGGTCCCCCTGAGGGAATGAACAGGTGATCATCAAGTGATCCATTCCCTGTCGCTCATTCTCAGCTTCTAGCAAACAGAGGCTAGGGACACCATCCCTGCCCATCCTGAATAATATCCATTGATGGATCTATCCTCTATGAATGTATCTAGTTCTTTTTTATCTAGTCTTGGCCTTCATAACATTCTCTGGCAAAGAGTTCCACAGGTTGACTGCGTTGTGTGAAAAAATACTTCCTTGTGTTTGTTTTAAACCTGCTGTCTATTAATTTCGTTTGCTGACCCCTAGTTCTTTGTTATGAGAAGGAGTAAATAACACTTCCATATTTACTTTCCCACACCAGTCATGAGTTTATAGATCTCAATCATATCCCTACCTGCTGAAGTGAAGAAACAGATTGACAGAGCCAGAAGAGTACCCAGAAGTCACCTACTACAGGACAGGCCCAACAAAGAAAATAACAGAACGCCACTAGCCATCACCTTCAGCCCCCAACTAAAACCTCTCCAACGCATCATCAAGGATCTACAACCTATCCTGAAGGATGACCCATCACTCTCACAGATCTTGGGAGACAGGCCAGTCCTTGCCTACGGACAGCCCCCCAACCTGAAGCAAATACTCACCAGCAACCACACACCACACAATAAAAACACCAGCCCAGGAATCTATCCTTGCAACAAAGCCCGTTGCCAACTGTGTCCACATATCTATTCAGGGGACACCATCATAGGGCCTAATCACATCAGCCACACTATCAGAGGCTCATTCACCTGCACATCTACCAATGTGATATATGCCATCATGTGCCTGCAATGACCCTCTGCCATGTACATTGGCCAAACCGGACGGTCTCTACGTAAAAGAATAAATGGACACAAATCAGAGGTCAAGAATTATAACATTCAAAAACCAGTCGGAGAACACTTCAATCTCTTTGGTCACTTGATTACAGACCTAAAAGTGGCAATCTTCAACAAAAACACTTCAGAAACAGACTCCAATGAGAGACTGCAGAATTGGAATTAATTTGCAAACTGGACCCATTAGGCTTGAATAAAGACCGGGAGTAAATGTGTCATTGCACAAAGTAAAACTATTTCCCCATGTTTATTCCGCACCCCCCACCTGTTCCTCAGACGTTCTTGTCAACTGCTGGAAATGGCCCACCTTGATTATCACTACAAAAGGGTTTTTTTTCTCTCCTGCTGGTAATAGCTCACCTTACCTGATCACTCTCATTACAGTGTGTATGGTAACACCCATTGTTTCATATTCTCTGTGTATATAAAATCTCCCCCCTGTATTTTCCACTGCATGCATCCGAAGAAGTGATCTGTAGCTCACGAAAGCTTATGCTCAAATAAATTTGTTAGTCTCTAAGATGCCACAAGTACTCTTTTCCTAAACAGCTTGACAGTTACTTCCTGGGATATGCCAACCTATTCTAAAGTCTGATATTTCAAAACCGGAGCCACTGTTGGGTTCAGATAAAAATGGACCTGGATCCATACCAGTTTCACTTTGGCTTTTGCAAAACTAAACCTACCCCTTTTATTGCCCATCTCAATGATCAACATAGTGGAATTCTTCTGGAGGTGAAATTTTGCTTTTCTCTTAGTAACTGTGCTACTCATTAACTGATAGGGATAAAATTCCGCCCTGGCACCAATGGGTGGGCTGCCCAAGAAGCTGGCCATAGTATTTTATATCAAACACCATATCAGTGAAAACAGTAAGTTCATGAATTAACTATTCAGTAGAAAATGAAAGTTTATTCTCTGCAGCCCTTAAATTTTTCACCTTTTATTATAGCATAGTGACCTACCAGCTGGGGATCTCATGGTAGTTAATGACCCACCAGGTTAAGGGTCTGCTTAGGTTCGGTTTCTTTATTATGTTCCAGAAAGCGACTGACACAAGGGTAGTTTTCAGAGTATCAGCCATGTTAGTCTGTATTCGCAAAAAGAAAAGGAGTACTAGTGGCACCTTAGAGACTAACCAATTTATTTGAGCATAAGCTTTCGTGAGCTACATCTCAGTAATTATTCTTAGAGCAGTGTAGTGCAGGGATAACCAGGAAGCAAATTTTCTAATTTATCAAAAGTTTTGAATTAGTTTGCAGTGCAACTAGAAATAACTCAGATTTTCAAACACTTGCAGAGAAATGTACATTTGCACTTTTATGCCTTAAATGTGTAAAGCCCACTGCCTTTTGAATAAGGCAGGATTTGAGCAGACATGAACCGATACAGACAGAATCATAGAAGTGTAGGGCTAGAAAGGACCTCAAGAAGTGATCAAATCCAGCCCCCTGTGCTGAGGCAGGACCAAGTAAACCTAGAACAGGCAAACGTAAATGCAAATCCTGATCTGATCATGCTCTCAGCCCTATGTTAGCACAAATGACCATGCACATTTCTATGCAAGCAATTGGTCATGCACACTTGAAAATATAGGTCAGTATTGAGTTAAACGGACCATAGAATAATCCTCTATCAGTAACTGCTTTCTAATTCAATATTAAATACAAATATTTATTTAAGAGGCATGTATTAGTTGTGTTTAGGCAAGAATTATTGGTGTGGAGGAGTGGGGGAACTTCTAAAATCATTCTTCCTTTGATGCAAGAATGAGGCTGTCCTGCAGTGATCAGATTTGCATGCCAAGTCACTGCAGCTTTGAAGGCTAGCAGCATGCTTTACACATACTGTGAGCTGCTGACTTCATCAGATAAAAGTTTAGTACTTCTGAATAAACTTAAAGTGAATCATGAGCTCAGTGTTGACATGGACAGTTTCCCCTAAACAACATTTCAGGCTCCTTACGAGTCCTTTTCTCAGGAGAAATAATGCATTTTTTTCGTTTATACTTGGGATTCTAACATTCCTTCTGAATGACAGAAGAATGATCCTGTAGTAAAGACAGTGAACTGGGACAAACGATAGGATTCTTATATGGAATGATTCTGATCACCTAGTCTGCTCTCTAGATCTAGGTTCAATTCCTGATTAGGCCATGGACTTCCTATTTGATGTGGGGCAAGTAATTAATTTATTTAACATCTCTTTGTCTCTGTTTCCCCTCTGTAAAATGGACTTAATTTAACGGAACCCTCCGAACTTCAGGAAGTTCATCTAAATCAGGCATTGATCGAAACCATCCTGATTTAAGTTTTATAAAACCAAAACTCAATAAGATTTTACAATACCAAACCACTCCTTGATTTTGTCACAGCTACTGCATTCTTAGTACATTCACAGCTAAAATACTTAATTTAGTGTTGGTTTCCAATAGTTGATTATTTTACAATATTAAGGGTCTACTCCCACAGAAGTCACTGACCACCAATGGAGCATGACTATAACCTTAACCTGAGAAAGGTACAGAATTAGCAGAATTATATTTCTCTAATGGCTCTGAATCCACAAAACACAGTGTGATGATGACATCCTCAAGTCCTTTAGTACTTCAGGTACTAAATGGAGCTGAACGTGCCTATTAGGTCAAATTTAGGATTGGTATAAATGGTTTCAGCTCCCCTAAAGCTCACTTTTAACTCACAAGCAAGTTCAACTGTCTTGAGTATTTAAAGTAATCTCTGAATTTGGCCCATAATAAAAGCTGATAAATGAAATTCCCCTTATAGTACAGAATGAAGATCCTGAATTTTTTCAGTCCACTGCAATTCTACCTATATATCCATCCAGCTGTTTATGTGGTCCTCAGCAACACAGGATCGAAGTACCTCCAACTAGTTAAAAAGATGACAATTGCTCGTTCGTGTTCTCTCTTTTTCCTTCCTTTCTCTGACACCAAGGAAAAGGCTTAGTGGTTTTGGTATTATTGGTTTTTGTTTGTAATGAATCTGTAAGAATGAGGGTACTATTATGGAAAAGCCTGATCAAAGAGCTGGTTTTTGTAGTTATTTGCTATTACCAGTTTGTAAAGGATCTGTTTGCAAATGAATTGCAGTCACAGTCGATCTCCTCACACAGATGTTGTTCTGTAAAAACTGATTTAACTCTATGAGGCTTTGGTGGCGACAACCTCTACTTCTTTCTAACTCATTGCTATTCAGGTAGAAACCTTCCAGAATAACTTCACCTGTTTTCCATTTGAGAATCTTGGGAAATTACCTAACCTGCCTCCATCAGTCCTGCTTCAAAAATTCTGATTTATCATTGTCTGAGTGTTTGAACTGTCAAACAATCTTGCTTTCTATTCTATTCTATTCTATTCTATTCTATTCTATTCTATTCTATCCTAAAGGGTTCTTATACCACCTCATCACCTTAACATCTGAACACCTTCCTGTAGTGCATTAAGTGATGTGACTAACCTATCCTGTGGTTTATTCTCTCCTTCATCCCCTTCTTTATTATTATGCCATCCGAGAATAATGAGCGAGACTAGAGAAAACTCTGTGGTAAAAGATAGACTATGGTAAGCTGGAAATAGCAGAAAGTCAGAGCTGATTAAGTTTCAGAGTAACAGCCGTGTTAGTCTGTATTCGTAAAAAGAAAAAAGAAAAGGAGTACTTGTGGAACCTTAGAGACTAACCAGTTTATTTGAGCATGAGCTTTCGTGAGCTACAGCTCACTTCATCAGATGCATATTGTGGAAACTGCAGAAGACGTTATATACACACAGAGACCATGAAACAAAACTTCCTCCCACCCCACTGTCCTGCTCGTAACAGCTTATCTAAAGTGATCATCAAGGAGGGCCATTTCCAGCACAAATCCAGGTTTTCTCACCCTTCCCCCGCCCCCCACAGACACACATACAAACTCACTCTCCTGCTGATTAAGGAACTACACAAAATTACACCTTTACACTTGCATCTACTTATCAAGGAACAAATTACACCCCATTATACATCACCTTTAAAGTTGGCCCAGTGAGTTTAAGCGAGTCTCCATTTGTGTAATTTACAAATTAATGAGATGGTTATAGGAGAGAAATCAACTGACAGGCTTTATTCTTAATTATATGGTGGAGTTAATCTCTATTTTTTAACTGAGATAATTACTTCATGAGGGTGTATGGTAAATTAAACCAAATTAGAGTCCACCCCTTATTGATATATAAATTAAACTGTTTAATCCTTACTGTGATGTTACACCCTATATTATTTATGGAAATATGGTTATGATAAGAATACGGTTTAACTAAGATACACTTTATGCAATCTGGGTCTTGTAAGATATCACTGGAAAGGTTATAATTTACTGAATGTGTTTATCCAATTTGTATGCATGTATCATTGTTGTATCTGAAGTTGGTAACATTGACCATGTCTCTGTATTTCAAATGTGCTATGTTGGATGAAGCCAAACAATGTTAGTGGCTTACTGAAGAAATGCACACAAGCATAAGGATTACCCCAGGAATTGTGTGCAATAGAAACCTCTCAGAGATAGCTCTGTACAAGTGGGGGGAAGATATAAAAGAGGGACAATGACAACGTGAAGGGTTAATCACTCTCCCTACAACAACACACCTGAAAACACCAGAGAAACAAAGACTGAACTGTGAAACATGATGGTTCCAGGCTAAGATCTCTAACCTGTGTAAGACAACCTGGGAAAGCCAAGGCAACTTGTGCCTTAAGAATCTGCCAGCCTGTTTATTACTCAGGGTGAGACTTTGCTAATTTGTATTCTACCTATCTAGTGTGTCAAGTTTAGTTTGCATGTTTTGTTTCATTTGCTTAATAATCTGCTTTGTTCTGTTTTCTAGCCCTTGGAACCACTTAAAATCTGCCTTTTATAGTTATTAAAATTTGTTTTGCTTATTATTAAACCCAGTTTCTTTAATTTCTAATGGAGTGGGGGAGGAGAAGTTGTGCATACCTTCTTCCACATTGAGGGAGGAGATGGATTTCATAATATATCTTTGGGTCTGCGCTCCAAGGGAGGTGGACACCTGTGTGCTGGGGCAAGGCCCTTAAGCTGAGTCTTCCCAGAGCTGAACTGCAGCTGAGTGTTGCAGGAGGCTTTAATAGCCTGGCTCAGCAAGACAGGTTAAAGGGGGCCCACGATGGCAGAACAGGTAGACTCAGTGGTATCTCAGCACATCAGGTGGCATCCCAAGGGGTCCAACCTGCCACACTTACCTCTTAGTTTTAATTGGCATTTGTCTGCAATGCTGTTTGTGACTCAGACAAATACAGGCTATGACCTGACTCTTCCTTGCCATGTTCAGTCCAAGGACCCCACAAACTTCTTGCAACATCAACATAAAAACATTCATCTTCAACAAATCATACAGTTATTATTTATGTGCAAAATTGGAGCCCCATGGTGCTAGACACTGTACATAGACACTGTAAAAGAGAGTCCCTGCACTGAAGAAATTACCATCTAAATAGACCAGACTGACAAAGGATAGAAGAAAGGAAAGAAATGAGGCACATACAGATTAGACAACTTGCCCAAGATCACACTGAGAAGTTACTTACAGAGTTAGGAATTGAGCCCTAATCTCCTGAGTTTCAATTCAGTTCTTTAATCACAATTTTCAGTATACATAAAGATAAATTATATGTACAGCTATGATGTTTGACAGTTAGTACCGGCTGTGACTCTGGGTGAAATCCTGGCCCCACTGAAGTCAAGAGGAATTTTGCTATTGACTTCAGTGAGGCCAGGATTTCACTCCTGAGAGTCTCAGGTGCTAAGGGCTGCGAAAGTTTGCTTTTAGAACATGGCTGCCCCTTTCTCCTGAGAAACTTTCATCACATGTTCTTATGGACTACAAGGCCACTAAGGCTTCATTCTGTGTTCAAGGCACGGTACCTTCAATTTGTCTCTATTTAAATAAGCAAATCATTTATAATCAAAACCAACCGCAACTTTTTTCATGTTTTTCATTCCAATTTTATGACGTTTTATCATCCCTTTGCAATTCTCACCTTGCTATCAGATTAAGGTCACTTGAAATACTAAGTGGCAAGAATTGTAGTTACTACTAATCTTTTCCTGAGAATCCATTTCACTGGTTCGGTGTCCTCCTTTCTAATAATAGCTTCCCATCAAATCTCCTTCTGAGAAAGAATTTTGTGCTTATGCACACATTCCTTGAGAGCTTTTTTTGATAACTACCTATTTGGAGCTGCAATAAATTACTGTGTACAGTACTTACTCCTTACTGTAATACCTCTCTTGCAATGATAAATGCATTTCAGTTCACATGGCTTTACTTTTTATTAACTTGATCATAACAAAAATGCAAAAAAAATATATTTTTTATGATCTTGAACTCTCAGTCTCTTGCTTAAAACAATGTTTCAGAGTAAAAGATTTGAACTAAGTCCAAGAAAAACAGAGGAGTATTTTGCTAACTCTGGGAAGATCAGGTACTTTATTTATTCGGATTCCGGTTTAAACACCTAAAGCAAAAGTTCCCCTTCGAAATGAACACAATCACTTAACAATTTCAGTGAGACCAATAATTGTCCCAAATTCCCTTTTACTAACACTGGTGTAAATAGGAAGTAATGCATGATAGTTACGATGGTGTAAAACAGTTGTGAGGAGAGAATCAAGATTTAGCTTTTCTAAATAAGAGATGATCCTCAATCTTCTTATAAGTCCTGATCGTACACCTATTGAAGTAAATGAGAGTCTTTCCTTTGACTTCAGTGGACATTGAATTAGGCTTATAATGCATTGTACTTTTAATCATTGTGAACTCTGCCATTGGATATGTGCAGATTCCTTCCACTGGATGCAATGACAATCTCATACAGACATCTAAACGTAGGTCCTTGAGGCATAGATTAGAACTCCAGTCACCTGTTTTCCCTACCTGCAACCTTAAGTGAACACTCTCCTAATGGCTTGTGTCCTCTAATCTGTACTGCATATGCTTGAATGGACCTCACTAGCTTAAATGCTTCCAGTAGGTTCAGTGTGAAGAGTGAGCCCTGAAGACAACACTGAAATTTGAGCCACAGAGACAGCAGGAAATGTTTGCAAGCTGTGCAAGGTCCAACAGCGATACTAAAACAAAACATCACGTCTCGAAGGAGAGCGCTGCATGCTGATCACTTATGAACCAGACTTCTTTTCTTTTCTTCCTTTTTTTGCACAGAGGAGAGACTGTATATTTCTATGGAAAAGATTACTGGAGAGAGTGCATTGAGAACAAGAATGAGCACTTTTAACAGATTCTTTATGCCAGAGGAACATATGGAGGTACCTAGCTATATGACTAAGAGGTCTGTATTTTCTACTCTATTCAGATGCATCTAAACCCCATCACTAACCACAATGTGCATTGAAGAAGATGCATTGAAGAAGTAGAGACCGATGTCCCTCCTAATAAGGACCGAGTCCCGCAAGCATGTTCTATGAGACACTGAGGAGTCATCTTCTTCCAGTGATTTCAACAACAGTTGAGGATGTTCAGCACCTTGTAAGACTGGGCCCTTAGAAACACAGAATCCCCTCAAATAGAAGGAAGAGAAATTCTTTCTAAAACAGCCCTCTGTCACACACATATTTAAACATGTCAGACTCTAAGAGAGTAGGGTGAAAGAGCGTGATTGCCCATCACCGCAGTTCAACAGGGTCCTGTTTTGACGTGAAAAATCATAGAATTTTGAAAGAGATGTTTTATGAATAGTGGATGTTTTATTCCATTTCCAGTCTTGCAGACTTGTCCTCCTTCCTGAATGCTTATGCTTTCAACTGCCCCTTTCATCTAGCAACCAGTTATTTGCAAGTTGTTCCTCACTTGAACTGGGCCCCGTTTTGCAGAATAATTTGCTATTATGTTTAACTGCTGGAGCAGAATCCTACTGGCTCAGAGGGGTGGTTGATCTGCTGACTTAGTTCCGTGCGGTCCATTTTCTGCTTGGCATAGAGCCATTTACACCAAGTGCACAATCTTCCCACTGGATACATTGTTCTAGCATTTGTTGTTTCCCGTGGAAGGACTTGAGGTTGCCATTGTGTAATTTTGGTCAACAAGCTCATGGTTTGCATGGGTCTGTTGTTAATGGCATAGATCAAAAGCAGGACATGTAAACCTTAGTTCAGGGTATCATAGGTTTGTGTCTGCCAGGTCACATGACTAGCTGTTCTATCTTATTTTTTTATGCAAAAATTGAGTGGGAGAGTTTACTGCACCAACATGAAACACAAAGGAACGTTTACAAGATCAGTTTACTACTTCAAGGAAGTTTCAAAAATATGACAGTAAAGATAAAAAGGACTAATCTGAGATGGTGCAATAGCTTTCATCATTCCAGCTCGTAAATGTCTAATCCCACTCTCTTTCTAACCATATTTATATTCATATAAATTCCATTACATTGTAGTATTTTAAAAACAAGACTATTTGTTGTATGCTACCCTTGTGAGCTGGGTTTTCATTACAGCATATTTGTCTACAATATATCCCAGTTGATGAGGCTGTTCTTTGTAATAATGAATAGGATGCAGTTACTGTAATAAAAATTCTACATAACATGCATACTTCCCCCCTCCCGTATTGCCCATACTCTTTTAATATGTATGCATATTTTTCACTTGACTTCACTCTGTGAAAACTGCATGCTCCTGCTGATACATACCAGAGATTTGGCTACTTGAACAAGAGGAGAAAAATAATTTAATGAACTATGATGCATCTGGCCTTCTTTCTGGATCAAGGTGCACCATGTGCTTTACAAGTGTGTGGAAAACATACAAACCACTCAGAGCTTAATTTTGAAGCTCTGCATTGCCCTTGGCAAGGGACAATGCACAGCTGTGATGCCCCCCCGTGATCAGTCCAGGGAGGGACTATGAGTCATAATTGGCTCTTTAGCCCACCCCTTGCTTCAGGCGGGGAGTAATCTGCTATTGGCCTGTCTACACCAGTGAGAGATTACTCTCCCCACTGTGCTGGCTCAGCTCTGCTGGTTGGCATGTTTTGGGAGCGAGGACTAGCCTCCAACCCAGTGCTCCACGCTGCCCATCCAATCCTCGTACACCCCTTTGAACAGCAGAGGTAAGCACTGGCTCTGAAGGATCTCCTCTCTCCATCCTCTCCTCCAAGCAGTGACCTGGAGGGCAGGTAGCCCAAACAGGGGAGTGAGGATCACCTTATATCTCATTACTCCCCTGAATGTGCACTTAGGAAAAGCTATGCTCTTACCTTAAATTAAGATCTACTGTTGAACAGAGAAATTTGGGCACCCGGTCAACAGCAAATACCTATTAGGCCTAGGTTTTAATAGAAATAGTTTAACTACTACATTTGATTATAAAAGCTCTCTGTATAAATATAGATCTAAATATGAACCCCTGTTAAAAATCTTGCCTAAATTAAAATAAAACACTCCTATATGTCCCCCTCCCCCAGTACTTCACTGGGGTTGCCCCTGTGCATAGCTTTACTCATGTTAAGTCAATGGAATAACTCATCCAGCGAGTTGCACGGAGGTATAAGTGTTTGCACCTAAACCCTTAATATAATAGTGTCCACTTCCAGTCTGCATGATTTTATATATGAAAACTAAAGAGCGAGATAGAGAGCATATTAAGCCTGAATAATAAGGTTACACAAACCACATCATGGTGAATGAAGTCTGAGCAGTATTTTATCTTATCAGAACCCACAAGTAAGTATATTTTATCCACATTTTTCCTGGGCAGTGTTTCATATACTATCACAAGAAGATTTTAATAAGAAATTTCAGCATTTTTATTACATTCATATGGGAAGCATAACTTTGCATTCCTACATGTTTACTGCACTTTCCATAAGACTCTGGTTGTCGGGAAAAAAACAAAAAAGAAAAGACAAACATTTTAGATTAAAGACTGAGCACTCCATGGAAGTTCCCACATCCATAAGATTCCTGCTGTGGATTTCTCTGTTGGGTGCTAATAGCTTATCTCCTGCCCACTTCAATCCCCTACACCTTGAACAGGATAACCCCAAGCAAACTACTGAGTTGTCTCACCCTTCTACTGGTTTTTTCCTCACAGAGGGTAAAATGTAGCACCAGGGCCATAGCAGCTTGGCTTGAACATTAAAGATTCCTTGGCACTCTTTAACAGGGGCCCAGGTCTGTGGTCCTTACTCAGTAAGAGTCCCATTGGCTTCAGTAAGTGGTCAAACGAAGGTCAGAATGATTTGGACCCAGATTAGGCATTTTCCTCATTGTGGGTTGCAATTTTCCTCCCCCCCACCCCCCGTCTATGCTGCATGCGGTGCACTAAGTGATTTCCCCTATCTACCCCAGAGGTGACTGCATTTCAGTTATAGTCTACGTATGTAGTCTATGCAGCATTTTGGGATCATTTGAGGAGGGCCCTCCATGGCAAATACCTTGGCCTTGATTCTAAATTACATTAAGACCTCTTTATAGTTACTTTATTAGGCCTCTTTTTATGCTGCCATAATGGTGTAAGTGGGCCTTACTGTATTTGTGAATCATGCTCCTTGTTTGTATATTCGCCTACAAAGTGTTTTGCTTGTTTCACTGCATAAAACTGTATAATCACCATATAAAATGTTATGCATCTCTCCCCACTTCTTAGGAAAGATTTAATAGCAAAGAATGTAATGAGGACTCAGACTACCAAGATTTTATTATCTTTTACAAAATAGACCACAGAACCATTTACTGGGATACAATGAAGCACCATAAGCAACTAAAGCAAAGCAAACCAAACCACAATTGTCAAATAAATGAACAAAGAACATTTTGTTATCCATTATCATTAGTATTTGTTTACTTTATTGCCTGTTTGTAAAGTTCAGTAATATGCAATAGCTCTTCAAGTCATTAGTGACAATTACAAATGATCTACTGTGAAAAAAATAGGGAATTTAGGCACAAAAACAATGTTGTCTTGTACTATTACAGTGCCCAAAAGTGCTCAGAGCTCCTATCCAAGGCATTAAGCACTATGACCTGTCAGGTTCCCCCCCAGGATCAGGCTTTAATTTTAGATGCAACATGGTCAAACAGGAAGGGGATGGGATGAGGAAGAGCAAAGGTCACTGCAATAAAATCGTATAGCGAATAGGCATTGGACTAGGAAAAGAGGGTGAAAATGGCTCTATAGGTTGGAGAGTTCAGCACTTCCCTAGGATGTGACAGGTTTCAGAGTAACAGCCGTGTTAGTCTGTATTCGCAAAAAGAAAAAGGAGTACTTGTGGCACCTTAGAGACTAACCAATTTATTTGAGCATAAGCTTTCGTGAGCTACAGCTCACTTCATCGGATGCATACTGTGGAAAGTGTAGAAGATCTTTTTATACACACAAAGCATGAAAAAATACCTCCTCCCACCCCACTCTCCTGCTGGTAATAGCTTATCTAAAGTGATCACTCTCCTTACAATGCGTATGATAACCTGGATTTTTGCTGGAAATGGCCCAACTTGATTATCATACACATTGTAAGGAGAGTGATCACTTTAGATAAGCTATTACCAGCAGGAGAGTGGGGTGGGAGGAGGTATTTTTTCATGCTTTGTGTGTATAAAAAGTTCTACACTTTCCACAGTATGCATCCGATGAAGTGAGCTGTAGCTCACAAAAGCTTATGCTCAAATAAATTGGTTAGTCTCTAAGGTGCCACAAGTACTCCTTTTCTTCTTCCTAGGATGTGAGTGATCCAAGTCGAAGTCCCAGCTACAATGACTGTTTATTTATACAATGAGGAACAGCTTGAACAGGAGAGACTTGGAAAGCCCCACTTCAGAATATCCTGTAGTCCAGTGGATAGGGTACTGTCTTCCAGTGTAGGAGACCCAACTTCAAATCATTTCTCCACCTCTAGCGGAGGTGGGAATTGAATGGGGATCTCCCACAAGCTGAGAGAGTGCCCTCATCAGAGCTCGAGGCTATTGGAGGTGGGGGGTCACTTCTCCTCTGGCCATGCCCCAAACAAATGTTTCATTCAATCTGAAACATTTTGTTTCACCCAAAGCAGAATTTTTGATTTACCAAAATATTTTGCCATTTTGTTTTTCAGAACTGCCTGAAAACTGAAAAATCATTTATTTGCACAGCTCTAATTACATTGTTTTTCATATGTACTAATTAGGGCTGTTGAAAAAATTTCTATTGAAACTGTTTTCCTATGGAAAAACAGGTTCTTGACTAAACATTTTTGCAAACAGTATCTGCTTTCTGAAGAAAATTTCAGAATTTGTCAAGAAAACAAATAAACCCAAGACATCTTAGGTTGAATACTGAAATATTTCAATTCAAAAGATGTATGGTCATGCCTCATGGGAGTTGTAGTTCAGGTTCATTGCCATTTTCCTCTAGGGGCTGGGCTGTCTAGGCAAACATTTCCCATTATTAAGTATCATGGCCATGGATTTCTATGATGTACCCTCTCCCTTCCTCAAGAGATTAGAAAGTGGTGAATTATGACAGATGCCCAACCAGAAAGCCCAGTCCATAGAGGAGAATGGAAATGTAAGGCACCTGAACGACAACTCCCATAATGTATTATTTATTAAGGGTGAAATTCACTCCTGTGTGGAAAGTCAGCATGAGGCCTATGTGCACTCAACTCTCATGTAAGTGCTCTGCACAGAGGTGAATTTCACCCTAAATCCCCAATCCATCAAACACTACTGCACATCTTTAATTTTTCTCATGTGACTCCAGTGGGACTACAAACATGGGCAATGTTAATCACATGCATAAGTGTTTGCAGAATCAGCACCTAAGCTTTCTCCCCCACCTCCACCACATTTTGTCTTTTTAAATAGACAATTCTATTATAGTGGAATACTCCACTCTAGTAAGGGAAGAGGCTGGATTGTCTTGTGTTTAAAGCACAGGACTGGGATGCAGGAGACCTCACGTCAATTTCCAGCTCTGCCACAGACTTTGTGTATGACCTTAGGCAAGTCATTTCACCTCTGTTCCTCAGTTTCCCCATCTGTAAAATCAGGATAATAGTCCTTCCTTTATCTAGTCTCCCTTTGGAGAGAGAGCAATAAATATAATGAAACACAGGACATATGTTATTCATGTACTTATTGCTCTACTGGAAGGAGTTCCCATACTGTGGTGATACAAGTACCTGTACACACTAGAATAGAATGCTCACCCCATCTATCAGGGCTTCCCAGCATTCTGACTGCTGGCAGGAGACACTCTCCAAAACTCCAAGGAATCCTAGTTTCCGACGAGGAAGTAATGACTTATATAAAACAAGCACTTCCTGCAGTAGCATGCACTGCTACTGACAAAACAAGGTTTACTAGCAGTTTACGGCATTCAAATGAAAATGCAGAGACAGGTGCCTGCCAACTTGAGCTGTGGTAAGTTTTTCAGAGCTGTAGAATGAGCTTCAACTTCTAAGTTACTGTCTTTTTCTTGACAAATAATAATCTCTTCACTTTTACAAGCGCTATATTATTTTTAGGTAAGAAAACACTATAAAGTTCATGTTTTATTGTTCCTTGCAGTTATATAAATTCCATTTGGCCAAAATAAATGTAATTCCTACTGTGTGAACTGGGGACCCAGAATGTTGATTTTCCTCAAGTTATAAACAATGTGAAAATATGTTATACTGGGTCACAATTTTCCACTGTACAGCAAAATATATAACTCACTTTTAATAACAAAAGAGCATATATCATTAAAGTTTCCTACTCCATGGAGCACATATTATGTTACTCTACCCAGCAAGATATATCCTTTCTACATACCACAATCTCTAAAATATTGTTTGACTGAACAAAAATATTTCAGTGATTCATTAGTACAACAGCTGTCATTTTGAAAAATTATTCAAATTAGTCTGTATTTATTAGTAATACTGAATTCTTTTGAAGGCTAATGTTTTCGTAGTGCTAATATCACAGCATACGTTTTTGCTACTCTCATCTTGTTATTGCCACGGCTGCCAGAAAGGAATTTTGGAGTATTATTTATTATTTTGATTTCTCTGGTGGCTGTCGGAATTTAGAGGCACCTCCCAAAATTTAACACACAGTTAGAAAATCTAACATGTTCAGTACAATGGCTTTGATTCATTAAGTTTCCAGTTACTAGTTTGCCAATTAATAGATGGTCTCAAAAGAATGAATGTGGGATTTTCTAAAGAACGCCGCTTCACCCTAACAAAATGGCAAATGAAATTCAATATGGAGAAGTCCAAAGTAAATGCACATTGGAAAAAATAATCCTAACTATACATTGAAAATAATGGGGTCTAAATTAGGTGTTACCACTCAAAGATCTTTGAGTCATTGTGGATAGTTTTCTGAAAACATCCACTCAATGTGCAGCAGCAGTCAAAAAAGCGAACACACTGTTAGGAATCATTAGGAAAGGGATAGATAATAAGACAGAAAATATCATATTGCCTCTATATAAATCCATGGTACGCCCACATCTTGAATACTGCTTGCAGATGTGGTTGCCCCCAAAAGATATATTGGAATTGGAAAAGGTTCAGAAAAGGGCAACAAAAATTGATTAGGAATGTGGAACGGCTTCCACATGGAGAGATTTTGAAAAGTATGACTGTTCATCTTACAAAAGAGATTACTAGGGGAGGGGATATGACAGAGGTCCATACAATCATAAATGGGATGGAAAAAGTGAATAGGGAAGTGCTCTTTACTTCTTCACAGAAAACAAACTTTGGGGGTCACCCAATGAAATTAATAGGCATCAAGTTTAAAACAAAAGGAAGTACTTCTTCACACAATGCAGTCATTGCCCTGGGATATTGTGAAGGCCAAAAGTATAACTGGATTTAAAAAAAAAAGAATTAAATTAGTTCATGGAGGATATGTCCGTCAAAGGCAATTGGGGATGCAACCCCATGCTCTGAGTGTCCCTAAAACTTCACCTGCCAGAAACTAGGAGTGGACATAAAGGGGCGGATCACTCAAAATTACCTTGTTCTATTCATCCCCTCTGAAGTATCTGGAACTGGCCATTGTCAGAGACAGGATACCAATGGTCTGACTCAATGTGGCCATTCTTATTTTCTTATGTTTTCACAGTTTGTTAGTGCTCTTGGGATTGGACTTTCAAAAATACTCAGTATTGGCCTAACTCTGCTTCCACTGATGTCACTGTAAATTTCACCATTTACTTCCATTTAATTTCCAATTAATTAGCTTCCTCATATTTGTGTACTTCCACTTTCTGAAGTTAAATGCTATTGTGGTGAGCTTCTTTGGCGCTATTACTGAGCAGTTCAGCCATATTCACCTCTTGGACAAAATCCTGTCTTCCACTTAGGACTAAATCAAGAATTGCCTCTCCTTTTGTTGGCTCCAGGACTATCTGCTCCAAAAAGCAGTTGTTAATGGGGTCTAGAAATTTTCTCTCTGCATCCTATCCTGAGGTGACATGAACCCAGTCAATATAGATAGCTGAAATCCCCCTTTATTATTGGGTTTTCTGTTTTTGTAGCCTCTCTAATCTCCCTGATCATTTCACAGTCACCATCCTGGTCAGGTAGTTGGCAGTAGCTTCCTAGTACTATATTCTTCCTAGTACTATATTGTTCAAGCATAGAATTTCCATCCTTAGAGACTCTATGGTAGAGTGTGATTCACTTAAGATCTTTACTGGACTCTGATTTTTTCCACATATATTTCCACTCCCCCCAGCCCAATCTATTCTGTCATTCCTATATATTTTGCATGCTGGTATTACCACATCCCATTGATTATCCTCATTATACCTAGTTTCAGTAATGGATCCTCATTTAATACCAAGCACTCTGTTTCATTCATCTTAGCATTTGTACATTCTGTCAATATTCAGTTGCTTACCTGCAGGTGTTATATTTAACTAGAAGTCTTTTACATTTGACTGTTCCGCACTAGTTTCTACTTGTACTTCACCAGCTTCTTTTCTAAGCTCTTTACTAGGATATAGAGTTCCCCCTTTAATAAATTAATCTCTCAGGGATGTCTCTGCCTGAGCCATCCTGTTGGCTTTCCCCCAGTTTAAAAAATCCTCTACAACACTTTTTAATGTCACATGTCAGCAGTTTGGTTCTGATGAAGCCCAACCTTCCTGTACAGGCCTCTCCTTTCACAAAAGAGGCCACAGTTCCTAATAAACCTAAAACCCTCCTCCCTACACTATCCATCTCATTTTGTTTTCCTGATCCTGCACAAGGAATTGGAAGCATTTCAGAGAATGCTACCTTGGAGGTCCTGGACTTTAATCTCTTATCTAGCAGCCTAAATTTGGCCTCCAGGACCTCTCTCCTACCTGTCACTGTGTAGTGAAGTGATGACTCACCAGTGCAGCACCTCCTGCTGGTCATCTTGGGAATTAGCTCTTCCAGCCTGGAGCACCCTCTGCAGGCTAGTGTCTCACCTGCCTTAGGGCTTCTGTGTCCCTTCTGGACCCCAGTGCCCCTTACCCTGGGATTCTACCCAACACAATACCCCACAGTCTGGGTCTCCCCTCCCAGGGGAACGCCCAACCCTCTAAACCCACCTTGCCTCAGTGGCTACTGCCAGTCATCATCTAGCCCCCACTCACTGAGGCAGACTGCAGTGTAATGGCTACTCATCACTGGCAAGGGGGTTGGACTAGGTGCCTCTGCCTATCCTCAGGCTGCCCCTCTGCAGCCTTTACCAAGGCCTGCAGTTTTACCAGGTTGGAGCTCCCTTTACCCTTCCCCAGCACTGCTCCGCTTAAGGTCCCTCACTCTCAGGCAGCTAACCCTTCCCACCCCCAGGCTAGAGTGAGACTCCTTAGCTTCTGGCCCACAGCCCTCTGATAGGGCCAGCTGTGGCCTGATTTGAGCTGGCCACAGCTGTGGTCAGCTACACAGTCAGCTTCCCCCAGCTGTTCTTAATCCCTTTCCCTGCTGCAGTCCTCTCCAGGGCTGCTTTTAACCCCTTCAGGGCCGGGGCAGGGGGACCACCACGCTACACACTCGTATTAATATGTACCACATCCACTAGCTCTGCAACTTTCACACCTGGCAGGCAACTTATCATGCAGTTCTTTTGGTCACTACAAACCCAATTGCCTATGTTTTTGATAATCAAATCCCCCATTAATATTACCTGGCTCTTCCTAATAACTGGGTGTCGTAAATATAAAGGGAAGGGGTTAAGAAGCTCTGATATAGTACTATAAAATCCTCTTACCTGTAAAGGGTTAAGAAGCTCAAGTAACCTGGCTGGCACCTGACCAAAATGACCAATAAGGGGACAAGATACTTTCAAATCTGGTGGGGGGGGGAGGGGAGAGACTTTGTCTATCTGTCTGTGTGATGCCTCTGCCGGGGACAGATCAAGAAAGCAAGCAATCCAACTCCTATAGAGTTAGTAAGTAATCTAGCTAGAAAATGCATTAGATTTTCTTTTGTTTTTGGCTTGTGAAATTCGCTTTGCTGGAGGGAATGTGTATTCCTGTTTTTGTGTCTTTTTGTAACTTAAGGTTTTTCCTAGAGGGATTCTCTATGTTTCGAATCTGACATGGAGATTATCTTCCATTCTAATCTTACAGAGTGTTTCCTTTATCTTTTTTTTTGTTCTTCTAATAAAATTCTGTTTTTTAAGAATCTGATTGGGGTGTTAGGGTCCTAAAAACCCAAGGCTGGTCTGTGCTTATCTTGGTTATTCTCAAGCCTCCTCAGGAAAGGGGGTATAAGGCTTGGGGAGATATTTTCGGGGAAGACGTCTCCAAGTGGTCTCTTCCCTGATTCTTTGTTAAATCACTTGGTGGTGGCAGCATACTGAATCCCAGATGTGGGGAATTTTGTGTCTTGGGAAAGTTTTAACCTAGGTTGGTAGAAACAAGCTTAGGGGGTCTTTCATGCGGGTCCCCACATCTGTAACCCAGAGTTCAGAGTGGGGAAGGAACCCTGACACTGGGGTTCCCTCCCCGGGAGCAGTATTGTCAGTGAGAAAGAATACCATCATCTGGAAGGAGAGTCCCAACTATGAGATTGTTTCTCTCCATTCCAGCTTGATGTTCTCCTTCTCTGAGACTTTCATCCTCCTTAACAGCACAGAAGCTGTCAGACTGGGACCACTTTACTGTGTCCCTGAAAGTCTCATCTATGTACTTATCTGTCTCCCTTAGCTCCTCCAGTTCAGTCACTCTGGCCTCAAGAGCCCATATTGTGTCTCTGATGGCCATGAGCTGCTTGCACGGTGCACACATATACACCATCTTCTCACAAGGTAGGTAATTGTACATGATGCATTCAGTACAATAAACCAGATAGCTCCCACTCTGCTGTTGGACTTCTGCCTGCATTATTTTTACTCTTGCAGGGTTTTTAGTTTTGTTTTTATTTGTTTTGTGGAGGGGTTATTGGCCTATGTTTAGCGTATATTTGTTAGGTGTATCTGGCTCTCATGCTCCCTCACAAACCTCCCCTGTTTGCTGCTTCTGTGCACTAGCTCCTCTGATTGCTTAGGAGCTGTCCTTTTAAACCCCTCTTCTCTTGAGTTAGCTCCACCCCCTTGTCAAGGGATCTTAAAGGGATTAGTGATCAAGGGTAGCAGGCTAGAGGGTTAGTAAACTCTCAGCCATGCCTAGCAGGCTACTTGGCTCAGCACACAGCCCTCACAACAGACCATGCTATAATCAAGCAAGCACATAGCAACGAAAACAAGCACACAACAAACAAACAAACTGACAAACTCACCCATGGGTCATATAATCTCTCCTCCTTCACCTGGAGAACTTGCTCACAAAATTCCCCTGTTTGCTGCTCCTGTTCACTAGCATAAGGCTTCTCCAAAATCCTCCTCCTATGAACCCACAAGGTCACAAAGTGTCTGTGCTAAAAGTTGATCTTTACAGTATGCCCAGAAGATTAATAAATTCTGCCGCCATAGACCAAGAAGGGAAGAGAATTTCAGAGTCAAGGACCCCTCAAAGAGAACAGGCTAGCAGCCACTTTTTCTCTTCTATGGTGAATGAGATCCATCTTCAATTGTGCAGTATGGCAAAAAGAATGGGGCAGACCTGCAGGGACGTGTGTCCCAAATTATTTAAGACGTCCAACATTAAAACTATGACGTGTTGTTGTATCCATGTTGATCCTAGAATATTAGCAAGACAAGGTGGGTGATGTAACAACTTTTATTGGACCAGCTTCTGATACAAGAGATTTTTTCAGCTGCTCTAATCTGTATCAGGAATACAGCATTGAGAACATTGCCTCTACACCACTAGATGAAGGAAGGAAAGATCAAAATTAAACTTATTTAAATTAGTACTAAAATGGAGTGGTGATAGTGAATCCTAATGTTAAGATGCATATAAGTGTGTAACTGTTAATAGTTATAGGGATTTAATAACTAATAAATACAGTTTTAAGTGTTTACAGCTAGGGATAACAAGATCCTGATTTTGGAATAATTTGGTTTATAGAAAACAGGCAGGTTAAGGTAAGATAAAGGTCACTCCAAAACCTGAAGGGAGTGGTCAGTCAAACATGGTGCAGGTTTTCAATCAGGTCTGGCTTTGATTGACAGATGAGTTCACCAGCTGTGATTGGTTCATAAAAATAGACCAATTAGGGAAGCCTTTAAGACGATTGGTGGATGGGTATGCTAATGATAAGGATTGAGGAAATAACCAATCAGAATAGGCCAAAACCTGTATATAAGGCAGAGAGCTGAGTGGCTTGAGCTAGTCATGCTGAGACTAGGTGGAAAAGCAGGAGGGGAAAAAGGAAGATCAGAAGAGAGCTGAAATCACTGAAAAAGAGAAAATCTGTGGTAATAGCAGCTATGACCACAGACAGATCAGAGAGAAAGAAAACTACAGAAAAGTAATAGGGCAACCATAGTACAAAAAACCCATAGGATTTATGAGTGTATGAGTCTCAGATAATAAAGTTGGATGTTTGTGTATATATGTTTGTTACTATGTATATGGTTTTAGTGTTTAAGTAAGAACTTGCTGTCAGCACTCTACATGTGACTGATCACTGCATGTAGAATGTAATCACTTAAAAGTTAATGTGCTATTGAGATTTGTATTTTGTTTCTTGATATATGCTTTTAAGGTTTATTGTGTCAAGGAATATTGGTATATTGAACAAAGATAATTTTGTTTTTGGACAATTACTACCTGACTGTTTAATTCTTCAGTCAGAAAGCTGTATCCATGTTTTCCACAAGGGTCAACAGAATTAGTCTATCCTGAGGAAACCTTAGTAAAACTTATAGGATCCACCGTCTTTCACCTACAGAAAAAGATAAATTGACAAGTGGGTCACTGATATAGGCAGGCCATTGTGAGGATGCCTGGAGTCTCATTTTGGGAGTAACACTTGTGTTGGAGAGAGAGACAAACTTTCAACTGACAACTTGAACTCCACCTGAAAACCCAAGGAAACTCAGTATAATGATCAGATAGTTGGTGATGTATATTGTCTGTGTGGTATCCCACAGGTTAAGTCAATACGTTTTGTGTTCATTTGATCGTCCTTAAAGTTCCTTTGTGCAGCCCCATGTACTAGAGTCTAATGTTGAGGAAACAGACATAGATGATGGGGTGATGACTTAGGAGTTGCTCTGTACTAATTCATGAATACTATGATGCTCTGATTATGGAATATTCAGTGGATGAATATATTGGTTTCATTTAGTAGTGGGATGTCAGGAAAAACAAACAGGAAGGAGAATGCATGGCAGGACAGAAAGAGAAATAGACTGACAGTTGGTACGAGACAATGCCAGGACAAAAACGGTCTGGGAACACAGAAGATTCAAAGACCTGTGGTAGGTTTATTAAAGAAACACTCTCTCAAGAAAGGGGGTAGTTATTCAGGGGGACCAGACTGAGCTGTAGATAATCACTGGTGGTGCCTGAATAAATTAGGACTGCTAAAGTTACCATCAAGGCAGGGTAAGATTTTAGGAGAAACAGAGATATGTGTTGACTGTTGCTGTTAAATGCATTGTTCCTATTGGTAAATAAACTATATTTTGGTTTAAGATGGCTGTCTGCTGACTACATGCACCACTGGTCACAGACTCCTGAAGGAAGAGCCACCAGTGCCTGAATTCAGCCAGAACGGCTGGGTAAGATGGTTGATACATAGATGCTACAGCCCAGGGCCTGATCTAGGAGTGGGAGAATTGCAGAATTCCACCCCCAGAGAGGTAAAGGCACAAGAACTAAGAGCTGAGGTGGTGCACTCAGAAGGAAGTTTTGAACTCTCCTAGTCACCTGCAGGTGTAGATGCAGAATGGTATTTTGGCTACAGCTGCTATTTAATCATCTAAAAGCAGCCCTGGATCTTCTAAAAGCCTTACATTGTGAATTGAGTCAGAACTGGCAGATGCAATCCCTCAGCCATATGCAAATATCATTTGTTACCTTGTCTAGTTGCTCCGCTGAACCCATCAACATCCAGCTTCCCCCATTTGGCAAGGCAGTCCATATCAAGTAATGCCCTCGGAAGAAGGAGCCTGTGTCCTGAATGGTAGCTTCTGCCCTGGAGGAATGCATTCACAATTTCTGCCAGCAATGGACCCATACTTCCACACTGTCCTTTGTCATCCAGGAAAGACATGGATCCAGATTACAGGCCAATACCAGCGTGCTCAGAACTGTACAAAACACAGTGGAAGGCACCGATCCTGGCTGAAGGAATGAAACCCTGGCCACTGACTTCATTGAAGCCAGGAGTTCACCCTAAAAGTCCAGTTCTGCATGTGAGGAACCTTATTCCATTTGGACCAGATAATGACCTTTGCTACAAATTTGTGCAGGGTACTGAGGCATTTGCCAGCCATAGAATGGGCAGCTGCACAGTGGGGAGAGAAGCCTTAACCTGGAAAATGGGAATGGGAAGGGACAGGGAATAATTGGAGCCTGGGGTCCTCCCTCTTACCTATGCAGACTTGTGCCCTGGGGGGAAGCTAACCTGGGATGGGAGGAAGTGGAAGTAATACGCACCAGGAAGAGACAGCTTACTTCTCTTGTAGCAGAAGGGGGAATCAGGGGCTGAACTGCGGCTTTGACTCACAGTTTGGTTCTATGGGAAGCCCTGAACACAGCACAGACAGCAAGGTGCCAATCTAGCCTTGTAGGATGCTCTCACACATAAATATATAGGCCATACAAAGACTGAACCAATGTGAAAGCACCACATTAAACATACAAAAAGAGTATGAATGTAACTGGGGCAAAGTCATTTGTCTTGTGTATAGTCATTTATTTGTGCCTGGGGGGTTACCACAGAAAGGTCCTGAAACTACAGTCAGAGATAAATAGCATATTATAATAGAGTTAGTAAATGCTAATACAAAACTGAGAGAGATTCAGGGACTGATCCTACAGGATCAGGCCTGTAGAAAGAAGGTTGTAGAGGGGGACATATTCCTTGGCTAGGATGTTATTGCATGTTTAGAGCCAGGGAAAAGGGACTTTCCTTTGCTTCTCCATCCATTAGAAATGACTTATCTTGTGTGAAAGGGAAAAAGATCATGGCAAATATGGGCCTGATTCCACACCGCCTTTCATATTGTATAATTATGTCCATCTCTTCATGGTGAGTGTAAAATGCCACCACATCAGAACAGTAGCATGTTACTCATTGGCATGGTGTAAATGAATACATGAGGCACAAGATGGAGGGGAGGGGAGGGCTAATTCCTCTTACACTTGTCTTGTCATGCTAGATAGTCTATGTGGTAGAATTAATTACTGGTTCGATGGTATGAAGTGAGAGAACTTTAGCAATACGCAGCCACAAATGGACATTTATATATCTAGCTCCCAAAACAAAGCTCAGTTTCATTAGTACCCCCCGAGGACCATCTTCCTACAGAGGGGGAAAAATGAAGGAAATACTATTGTCTCTTGAGTTTCTTAGGTTACTGCAAATTGCCCTTCTCTAAAACCAAAAGACTGCTCTGTACATTGGGATTTTACTATCCCTATTCATCATAATCTCAAAAGGAAGTGTTTCTGGGTTTTTGGCACTCTGGTTTTCAGAAAAAAAGATAATTTCCTACTGATTAAAATATGATTTTTTTTGGCAAATCCTTTCAGCCAGTTTTGGAATCCCACAACCTTCCCCCTTCCAAACCTGGCCCGATTGACTCAACTTGAGTGAGCTCTTGGCTCACAAAGGTCCCTTAAACTTGAACTGCAAGGCAAAAAATGAAAAAAGGAGTTCACTAACCAAGCTACTCATTGGATCTCTTGGTCCTTTTATAAAAAAGCTATCAAGTCTCCATAGCGTACACTTAGCAAACACATGCACTCATGCTCTCCCAGTATTTACTCCACTGTGTGCTACATGCAACTCCTCACTATTTAAGCACTGATCCACGTGGCGCACCACGGAAGGCAAAAGAATCTGCCTGCATAGATTACAGGATCAGGACTTTAGATTAGGAACTCTCTGGGGCAGAGACGGTCTTTAACGTTAGGTATGTACAGAGCTTAGCACAATGTGGGTCCAATCCTGACTGAAGCCTCTGGGCACTATGGTAATACATATAATAAAATAACTTATAGCATGTGAAGCATTCAGTCTAGAAACAAGATTTAACCTAGCTTTATTTTTATTTTTTAAATTCCCTCCCCACCCCCGCCCCTCACCATGTCTATGAAATCCCCTTTGCATTTCCCGGTTTACTGAAGATATCCATATAGGATCAGGCCATGTTGTCTTATATATATCATTGTTTGCAGTGTGACTTCTGGGGCTTGTGATGTGACATTCAGGAATATCTTCAATTAACTGGATTTGCTAGAAGGACTTCACAAAAAGGGAAAAGATGGAATTTAAAAGGCTAGTTAAAACTTATTTCTGTGCTGAAAGCCCCCACAGCTTGGTTAGCAAGGCAGTCAACAGAGAAACCTGTTTCACTTTGCACTGCAGTTCAGCTATCCAATTTTAAATAAAGGTCTTCCAATCGTCATAGAAGCCACACCTCACTCCAAATATAAGAGATGCAATTTGGAGATACCTGATGGTCGAATGTGGTAAATACAAACAAAAAGGACCAAGAGCTGTTGCTAAATTATGTGTTAACTGTCATTCCTATAGAATAGAGGTTCAAGTAGAACCTCCCAAGTAAAACACAATATTTATATAATATCAGCATGCTGGTCTGCCAAATATCCATTAAACAGTACAGATCTGGTACCATGGATCTTTGCAGTGTACCATTACAATTGATTTTACTGGCACAGAGAAAAGGACTTAACATTTGAAGTTGTGTTCAAGAAATATGAGCAATAATTGAAACCATCACAACATTTTCAACTCTTTTTCTTAGAGCAAGAAGGTCAACAGTCAAGAAAAACCCTCTCTCAACACAAAGCGTGAAAGCATTGGGTTTCAGCGGCAGTATTGCTCTCATGGAGCGTGCAAGAACATGCATGTTTTAATGTTGACACTGCTGCAGGTATGATCTTGGGCCATTCTTGGCCCCATACAGGTGGCATAAACCTCACACAAGTCCTTTTCAGAGATACCTGTGGCATTGGGGAGTCGGCGTAGAACCTCCAGCTGGCGTAGAACTAGCCAACCCAGCTCCCACACCTCCCTCCTCACAGCCTCAGGTGAATGGCTACATTGGGGATGCGAAGGGTACCATGCTGGTATTGAGAAGGCAGGGGGAGGGCAAATGGCAGGAGCACAATTCACTCTGGCTATCCCCAATTGGCATATGCTCCCTAGGAGATCGCTACCAGCTGGTGCAATTTAGAGACGCCTCCAGCCTTGTACCTGAGGCCATCACTGGTTCTCTGATGCCAAAACCTCCAGCAGAAGCTGGACACAGAAGAGAATCCTGACCACTCTCTCAGCTTCCTCATCTATATATTAGGGATGGTAAAAGACTTACCTACTCCCTTGGTAGCTAATGTCTATCCAATGCATTGAGAATGTAAAGCACCATACAAGTGCTAAGTATGATTCTCCTTTGCGTACAGCACTTACTGACCTCTACTCACACTCTTGTAGTGTTGCCTGTGAATCATGGGAATGCGTCCTATCCCCTCTGTCATTGAAACAGTGGCAGGGGCAACTGTAAAGTGAGTGGGGGAGTGCAGCAGTCACCTCAACTTTTCTGGCATTTAGCACAAGAAAGAGCCACCCCAAAGATGATGGGTTGAAAATGACTCATCTTCACACTGCGTCTTTGTCACCCAGAGAGGTGACCATGCCTGCCACAGAGATATTGTACACCATTACTATCTCTCTGTAATGACAGCTGTTTCATAGGGGTTTTGGAGAGAGCTGAGGGTATGCGTCTCACAAAGATGAAAGGGTAGAAAGGAGTTTCTGCAGGTGGCTGACTGGCTGAGCTCCTGTGGGAATAATTACTTTAATGCGGCTGGGATTTCACTGTATTATTAATTATGCTAGGGAGCCTGGAGCCTTGGATACATTTAATTATTTTACATTTAAATTAAATAAACAAGGGTATTTCTTGTCTGCATTATCTGATCAGATAGCTATAAAGAAGATGAAAGCAACAGAAATAAGAATAAAATAACACAAGCACCAAGCACTGAGAAACTGATTTGCTACAAATATGCCTCAACCCCACGATGCTACACACCCTTCGGAACCTAGCCTCTCAATGATAGTAAGCAGGACTTGAGAGAGTGCCCTGCAGTGGACTTACATGGTCTCTGGCCACTGTGAGATAGTCCACTGTGAATCCGTTTGACATGTTTATGTTCTGAATCCACACTCTAGCAAGATGAAGTCAGCTTCTGCATTTGATTATGCACATTGGGCCAAATCGTGATCCCACTCAAGTGCTGGGACTTGCTCTGGCCTGTTGAAACGGGGCAAAGCTAAGATGTCTTAAAATATATTAGCAAACTCTATAATATATGCAAAAAGAAAAGGAGTACTTGTGGCACCTTAGAGACTAACCAATTTATTTGAGCATAAGCTTTTGTGAGGTACAGCTCACTTCATCGGATGCTGTAGCTCACGAAAGCTTATGCTCAAATAAATTGGTTAGTCTCTAAGGTGCCACAAGTACTCCTTTTCTTTTTGCAAATACAGACTAACACGGCTGTTACTCTGAAATCTATAATATATAAGACTCCTCTCAGGCCAACAGAAGGGTATGAACCCTGGGTCTTCCACATTAAAAACACAAGCCTCCACTACTAGCGCTAAAGTATTAACACTATAAGCTACTGTCCCTGAACTAAATAGTAAAGCTCTCTTTGAATTTAGTGGTGCAGGATGAGGGACTAGGTCCCTTTGCTGCAAACTAACAGCTTCACAAACCTCTTTGAATCAGCCACTAGAGGATGGTGCATAGCACACACCAAAGACAGGGTTACATTAACACTAAAACACAGTCTGGATAAAGAGCTTTTCACTCATTTGCAACAATGTTCATTGGTAGACAAATGGTTTTGTTCCAGAAAATAAACACTCCCCTCACCCCCTCAGATGGAATTTCTTGTAAAAAGTGAAGATCATAAATGCATAGCAGACACAGGAATTTATTTTAGATCAGTTGTGGCACAGAAGTAAAACAAACAAGAAAAAATTCATGTCGGGAGGCTGACCTCTCGTTGGTTTCTGGCTCAGAAGGACTGCAGGTGTGGCCACGTCAGGCCATACGTTTCTTGTCCTTCACAAGTTTCTGCACAGGGTTCACACTCCTCAATCACCTATATTCATGCTTCAGGGATTAAGCCGACCTCTAGCTATTGGAGAAAGGAAGAAATTTTCCCATGGGGCAGGTTATCCCATAACTGCCTACACTGCAGTGTTTCTTGCACCATGTCTCTCAAGCATCTGGACTCTGTCAGTAACAGGACTAAACTAACCCCTATTCTGATTCAGGAGAGTAATTCCTATGTTCCAATACTCACCAGGTTTGTGCCATGGTGCACAAAGGGTAGTGAAAGTTTGTGGTGTGGCAAAACAGTGGACTTGGCCATGGCAGGACTTCTTAAAACCCACTCCTGTTCAAACTCCACCGTGCAGCAGCAATTTTGGGCAAGAATTGTCACACCTGCCCAGATCCAAACAAAAATGGAGCAGCACACTGAAAGCAGCTGTTGATCAGCAGAATGAGGGGTGTTTGCCCCTGCTCGGGTGGGCATATTTGCTTCCTACAACTTCCTCCCCATCCAGCCAGCTCAGGACTTGATCCAGGCTGATTCTTGCCTTTTACACAGAAAAAAACTTTACATTTCGGCTTTGCCAACTCTCCCAACTTTATCATGAGACACATAATATCTGGTGTTTTTCTTAAAGCTGCAGCTCCTGGAAATAAATGACTATATGAGAATCTCAGCTTTTCTTTGAAAATAAAGATTCCAGACCTTCTTCCTGGTGGCAGAGAAGCTCTTGCAAATGTGATTCGAGTGTACCCCAAAGGCTCAGAAAGCAATGTTATAGAACCCACATTGTCTTTTTAAAAGATCCTCATGATTTTTAAGCCAATCTCATGGTTTTTGTGGCCTGGGCTGTTTTTTGAATCTTTGAAGTTGGCGAGCCTGATTGCAGACTTTTATCAAAGAGCGTCTAAAGCAAAAATTGATTGTTATTAAACATTTACTCGTATAAAGTATAATATAGATACCCAGTTCCCAAAACATATACACTAAGTGATAGCGCCCGCCCCAAACTTACATTGTAACACTCCAAGGCTACACAGGGCAACAGTTCAGATAAAGGACATCCTAGTTGAGGAGGCCCAAAATGTTGTTAGGTTTAATATAAATTAACATGCTTCTCTTTGCTTTGGCTTTTAAACCCTGAAAGAAAGGGTTGTTTTAGTCTTCAGTTTAATGGAAAAAGCCAGATACTTTGTGTTCCATGTGAAAGACACACATATCTTATGGAAAACAACTGCAATAGAGCCCTAGGTAATACTTTCACTTTAAGCATTGAGTACACTCTAGCTTCACTACCCTTTGTGCACCATGCCACAAACCTGGTGAGTATTGGAACATAGGAATTACTCTCCTGAATCAGAATAGGGGTTAGTTTAGTCCTGTTACTGACAGAGTCCAGCCTATGAATCATGCAGTATGTTATCACAGTTTTGCACTGTCTGCCTATTGTATTTTATTATGTATTCTAGCAAGTTGTGCAGCACCCTAAGCAACTTGTGAGGCAGGGTCTAGACATAATTAAGACAATTAAATATGCCAGCTCGTTATATTTAATAATATAGCCATGAGTAATGCCTTACAATATACTTCAGTAATCTATCACCGTAATATTTATTGACAATGACTCCTTGAAATCCATTGCTATAATATCCAAGACTTGGGTTCAATCCAGTTCCTAGTGGAGGTATCCATATCAGAAAAGCCACCACCCGACTTGACAAACTTATTTGTAGTCTCCAAAGAGGAAAACCAAGAACCGAGAAAGCCAAGCAACTAAACTATCTGCTCACACTCCCAGGATGCAGGTCTGAGTTTGGACTCAGGGGTGGGGGAGTGCGGTAAAGCTTGCATAACTCACTGATGAGTGTATGTTACAAATCTCCCACTTCTCCTGATCTGCAGAAGAGCTGAGTCAGTTACAGCCCCAAGTAGCAAGTCTTGGCTCTTTATCTCACACGGTTGTCGTTCATGTTTTTAGATCTAGAGGTTCCCTGGTTCTCCTCCAGTGTGGCAGTCAGGCTGGCAGCCATCAGATGTGCGCTACTGTTGCTAAAGGCCTCAATTCTATATACCTTACTGTGGCAAAAATCACATCATCTTCATCATTTCCTTCCCCTACTTGCTCCTCTTGCTCAGTGAATTATCCTCGTCACAGCTCACTTGTGTTTGAGGAAAGGGACACCAGTCACTGGGGTAGCATATTTCCAAAGCAGGGGAACACTGGATGGAGCCCAGAAGGGCAAGCACTCCATATGGATGTGACAAGATCTGCAGTTTGTGGGCCAGGTTTGCCCACAGACTTTGCCCGTTCTACATCACCAATAGTACTTCTCTCCTCCGCTACCCCAACCTACTAAGTAGATAATGCATCAGGTTCTCTGGGAGTTTAAATTAATACAGCTTCTCCCTTTAAATTCAATATCATGCAGAGGAAATAATATTGCCCCTGATTTTTAACTTGAAATAGTCTTTCTATTATTTGTAGGAATTGGACTGCTTCTCAAATGCTCCTTCACCCTAATATGAAGAGAATGTTTGCTCTGTCTCTAGCTATAAACCTAAACTTGGCTTCAAAGAGAGAAAACTGACCCTCTGTACAGTTCCTATCAGAGATTGCCAAGTTACCCTGAAGATACTAAAACAATTCGCAGTTAGCTGAGAGTGACAACTTGAACATTCACTTATCAAGTACAGCAATTTATTTTTACTATGTTTGCAAAATGGCTCACGCCCAGCTAATTTTACTCAGAGGAACAAACACTGCCACAGCCAGCAGGCACAAAATGTGCAACAATAATCCTTAAGGCAACATATTGTAATTTGCCTTCTTCTGTTTAATGCCATGTCAAACAGAAGGATTTCTACACATTTCAGATGGTGACTAAGCTGCCCTGCTTTAGTTTGAGTAAAAATTGATTTACTTCAGAAAGCAGTGATAGATGAAGCATATGACATGTACTGAGCATGCCTAGTTCCATGCTCATGCCAAAAAATTCCCAGAAGGATAAATCTCGTTTCCTGCCTTACTTCACAGAATTTAACTTTTTAAAACAAGTCATGTTCTGTGGTTTGAATTCTTTGTTTATATCAGCGTTTGTTTCGAGGCTCATGGACGATAATAGTACATTGGTCTGCAAAGTCTGAACGTTCTCTTCAACAGAGAAATCACTGGGTCTTAATCTCACTTTCAGTCTTATTATTTGCATTAATTTTTATAAACCAGCCTTTAAAGATAAGTTGCAGTAAAAGTTGATATTTTCCAGGTATACGCTGGAAAGAATGTGAACTTGAGCTTTCATTTAAGTCAAAGTTATTTCCATGATTTCAGGCTGTACTTATATATTCATACTGTAGGCTTTATTTATTTTAGAAAATATGTAACTGGAAATTAAGATTTGATTTTTAAAATATGTTCTATGTTTCAATTGAATTATGTAGCACATATCTAAAGCCTTTGTTATCCATTGTACAAACCTGGATTCTTCTCCAATTAGAAGCAGCTTTGAAATCATACTGCTCCTGTTAGCACCATAATATTTTAGAGTACAGTCTGTTTCTTTCAGGGGTCCCATTAATAATCCCTTTCTCCAGAAACTTCCATGTATGTGAAAACGTATTTCTTTATTTAAAATGAGGTATAGTTATATATTTGAGCCCCAAATCTAGCCCCTAAAACTTTGAAAGGGCATTGTTCTCTCTGTCTCTCCAGAACTCAACCCAGATGAGAATTTTGCTCTTAGGGGCTCTCTCTGTAGTTAAAACACTTTTGGAATGCTCCAAATTCTGATCAGAATCAGAATCCATAGTGTTCACCTCCAATTTACTTCAAATTCTCTTTCCCTGCATAACCTCATGAGATTCTGGCTAAAGGGAAGTTGTACTATATAGGAATAGAAAAATCCCATGACAAACGAGG
Source organism: Natator depressus (assembly GCF_965152275.1). Taxonomy (NCBI): domain Eukaryota; kingdom Metazoa; phylum Chordata; order Testudines; family Cheloniidae; genus Natator; species Natator depressus. The sequence continues at coordinate 25,165,788 of NC_134236.1, forward strand.
CTGGTACATGAGTGTATACACATTCTTTAGCTAGTTTTTCATCATAGTTTCTTGCCTTTCTAGCTGCTCATTTTTTCAGGCTTATTATAATTAGCTTCTCGTTTGCCTACTCTCCATTCCAATTATTTCACTTTTTTTTCCCCATTGGATTATTTGTCTCCTTCCTTGTTTCCTTTGCTAGGTGTATCACAAATACAATTGGGTTAATAATGCTCAAATGGGGTTGAAAATAAGCAAAATGGGTTCACCTACCCCTATTTTTGATTCTGCCTCCTATCTCTCTCACCTTGCTCAAGCAGTAAATTATTTCACTTATTTCAGTAGGGATACTCTTGTAAATAAGGTGACCAGAATTGGGCCCAGTTGCTGAACTCCTGGCCCCTTTGAAGCCTGTGGCAAAACTCCCATTGACTTCACTGGGACTAAGCATTTTACCCAATATCTTTAAAAGTGGCACAGTTTGAAAACAAACATTCATACATATTACATATTTCTCCAGCATATTCTTTTCCACTAGAAAATCTGGCATGAGTACATTATAAAGAAGAGTAATTTTCAACAACCTATCTCATGCATCAGTATTTAATATATGCCAGGAGTTGTGTTATTCTAAATAGATACATATATACACATGCACAGTAAACAAAAATGATTAATTTATGGTTCCTTTTTTCTTTAACTAATAGGGGGACGGAGAAAGGGGTTCTGCATGGTGTTTGGCTGTAGGAGCTGAAGAGTATATAGAACAGCTGGAGTTTGTCTGATATGACAGTTCTATGTGCTGCTGTTTGTTTCTTCTGAGTGAACAGAGCATCTTCTTATCATTAACTATTATATAAACTACAGCACATATTCTGCTGAAGGAAAGAATTCTTGTGTTATATGTGTTCAGGGAGTGTGTCATTTTTCTGCTCCTCTACACTGGGCTAAATTCAGAAGCTTTTAGGAAATTATAATAAAGACAAGAAAACAAAACATGCTGAACTAATCTATTTAGTATTTAGTATTAATTATTTAGTATTATTATTATTTAGTATTATTACTTAGTTTGTCTCTTGCAGCTGTGCTTGAAGGCTAGAACTAGATTGGGCCCTCTTGTGTTAGGCACCCTACCAACATATAATAAATGACAGCTCCTGCTCCTAGTGTTAATGTTCTGAAGTAAACCCATAAACCCTAAAGTCCTCTCCTCTTGGGCTGTCCATGCAAAGTTGCATGCCCTCTGTCAAGGTTCCTCCCCCACTCTGAACTCTAGGGTACAGATGTGGGGACCTGCATGAAAAACCTCCTAAGCTTATCTTTACCAGCTTAGGTCAAAACTTCCCCAAGGTACAAAATATTCCACCCTTTTGTCCTTGGATTGGCCGCTACCACCACCAAACAAATACTGGTTACTGGGGAAGAGCTGTTTGGACACGTCTTTCCCCCCAAAATACTTCCCAAAAACCTTGCACCCTACTTCCTGGACAAGGTTTGGTAAAAAGCCTCACCAATTTGCCTAGGTGACTACAGACCCAGACCCTTGGATCTTAAGAACAATGAACAATCCTCCCAACACTTGCACCCTCCCTTTCCTGGGAAATGTTGGATAAAAAGCCTCACCAATTTGCATAGGTGACCACAGACCCAAACCCCTGGATCTGAGAACAATGAAAAAGCATTCAGTTTTCTTACAAGAAGACTTTTAATAAAAATAGAATTAGAAATAAGAAATCCCCCCTGTAAAATCAGGATGGTAAATACCTTACAGGGTAATTAGATTCCAAACATAGAGAACCCCTCTAGGCAAAAACCTTAAGTTACAAAAAAGATACACAGACAGAAATAGTTATTCTATTCAGCACAATTCTTTTCTCAGCCATTTAAAGAAATCATAATCTAACACATACCTAGCTAGATTACTTACTAAAAGATCTAAGGCTTCATTCCTGGTCTATCCCCGGCAAAGACAAAATGTAGACAGACACACAAACCCTTTGTTTCTCTCCCTCCTACCAGCTTTTGAAAGTATCTTGTCTCCTCATTGGTCATTTTGGTCAGGTGCCAGCGAGGTTACCTTTAGCTTCTTAACCCTTTACAGGTGAGAGGAGATTTCCTCTGGCCAGGAGGGATTTTAAAGGGGTTTACCCTTCCCTTTCTATTTATGACACGCCCCCCAAATCTCAGCTAGGGTGAAACACTGGCTGGGATTTCTTCCTGGAGCTCTAGGAAAACAGAGTTAATAAGACACATGCATCTCTAAATATGCTACCAAGTACATAAAGACTAACAATATTTTCCACATCTCAAGGACGATTTTAACCAGTTGAGTCTGGGAAACTTTCACGTGAGAGTGCATCAGCCACTTTGTTAGAAGCTCCTGAGATGTGTTGGATGTCGAAATCAAAATCTTGGAGAGCTAAACTCCACCGAAGAAGTTTTTTGTTATTTTCTTTGACGGTGTGAAGCCACTTCAGTGCAGCATGGTCGGTTTGCAGGTGGAAACGCCGTCCCCAAACATATGGGCGTAGCTTTTCCAGAGCGTAGACAATGGCGTAACATTCTTTTTCAGTGATTGACCAGTTGCTTTCCCTCTCAGACAGTTTTTTGCTGAGGAACACTACAAGGTGGAATTCTTGATCAGGTCCTTTCTGCATTAAAACTGCTCCCACACCACGCTCGGACGCATCTGTGGTTACTAGGAACGGTTTGTCAAAGTCTGGGGCCCTTAGTACAGGGTCAGACATGAGGGTCGCTTTTAGCTTGTTAAAGGCCTTCTGACACTTTTCGGTCCACTGAACAGCATTTGGCTGTTTCTTTTTGGTTAGGTCTGTCAGTGGGGCGGCGATTTGGCTGTAGTGCGGTACAAATCGTCTGTAATAACCGGCCAAGCCTAAGAAGGATTGAACCTGTTTCTTTGACTTTGGGACAGGCCACTTTTGGATAGCATCCACTTTGGCCTGTAGGGGGCTGATAGTTCCTTGACCCACCTGGTGTCCAAGGTAAGTCACTCTGTTTAGGCCTATTTGACACTTCTTAGCCTTAACAGTTAGTCCTGCCTCCCTTATGCGCTCAAGGACTTTTTGTAGATGTTCCAGGTGGTCTGCCCAGGAATCCGAAAATATGGCCACATCGTCAAGGTAGGCGACTGCATATTCTCCTAATCCCGCTAGGAGACCATCTACAAGTCTTTGGAAGGTGGCGGGTGCATTTCGCAGCCCGAAAGGGAGTACATTAAATTCATACAGCCCGAGATGTGTGGTGAAGGCTGACCTTTCCTTGGCAGACTCATCTAGCGGTACCTGCCAGTACCCCTTGGTTAAGTCCAAGGTAGAGATGAACTGGGCCCGTCCCAGTTTCTCTAATAGTTCATCTGTGCGTGGCATTGGATAGTTGTCTGGGCGAGTTACAGCATTTAGCTTACGGTAGTCCACGCAAAAACGTATTTCCCCATCTGGTTTGGGAACTAGAACCACTGGAGATGCCCATGCACTTTCAGAGGGGCGGATTACACCCATCTGTAACATATCCCGGATCTCCCGTTCTATAGCAGTTCTAGCTTGAGGAGACACCCGGTAAGGTTGGACTCTAATTGGGCGAGCATTACCTGTGTCAATGGAGTGATATGCCCGTTCAGTCAGTCCTGGGGTGGCTGAGAACGTTGGCGCGTAGCTAGTGCACAGCTCCTGGATCTGCTGTCGCTGCATACGCCCAAGGGTCATGGAGAGGTTCACCTCTTCCACACCACCAGCACATTTCCCTTCGTAGTAGACACCTTCAGGCCACTCAGCGTCGTCTCCTCCCTGGGCTGTAAACTGACAAACCTTTAATTCTCTGGAATAAAAGGGCTTTAGAGAATTAATATGGTACACCTTAGGCTTTCGGTTGGAGGTGGGGAATGCTATGAGATAATTAACAGCTCCCAGGCGCTCCTGGACCGTGAACGGCCCTTCCCACGATGCTTCCATTTTATGGGCCTGGAGCGCCTTTAAGACCATGACCTGGTCCCCTACTTTGAAGGAACGCTCTCTGGCATGTTTATCATACCAGGCTTTTTGCTCTTTTTGAGCATCCTGTAAGTTTTCTTTAGCAAGGGCTAAAGAGGTTCGGAGGGTGTTTTGTAGGTTGGTTACAAAGTCCAGAATGTTAGTTCCTGGTGAAGGTGTAAATCCCTCCCATTGCTGCTTCACCAACTGCAATGGCCCCTTAACCTCACGGCCATATACAAGTTCAAATGGGGAAAACCCTAAACTGGGGTGTGGTACAGCTCTGTAGGCAAAGAGCAACTGCTGCAACACTAGGTCCCAATCATTGGAGTGCTCATTTACGAATTTACGTATCATGGCCCCCAAAGTTCCATTAAACTTCTCCACCATGCCATTTGTTTGATGGTGGTAAGGAGTGGCAACCAAGTGATTTACCCCATGAGCTTCCCAAAGGCTTTTCATAGTTCCTGCCAGGAAATTAGTCCCTGCATCTGTGAGGATGTCGGAGGGCCAACCTACCCTGGCAAAAATGTCTGCTAGTGCCTGGCACACACTGTTAGCCCTGGTGTTGCTTAGAGCTACTGCTTCCGGCCATCGGGTGGCAAAATCCATGAAAGTCAGTATGTACTGCTTTCCTCTGGGTGTCTTTTTCGGAAAAGGACCCAGAATATCCACAGCTACTCGCTGAAATGGAACTTCAATGATGGGGAGTGGCTGGAGAGGGGCTTTGACCTGGTCTTGGGGCTTTCCCACTCTTTGGCACACCTCACAAGACTGGACATAGGTAGAAACATCCTTGCCCATTCCCTCCCAGTGGAATGACCCCCCCAAACGGTCTTTGGTCCTGTTCACCCCAGCATGGCCACTAGGGTGATCATGGGCTAAGCTCAAGAGCTTGGCCCGGTATTTAGTTGGAACTACCAACTGTCTCTGAGGATGCCAGTCTTCCTGGTGTCCACCAGAAAGAGTTTCCTTGTATAAAAGTCCTCTTTCTACAACAAACCTGGATCGATTAGAAGAGCTGAGAGGCGGTGGGTTGCTCCGTGCCGCCGTCCAAGCTCTCTGGAGGCTTTCATCTGCTTCCTGTTCGGTCTGGAACTGTTCCCTTGATGCTGGAGACATCAGTTCCTCATTGGATTGTGGACCTAGGCTTGGTCCCTCTGGAAGTGATATAGGGGATGGAGCTGTTTCTGTTGACTGTGAACCGCTCTCCGCTGGTGCACTATGTTGGGATTCAGGCTCCGGCTCAGCCTCTTGTGTAGGGTTATCGGCTGCTACCAGTTCAGGGTCGGTGGGGCCCTCTGGTGTTGAGGTTGCAAGTACTGGATTCAGTGCTGGCAATGGGTCTGGTGTTGGTTGTTCGGCTGGTTCCGGTTCTGGGACTGGTTCCGTCTGGGTCTCTGGGACTGGATCCACTACTGCTGTTGCAGACATTGGTCTGGGGTCCGGGTCCATCACCTCTGACCGGGTCCTGATAGAAGTTTCCGGAACAGAGCTAGGCCTCACGGCTTGTTTAGCCTGGCTGCGGGTGACCGTTCCCACCCTCTTGGCCTGCTTCACATGATTGGCCAAGTCTTCCCCCAACAGCATGGGGATGGGATAATCATCATAGACTGCAAAAGTCCACGTTCCTGACCAGCCCTTGTACTGGACAGGCAACTTGGCTGTAGGCAAATCGAAAGAGTTGGACTTGAAGGGTTGAATTGTCACTTGGATCTCTGGGTTGATTAACTTGGGGTCCACTAAGGAAGCATGGATAGCTGACACTTGTGCTCCGGTGTCCCTCCACGCGGTGACCTTCTTCCCGCCCACACTCACAGTTTCCCTCCGCTCCAAGGGTATCTGGGAGGTATCTGGGCCTGTGGACCTCTGGTGTGATTCCGGTGCAATGAACTGTAATCTGTTGGGGTTCTTGGGGCAGTTGGCCTTTACATGCCCCAGCTCGTTACATTTAAAACATCGTCCAGCTGACGGGTCACTGGGGCGAGGAGGGTTGCTGGAGAACGGGGTGGTGGGACGATAAGGGGTCTGGAGGGTTCTTTGGGAGGTAGGTGGGGCTTTGGGCGGCCCCCGGTAATAGGGTGTGGCCTGGGGTTGTCCCTTCTGGTCTCCGCTCCAACTGCGACCAGTTTTTTTCTTCTCTGCCACCTCCACCCATCTGGCTCCAATCTCTCCTGCCTCGATTACAGTTTTGGGCTTCCCATCTAGGATGTACCTTTCTATTTCTTCAGGAACACCCTCTAAGAATTGTTCCATTTGCATTAGGAAGGGCAAATTTACTGGAGACTCACCACTTGCTCCTGATATCCAGGCATCCCAATGTTTCACAATGTGGTAGGCATGTCGGGTAAATGACACGTCTGGTTTCCACCTTAGGGCTCTGAACCTCCGACGAGACTGCTCGGGTGTTATCCCCATTCTGACTCTTGCCTTGGATTTAAACAGTTCATACTTGTTCATGTGTTCTTTAGGCATTTCAGCTGCCACCTCAGCTAAGGGTCCACTGAGCTGTGGCCTCAGCTCTACCGTGTATTGGTCAGTAGAGATGTTGTACCCAAGGCAGGCCCTTTCGAAGTTTTCTAGGAAGGCCTCAGTATCATCGCCTGCCTTGTAGGTGGGGAACTTTCTGGGATGGGAAGTGGTACTTGGAGAAGGATTGCTAGGGTTTGTTGGGATATTCTGCTGAGCCTTTATCTTCTCTATCTCCTCCACATACTTCCTCTCTTTTTCCTTCTCCTCCAGTTCTTTGTCCCTTGCTTCCATAGCTCTCCTGTGAGCAGCCGCTTGGTGTTGTTCTGCCTCTTTTGCTGCCTCTTTCGCTGCCTCCCTTTCTTGTTCCTTCTCCTCCTTCTTCAGCCGCATGAGTTCTATCTGTCTTTCATGTTCCCTTTGTCTTTCCTCAGCCTGAAATCTGGCTAATTCCAGCTGTAGTCGAGCCGTGGATTTGGTCATTCTAACCTCTCTGTTTTTAACTAACTTTACACCCAAAGTTTAGAAATAAACAAACAAAACTTGGCTGTAAAATTTTGCTGTGCTGGAATAGAATACCTATTCTCTGATAGTGATTGTCAGCCTACAGAAAAAGACAATTCCCTTGTCTCTGCTCTGGGCCCAAATCAAAGCAAAAAACTTCCAACTACTTGGAAACCTGTTTACCCAGCCCAAAGAAAAAACAAGTTTCCTTTTTAAACTTGTGCTCCTTGTAAAAACTCAAAATCCAAAAAAAAAACCCCTGCCACTTTTGTCTCCAGGCAAATGGGTAGAACACCCCCCCTTCTATTTACTTTTAGGGAAAAAAAAAACTCTGGGTTGGAAGACTGTGAATTTCCCTGCAGGAGTTAAGTACCCTGCCTCCAGGCAAAGAAAACCTGCAATTCACAAAGATAATCCCCTTTTGTCTCTGCTTGGCCACAAAGCAGAGAAAAAAACAAGCTGCTTTCAGTTTCAGCTGCTTCTGGACTTCCTTTCCAAAGGAAAGAGAAAAAAATCTCCTTTTTAAAAATCTGTATTTCTAGTTCAAAAAAATCTCAACTGGATCTCAAAATGATTTCAGGTTAATCCCACCACTCTGCCACCATGTCAAGGTTCCTCCCCCACTCTGAACTCTAGGGTACAGATGTGGGGACCTGCATGAAAAACCTCCTAAGCTTATCTTTACCAGCTTAGGTCAAAACTTCCCCAAGGTACAAAATATTCCACCCTTTTGTCCTTGGATTGGCCGCTACCACCACCAAACAAATACTGGTTACTGGGGAAGAGCTGTTTGGACACGTCTTTCCCCCCAAAATACTTCCCAAAAACCTTGCACCCTACTTCCTGGACAAGGTTTGGTAAAAAGCCTCACCAATTTGCCTAGGTGACTACAGACCCAGACCCTTGGATCTTAAGAACAATGAACAATCCTCCCAACACTTGCACCCTCCCTTTCCTGGGAAATGTTGGATAAAAAGCCTCACCAATTTGCATAGGTGACCACAGACCCAAACCCCTGGATCTGAGAACAATGAAAAAGCATTCAGTTTTCTTACAAGAAGACTTTTAATAAAAATAGAATTAGAAATAAGAAATCCCCCCTGTAAAATCAGGATGGTAAATACCTTACAGGGTAATTAGATTCCAAACATAGAGAACCCCTCTAGGCAAAAACCTTAAGTTACAAAAAAGATACACAGACAGAAATAGTTATTCTATTCAGCACAATTCTTTTCTCAGCCATTTAAAGAAATCATAATCTAACACATACCTAGCTAGATTACTTACTAAAAGTTCTAAGGCTTCATTCCTGGTCTATCCCCAGCAAAGACAAAATGTAGACAGACACACAAACCCTTTGTTTCTCTCCCTCCTACCAGCTTTTGAAAGTATCTTGTCTGCTCATTGGTCATTTTGGTCAGGTGCCAGCGAGGTTACCTTTAGCTTCTTAACCCTTTACAGGTGAGAGGAGATTTCCTCTGGCCAGGAGGGATTTTAAAGGGGTTTACCCTTCCCTTTCTATTTATGACACCCTCATACAAAGGGCGGCTCTGAGATCGCTGCAAAGATGTCCTCTGTCGAAAGCAGTTGTAATCGTAAACTGCATTCCCCCTTTTGCCCTCCAAATGGTAACAAGAGAGGCAGCCTCAGCAGTTTGCCCTGTGCGGGGGAGGGGAAGAGGCAAGTAGAAAGAGTCCAACTGTCCTCATGTCCTCAGCAACACACAGAACTGACACATTGGACAAACTCCAGCTGTTCTACATACTTCCCAGCTCCTACAGCCAAAACGCACGGAGACCCCCTTTCTTCGTCTCCCCTATTGCTCCAGTGGAGACTGTGTGACACCAGGCTGTGAGAGGAAGTGACGCAGGGGAAAGGGAGAGGCCCAGCAGCAGTGCCATTATGACCTTGCTGCACAAGAGGAGGCTAAGCCAACATCATTACACAAAAAGAGCAGCAGTAAGCAAGAGCAAGAATGGGGGAGAGTCTTTTGTTCTCTGAACTATTGGTACATTTGGATTAAAGGGTTAACAATAGAGCATAGAAGATATTAGGCCTTTTATTGGACTGACTGATGTTGATCAATGAGGACCTGCCCAGGCTTCTCAACTGCTCCAGCAATCTGGGTGAAATACTTTGTGTAAATAGTTTTTCACTGAAAGATGCAGATTTGGGGGGATCAAAACTGTTCACCAATTTGGGTTGATTTCAGTGAATGTTTTCTGTCAAAAAAACCAAAAAGAAAAATAAATAAATTGGTAAATGTCAAGCTAGTTTATTTTGGCATTTCTGAAATTAAAAATTTTGACTTTTTATATTTGAAAGAAGTTTTGCTTTGGAATTTCCCTGAATTTTATTTTAAAAATCATTCAACCCTCTCAACCTCTCCCAATGAACCAAAATGTTTCATTTTGGGTAGAACAAAACATTACAGTTGATCTGAAATGAATTTTTTATGCTTTTTTGTTCTGTCAAATTTAAAAAAATAATTCACTTTGGGTCAATCTGAAGCAATTTTTTTAATTATTAGCTTTTTGTTTAGCCACTGAACCAACCAACCCAGTTATTCACCCAGCTCTACTTTCTACCCACTTGCCTCCTTCACACTCTTGTTTCCTGCTCCTCTTCCTATCTAATGCTGCTGGCATAGCCTCGTCTGGTGCAGCAATGTCAAATTGGCACTGCTGCTGTGCCTCGCTTTCCTCACTGTCAATTCCTCTCTCAGCCTGATGTCCTACTATTTCCACTGGAACAATAACATAGTATGAGGACAGTTGCACTCTTTCCCGTGGCCTCTCCCCCTTCCTCTTTGTAGAGCATAGTAGCTCAGATATCAGTATCGGTGGCACCAGATCCTTAAGTCACAGCACTAGTAGAGTGCAGTGCGATAGGCTCTGGTTTCCAAGACCCTGGAATATTTTGTGGGAGCATCCTCTTTTCAAAGCATGTCATGTTTGATGGCATTTCACTTTTCTTGGGGTAAGAAAGGAAATGTGCTCTTGTGGTTACAACACCGGACTGTGATGTGGGTGATAAAGGTCTGATTTTTCAGTGCTGCTGGAGCCTTCTTATATAACTTTGGGGAAAATCTTAGCTTTTCTTTGCCTCCATTTTCCTTATAAGGCTACTGTCTTCCATTCTTTTTCTGTCCTGTTTATTTAAATTGTAAGATTTTTGGGGCGGGGACTGTCTCTTATGTGTGCCAGGCCTGATCTTGGTTGGGTCTCTTTAGTGCTACCATAATACAAATAATAAATATTAATAATTATTATATTGATGTCCTGGCTGATAATCCCTTTAAAATAAAACAATGATTTCTATAAATGGCAGGTTCCCTTTAAGCGGTCTCCCGCCCCTTAATCTCTTTTCTTCACCGCTGCTCCTGTAACAGCACCTACTCTTCAGTAACATCAAGCTCTCAACCCTGATACCCCTCTCTCTCTCTGGCCCAGCTATAAATACCCCCTTCCCATTTGCATTCCTTCCCCCTGCCCCTTGTCCTTACAACCTTCTTGCCCCTTATCCTGACCTCTCTGCATACCCTCATCTGACTGCCTGCTTGTACCCCAGCCATCATCTTTGGTAAGGTGAGTGCTTTACAGTACTTCGGACTTACTGTATACTAAGGCAAAGAGTTTATAGTGTTCTTGGAATACTCTTAATTATAGCTTCTCTTGATGAGTCACAGTTTCCTAAGTGTTTCTCCTTTGACTCATCTTCTAGAGAGAAAGTATTTTGGAGTGTTTGCCTCAGCAGCAGGTGCCTCTCAAAGTGCTGCCTATTTATTATTTAAACTCTTTTGCTCATGTGTCCTGCAGAAGTTCTTTGAAGCACATTTCTCAAGGTAGCTGAAGGATAGCGCCCAGGAATGCACTGCAGGGCAGATAAGCTTTCCATGAGAAAGGGAAAATTGCAGGTGCTTGTGCAACTTCTTTTTGACTGACCCATGCTTATCTTTCTGGTGCACCTCCAGGAATTCATCTGGCTCCCCGATGGACATCTTGCAGCCTCCCTCCACTTTTCCTACACAAGGATGTTGCTGTCTGCTGTAAAGAGCTTTTGTCAAAACTTTATCTTATTTGGCTGGGGCATAGAAGCCTCTCATTGAAAGCAAGTGGGAGATTCTTGTGTTTCATCACAGTGTTTCAGCAGAAAGCCCTGCACATCTTGTCATAGGATGTGAAGCTACAGGCCTCTTCATATGACTAACAAATATGATGTGGAAAACAACAAGCTACAAACAGACCAAACTTCTACTTTGCTTCTAACTGCTTCTGTAAAAGATGCCATTTTGCTTTTGTGGCTGAATGCCCTCAATGCAGGAAATAGCATTGGTAAGTTACTTCTGTAGCAGCTTCCATCTGGGAATCTTCAGGTTCTTCACAAAGATCAATGAGTGAAATCCCATAACTCTCCTTACAGAAGGGGGAAATGAAGCACAGAGAAGAGCAACAAGGGACTCAAGGTTTCATTGCAAGCCTTTGTCACAGCCAGGAACAGAACTCAGTGGGAATTAGCTTTGTCTCATACCACAAGACCATAGTTGCTTTGATTAACCCAAATGCTTAGGTAGTATGGTGATAAAAATCATACAGATTCCAGGATAAGATTAAGATTTAGGTTTTATAGAAAACAGGGGAAACAATATTTAACTTGGATGAAAAAAAAAAGTTATAAAGGAATACCATTTAGCGTGAAATGTGATGGTGCATTCATCACAGCCAGTTGAAGACAGTATACCCATGAGTAAGTTTTAGTGAAAGAAGGCAAATAACATTAATACAATAGGATAGTATTATGGCTATTTTCAACTGTGAAAAAAGGTCAGTTTTGACATGCATCCTTCCGCATGTTATACTTCTGGGAAGTGTAAATAAGTAACACAGCTCTCTGATGGATAAAGTAACACAGCCCTCTGATGGATAAACTCATGCTTCCTCAAATACTTCTGTTCCCCCTCTAGTGGGCTCTGTCCTATCCTCTGTATTACTCTGAATGCTGGTCTTTCACTATGGGAAGATCGACACTGCTGCAATCGATACAGCAGGGATCGATTTTTGAGGGTGTAGTGAAGACCTGCTAAATTGATGGCAGAGTGCTCTCCGGTTGACCCCGGTACTCCAGTTCCCTGAGAAGAGTAAGGTAGAGTCAACAGGAGAGTGTCTCCCATCAGTGCAGCGCAGTGAAGACATAGGGATAAGTTGACCTAAGCTACATTGACTCCAGCAATGTTATTCACGTAGCTGGAGTAGCGTAACTTAGGTAGACTTCCCCGTAGTGAAGACAAGCCCTGACAGTAGTAAGAAGGGCCTTATTCAACTTGGAATAAATAAACAGAGCAGGCTGAAACAAGGGGTGGGGGGAGTTTCTATTTTTGTTGTTGAAATTTCAATGACAATTTTTATCATTTTAAAATTCAAAATTTCAACCAGACATAAACAAATAAGTGCTATTGCAGATGTCATGAGTATGGCTAGGTTAGCTGTAGATCATTAAATCAGAAGGACACAGGTCATTTGGGGACCTGTATCTTGGGAACCCATTCACCAAATGACCCTAAATTTGCACCTCAAACATCACACCAACCCTTGTTGTAGTGTAGTTATTTTCAAGGCAATCTGTCTATGTGTGTGGATTTTAGAGTACTTTGAAAAATCAGCTTTAAGGAGAAACATGGCTGCAAACTTTCATGGCTTGCACATGAAAAATGAAGCAGTGTTTAACCAGTGATGAGTTCAGGTATTTGAGAGGGGACTTGCTGCTGAACTTGTTTGTCCAATGTGCTGTAACTTTTAAAATGAAAGGACAGCCAGCTATGAGTTGTCACCTTTCTCCCCCACCCAAAAATAGTTATTTGCTCAAGTACTTTTTCATGTTTAAAATAAATGTTTCCAAAGCTTAGCTTTCCTCACGGACAAATAACACCCGTGGAATTTGGAAAGCTAAACTGTGTGCTTGTCAGATCGTACGCCTGGACGTATGATTCACCCAGCCTTCTGACCTTCGTGCACACAATTGTGATTATGGACAGTGCTGTCATTCTTAAAGTGTGGCAGACCCACAGCTTCTAGGAGCAGAGAAATCGTGCAAAAACAGCTTTCAGCCATCGTCTTGGATTCATTTCTTCTGTGGGTGCTTTTGAAGCTCTTAACCCTTCGAGCTTGGCAGCTGAATACCAGTCTCCTGGGCTCACTGCACTGTAATGCTGCAGATGAGACTCTGGACTACCTACCAGCTGCCAAACGTGCTCACAGCTCCGCCATCTGACTGTCCTCAGCTCACATGCAATTCCATCTCACAACTGCCATCCCCTCCAGCCTAGTCCTAGTCCCAGCACTAATGACCCAAACCTATTCCAAGCTACTAACACTTCTATTACATCCCAACAAGTAATTTTCTCCCCATTTTCATTTATTTTTAACATTTATAAACAGTGCAATAGATGTGCATGGCACTTTAGAGAGAATAAAGACAGGATCCTTGCTTCGGAGAGCCTACTGTCGAGGGCAGACCACCATGAGATGCACCAAGGAAATATTCATAGAGTATAAGGACAGAAAGGACCATTGTGATTGTCATAAATATAAAGGGAAGGGTAAACCCCTTTAAAATCCCTCCTGGCCAGAGGAAAAATCCTCTCACCTGTAAAGGGTTAAGAAGCTAAAGGTAACCTCACTGGCACCTGACCAAAATGACCAATGAGGAGACAAGATACTTTCAAAAGGTGGGAGGAGGGAGAGAAACAAAGGGTCTGGGTCTGTCTATATGCTGCTTTTGCTGGGGATAGACCAGGAATGGAGTCTTAGAACTTTAGTAAGTAATCTAGCTAGGTATGTGTTAGATTATGATTTCTTTAAATGGCTGAGAAAAGAATTGTGCTGAATAGAATGACTATTTCTGTCTGTGTGTCTTTTTTGTAACTTAAGGTTTTGCCTAGAGGGATTCTCTATGTTTTGAATCTAATTACCCTGTAAGGTATCTACCATCCTGATTTTACAGGGGTGATTCCTTTACTTCTATTTACTTCTATTTCTATTAAAAGTCTTCTTGTAAGAAAACTGAATGCTTTTTCATTGTTCTCAGATCCAAGGGTTTGGGTCTGTGGTCACCTATGCAAATTGGTGAGGATTTTTACCAAACCTTTCCCAGGAAGTGGGGTGCAAGGGTTGGGAGGATTTTGGGCGGTAAGACGTGTCCAAACTACGTTTCCCAGTAAACCCAGTTAGAGTTTGGTGGTGGCAGTGGATATTCCAAGGACAAAGGATAAAATTAATTTGTACCTTGGGGAAGTTTTAACCTAAGCTGGTAAAAGTAAGCTTAGGAGGTTTTCATGCAGGTCTCCACATCTGTACCCTAGAGTTCAGAGTGGGGGAGGAACCTTGACAGTGATCATCTACCCTGACTCCGATCTAACATGGGACACAGAACTTCCCTGAATCAATTCCTGTTTGAATTAGAGGATATCTCTAGTTTATATCGGAGGCAGCAAAGATGATGGGAGGTTTACAGGAAAATATGGTATGAGGTTGCTTGTTCACCCAGATATACATCATTTAGTTCCTTTGATTAAGTTAATTTGAATTGTATTGGTCTCCATCTGATGGTATCAGCTATCAAAATGTTTTCTACATCTTGACAAGGAACCCAATACCTTGGGTACCTAGATGCTGAATCCTCCTGGTATCTATGTCACTAAAACCTGGACATTAGGAACACAGGATCATACTGGATCAGACTGGTGATCCATCTAATCCAGTATCCCGTCCTTGACAAGGCTGAGCACCCGAGGAAGGTACAAGACACTGCTCAGTAGGAAGATATGGGATAATCTGCCCACATGAAGATCCCATTCTACTTTTTAACCTTTAGAGATTGGCTTAAGTCCTGAAGCATAAAGTTTTATATCCCTTCCAATTTTTTTTGTTAATACTAACTCTGAATATTCTTGTTATCCATTTAATTGTCCAATCCTCCTTTGAATCATGCTAAATTCTTGGCCTCAGTAACATCATGTGACAATGTGTTCCATAGTCTAATTACACATTGGGTGAAAAAGTATTTTTTAAATCAATTTTGAATTCCCTTCCTTTTAATTTCATTGAATGTTCCCTTTCTTATAAGACAGGGAGAACTACAGCTCCTGATCTACTTTCTCTAGACCATTCATTATTCTATATAGTTTTATCATATTCCCTTTTATTTGTCTCTTTTCTAAGTTAAGCAATCCAACTCTTGTCAGTGTTTCCATATGAGTGTTTTCCTGTGCCCTTAATCATTCTCATTATCCTTATCTAAAACTTTCTAATTCTGCAATGTCCGTTTTTTGTGAGTGACCAGCAGTGTACATAATTGTCCATAGGAGACCACAACATTGATTTATATAATGGTATTATAATAGCATTTGCATTATTCTCCTGCCCATTCCTTATGCAACCTAATACCTTGTTTGCTTTTTTAACCACAGCTGGGTAATATTAGTGCTATACATGTTAATTTTCAATTCCACAAGCCTGTATGAATTTTCCACATTTGTACTATATTCAGATATGCTACTGGAACTGAAAAGTTTTGCTAAACCTAATACAACAGAGAGGAACTAATTCCTAGCAATAAGGAAATCCAATATGTCTGCCACTAACAAGTCTTCCATGCCTGAGGTTCCCGCTTTTATGGTTGATTTACAATGTTAAAGATTTACTTGAAGATGTAAAAAATGAACTGAATGCAAATAGTTAGAAATCTCTGAAGAAGAAAATCAGTGATGGAAGCTGGGTTTGGGTTTTTTTTAATGGATTTAATTGTTTTAACAAGTGACAGACTGTCAATCATAGAGACCTGGAGCCCTCCATTAATTGAACAGGTTGGAGCACGGGCAATAGAACTGGTCAACATTTTTCAACTAAAAATATCTTCTAAATTGGAAAATATGGTGTTGTTGAAATTGATGTTTTTTGACAATTTTTCAATTCTGAATACAGATTTTGACTTAAAGATGACATTAAATTAGAAAGATAAGATTAGTGAGGTAATATCTTTTATTGAACCAGCTTCTGTTCTTCTCTTCTTCAGGTCTGGCTCTGTGTTGCTCAAAAGCTTGTCTCTCTCAACAACAGAAGTGGTCCAGTAAAAGATATTACCTCACCCACCTGTCTCTCTAATATCCTGGGACCAAGACAGCTACAATAACACTGCAACCATTAAGTTGAAATGTCCATTTTAAGTGAAAGTTTGTGTTTTGAATGGACATTTCTAAATGAATCTTTTGGTTTCAAATTGACATCTTTTAAATAAAATATAGTTCTGAAATGTCAAAAAGTTTCAGTAGAAAATATCAGATTTTTTACTTCACCGCTTCCAAACTGAAATGATCTGAAATACTTCATCGCACAAAAGTTATTCTGTTTTGACATTTTGTTCTGATTTGGGATGAAAACAAATATCACAATATTGGAATTCCCCATGGGATGGAAACTCCCTTTTCTGACCAGGTTCAAGGGGAAGTGGCAAATCAAGATTCTCCACCTGCGCTTCTCAGGGAATTGTTTGGAAGTGAGCACCAAGAGCAGAGAAAGGGCTCATTTCCTTTATCCTCTATGCTGAGACTGTCAACAAGGTTGCAAGTAGAGCTGGTGCAGGGGGTGGAGGAGGAGGTGGGAGAAAGGATACATTTTTTCACAAAAACATTAACAAAACACTTACCTGTTTTTCAACCAGCTTTATGAAAAATACCAGGTACTATCATCATACAAATAAATAATAATAATCCTAATAATAAATGGTGCTTGTCCTGCTCTGGATTCCATTTCCACTGTCAATACCAACTCTGTACACACACTGAACAGCCAAAAGGAACCTTATGGGGACTCTGTTGGCCTAGGCTGCTTTCAGACCAATGATCCACAAATTAATGTATCTAGCTATCTCAGGGATTCACATGTCCCCCAGGACTGTAGTTTCTGAGTACCACATGAACTTTAATGTATTTATCTCACAACATTCTTGTTAGGTAGGGAAGTATTAACCCCACTTTACAGATAGGGAACTGAGATCCAGAGAGGCTAGCCAAAAGTCTCCCAGAAAGTCTTTGTGGGACAGGAACTTGAATGCAGGTTCCCCAAGAGCTAGACTAGTACCTACCACTGGAATGCCCTCTCCTGACTGAATGCATACTGATTACCAACCCATTAAATCATTCAATCCTTGACAAAACACAATCCACAGAAATTTATTGAAAGCCAAATCCTGTTGTCCTTACTCTGGAAAAAACCCTATTTTCTATGGGAGCTTTGCCTGGGTTTGGATTTCTGGATTTGGTCCTGAACCTTAAAATATTATTTTTTAAAATAAACTTAATGAGAAACATTACTAGCATGTTAAGGCACTCAGATAACTCTGTGATGGGCATGTTACCAGAGCCGAGATAGGTTGCTGGACATTAGATTCTTGCCTTTAATGATTATTCTTATTATTTGTATTACAGTATAACCCAGAGCTCCCAGCCCAATTCAGGGCCCCATTGTACTATGCACAGAACAAACACATAGCAAGAGAAAGACTCTGTCCTGAAAAGCTGACAATCTAAATAGACAAATGATGGTGGTGAGGGAACCAAGAGACAGAGATTAAGTGATTTGCCCAAAGTCACACAGTATCATAGAAGATTAGGGTTGAAAGAGACCTCAGGAACCCATCTTGTCCAACCCCGTGCTCAAGGCAGGACCAACACCAACTAAATCATCCCAGTCAGGACTTTGTCAAGCCGGGCCTTAAAAATCTCTAAGGATGGAGATTCCACCACCTCCCTAGGTAACCCATTCCAGTGCTTCATCACCCTCCTAGTGAAATAGTGTTTCCTAATATCCAACCTCCACCACTGCAACTTGAGACCATTGCTCCTTGTTCTGTCATCTGCCACCACTGAGAACAGCCAAGCTCCATCAGGGAGTTTGTGGAAGATCTGGGAACTGAACTTAAATCTCATGAATCCCTGTCCAGTCCCTGAATGTCACAAAGTAATTCTCTCATGTGTTCTGCTCCTTTCCATTAAACATACCACACATTATAGCCACAACCAGAAAGCAGGATGAAAAAGAAATACATTGTAGGAACAGTTTGTTTATATCAGTTTCAGTTCTGGCCCCCAAAACACAAACCAATATCAACAGTTTGCAATTGCAGTGTTAACATTTTCTGTTTCTAAACTAAGCTAAACATTTGGCCAAATTGTATTACAACATATACTTGTTGTCTTTAACTGCAATGCATTAGAGATTCTTATCTGATTATGATGTATTAGGTTTCCAAACTTTTCTGTAGTTACACATAAAGCATTCCTGTGAAGTTCAATCGATTCTCTCACACATTTCCTTTAAAAATACCTTTCCTGATTATTTAATGACTGCATAACAAGATGAGTGTGACCAGATTACTGTGTATTATTCTCAAAACCAAAAGCCATTGGAGACACTCATACTTAAATAATTACAACACCCTCCACCTTAAGCTGCCAAAGAAAATCTTTTTTATTTTAAATGGAAAGATTATTTTGCTATATATTTACAAACATTTTCTTTCGATGACAGTTAGCTTGATCCCCGCTGGGAAACTAACGATGTAATCCTTCCCTCCTTAACTCAGGCAAAATTTCCCTTAACTTCTATGGGTGTTTCACCTGAATAAGGAGTGCAAATGAACAATCAAAGAATTCCCATGGACCCCACTCTGGGTTCACTCTGCCTTCCTGTTCTAATGTAAACTCTGTAATCTATCAAGTATTTGTGCCATAGCACAATTTCAAAGTGCTTTACAAATCATCACTTGCACCACTTGCCTGTAGAGCTTTTCTGGATGTCATGGCTCTATAAAGAGACCAAATATGTTTAAATAATGCCCTGTACTCTACATCTCTGCATAGATTAAATGCCACTGCACAGAAGTTCTATGATAATGAAAGCAACATCTCTATTCCCATGCTTTTACCGCTAATAATTTCAGCTGGTAACAATAAATGAATATCTTGGGCTCAGAGAATAGTAAATATAGCATACACAAACAAACCATTTCCAAGTATATGCTTTTTTCTGTGGTTAGGATACTCTATACTATTCTACGTTATTTAGCTCGTTAGTGCTTGGAGCCAAAAAGAATTCTGAATGGGAAAGCCTCTCTTGGCATATGCAACTCTGCCGGCTTTAAGAAATGAAGAACTGAACTTGAAAAAAGAGAGAAAGAGAGAGAGATCTGAAAACTTGTTTTTCAAATATAAATTCAGACAAGGGGCAGATTATGGAGAAGTTTAAAACAGAAGTTAAAAAGGAAAGGGTAAAAAAATGGGTGCTATCTTTTTTTAAAAGATGGAGTACAACTGGAAACAGCGTGCAGCCAAAGGTCAGGGTCAAGAGTAATAGAATCCTGGCACTATGTGCTAGTTTATCTTCTACATGATGAACTCCTGCCAAACCATATACACAATGTTATACAGCAGGGAAAAGTGTCTGATGCATCTCCAGAGTATTTATGAGGGCTTCTGTTTTGAAGATAGTTTCTTAGGTAACAGAATAATAACATAATAGGACTATTTCTCATTTATCAGAGTTTCTTGGCTTAGTCCAAGAATTAAACTGCAATAACCAATTCCTGCCCCCGTATTAATAACAGGACTTTGATTTTGTGAAAGCTATGCAGGAGGGAGAAAGATTCCTTTGGAGATATCACAGGACTTGATTGCAAAATGAGAAAAAATATTGCATAGCATCTTTAGAAGTAAATTGTGGAGCTGCAGTGCAAATTCCAGAATTAGTAATATTCAAAGGGAAAGAAGGCTTGAGATCTTGACTAAATCGTTCCTTGCTGTGGTATTTCTATTCCTGGCCCTGAAATACTAGAATGTGCTATATTTTGCTTCTTATATAGACACTATAGTACCTTTATACTGTATTTGAAAAGGTCTCTTTCTCCAATGTTCAGTTAGATTACAATTCAATAGGTTTTTTTTTCTGAAATTCCCTTTGTTAATATAAAATAACTTTACTATCTAAATTACTTCTAGGAAACAATATCTCCAATGCAAGTCACAGATCATCAACCTAATAATTTTGCATGTGTAGAGTGTAAATGCAGAAAAAAACCACAACAGGGTCAGATATCCTCACATTTAGTAGTACTGCTCTCCCCAAGTAAACCAATTGGGGCTACTTGATGAATAAAGTAGCACTCAGGATGAGTGATGGTGGCAGTCTCTGGCCCTTTGATCTTTGTTTCCAGTCTCTGCACTCAGGATAGGGGGTCTATTATTTATAAGTGGCTCTACAAGAATTAAAATCTTTTTAAATAACCTAAAGTACATGAGGCCACTTCATCCCTGTTCTCACCCCATTGAAATGAATAATTTCAGTGTGACTTTTTGCACAGTAAAGGACCAATCCCAGAAGGTGCAGAATGCCCTGGAGGAGGTGCTGTTATTTATGACAGGTGAGGGGGCTCAGCACCTCCATTGTTGTGAAACTCCAAGTTTGCACCCCCCAAAAAAACAGTTATCAGCCATCCAAAGGTGAGAAAGTGGTTGAACATCAAGAGGCCATTAAGAAACTCATTGTTCTATTCTAAGAGCTGCTTAGCTAGCATAGGCAACTACAGAGTTGTAACACAAGGCAGTACAGATATTCCAAGCCCAAAGATAAAGCCAGCCGCCCCATCAGAGCAGAATGAGCTCACAGTCACAGAATATAGTTGTCCAGTAAATAAATAAAATATAATAAATAAATAAATAAATAATGCCTAGCTCTTATGTAGTGCTTTTCATCAGTAGGCCTCAAAGAGCTTTACAAAGGATCATTATCCCCATTTCACAGATGGGAAAACTGTGCTGTGGCTATGGAGGGGTAAATCTGTGCAAACAGAGCCTGCCTGTGTCCCTCATTAAACGGGAGTCCTGAATTGTGGTTTAGTTTGTGCAAGCTAAAAGAGGTGCTATGGGCACAGCATGAAGAGTGAGTGTGGTTGAGCATATTACGCAGACATTGAGCCACATTCATCACTGAAATTAGCAACGGAGTGGCACCCAGTTATGCCAGTAGTGTATTTAGTATTTTATACTAACTAATAAACACATGTCAGAGGTAAGGTGCTGCTTGTTAACCCCATGTGAATTAGATGTAATGCAATGGAACTATTTCTACTTAGGGGGGAAATGGGGGAGGATAGATAGATAGATAGATAGATAGATAGATAGATAGATAGATAGATAGATCCTTGATTAAATGGCATTAGCATGGGTGCTCATGCATTCCTTTTGAAATTAGAGATAGCAGTGTTTTGCATTTTGATAAAGTTATTTTTTTTCCATTTTGGGTTTCACAAAATGTTATCAATTTTTTCAATATATTTCTCTGTCCCTTAATCTGAGGCATTCTTTTTCAAAGGAATATTTAATCAAACCTTTCCATCCCTGTTCAGAGTGGCACTCTGTCCCCCTCTAGTGGTGGCTAGGCCAGCCAGAGATTGATGAGCCTGCTACAGCTGTAGCTAAGAGATATATGTCCCTTAGCTCAGGCCGTAGAGGCTCTTGCATTGAGGTCCCATATTTGAGCCCCACTGCCGATGCCCCCTCCCTGTGGATCGGCATTATTATATACACACACATACACACACAGGCACCAGAACTCACATCTTGTCAGAGCCAAAATGACCTCAAACCTCAGATTAAGCTCCGTTCTGAATCTAGAACCTATGATTTTCAAGCTGATTCTAAAATTTGGCAAAACCAGCTTTCCAATCTTTGCTTGAAATGAAAGTTGAATCCTACGAATAACAGAGTGTACAGAAAAGTTAAACAGCAATGTGATCAACTCTGTGTACAATGTAAAATATATGGCTTTGTGGTCACTAAATACTATTGCTGAATACCAGTGGGGGTTAATATAAAGTAGTTGCAAAAACAGTCTGTATCCAAAATGCATACAGAGGCAATGCTGGCTCTAATTATTGCACTGTATAGAGAGATCAGTCAACTCTATTCCGAGCAATTCACTAACTTTTCTTTTGTGTAAACTTGGCACTGAGGGACTTTTGCTATTGAACTAAATAAAATCCTCAGCACATGGCCATGGCCCAGAGGGACACTTTATCATTTGTATATAGAGAGCCATTTAATTATGGCTTAATTATACAAAATACTGCTATTTATTTTCAATCAGTCTGCAAACTCTATAATTGTGGATTATTTACTGATGAACTACTTACAATCCATTATTCTATTATGTGAATGGATTCAAATCCAAAAACATGCAAATGTTTAATAGCATAGTTTAAACCAGTTGGAGCTTTCATTGGTGTTCAAGAAAAAAAAAAGTTCATACTGATGATTTGGGAAAACAGAGTTATACAACAACGAAAACAAGGTTTTGGTTTGTTGAGGAAGAAGTTTCTGAAAATTCAGTTCAATTTATTATATCATTATTATTTGTTATTCTACTTCTGGTTATCATCTCCTTCTGATAGTATTTCATAAAGTGCAGAAAACAAACATGCAAGATAATGGACACAATTTTCAAAAGTTCCTAATAATGGGATTTTCAAAATCACCTCAGCCAGGTAAGTGATTTCAGTGGGAGTTAGGCACTTAGCCATTTTAAAAATCCCACTAGACATCTATCTGTATCTAAGTGCCTGAATACCTTTCAAATCTGGCTCCTAGGCACCTGTTTCCCATTTTAAAAAGAGATTTAAATACTTAGGACCCCATTTACACACTTATGAAAATCACACCCAGTCTTTTTAGTGCAGAAGAACTAAGTGACAAATACCAGTTCTATTTAGGTTAATAAAATAGATAATAAAAATGGCAAATGATAAAATAGATAGTGACTTTCATCTAAGAAGTTTAAAGTGCTTTATAAACCTTTAACTGAACTTCCCAACACCAATATACATTAATTAATATTTATCTGTGGTGCCTAGGGGCTGCAGCTGAGATCAGGAATCCAAGATATGGTGCAAGACTCATCTTTCCTCCCAGTGGTTGGGCTGAAGGTTGACTGGTCTGGGGGGATTCTGTGTTTCTTTGGTGTGTTTCATTGGATAACACAGAAATAAAATTAGAGATGACCCTTTTAACTGGCAAAATGAATGAAAGGGGAAACACAATGGCTATGCATTCACAATTTCACTTAGAACAACAAAATTCTTCCAGCAATGTACTGGACTTACTCATGTTTATTAAAGGACGGACTGAAGGATGATGATAATCAGAGAGAAGATTTTAAACATACTGGCCCTAGGTTCAATGGGAATATTTGTACTTGGATAAGAAATGTGAGCAAAAACTAGCCTATCATTTGGCTTTGGAGGAAATTTGGGTACAAGGTCCCTGTTACATATTTGTTGAATGATTTTTCAATCATCATATCAAGCAACTAGAATTACAGACACTCAAGCTGCAGGGTTCAGAAATGGCTAATTTAGACAAAGGCAAGAATAACATTTGCTGGTCACAAAGTAAAATAATCTTCCCCATGGCCTGCTTGTTTGGTCCGAGTCAAACGAAGAGGCCCTAGTGATGGAACCATTGCTACCCAGAAGAAAGGGGAAAAAAGCAGAAGTCTGGTATTTGATACTAGTGATAGGCCAAAGTCACAGAGAACCAGATTATGAGCCCCTTACTCCCACTGGTGAATTTTTACTCAGTTTGGTAACCTCTTCTGAGTAACTGCTCACCAGTGTAACTAACGGGCTCAGAATCTTACCCAAAATTAACACCTGGGCAGGGTTTCAAATTTCTGAGTGTTCAGGTACGTTCATAAGTGGGGCTCTTATGCCAGTCCATCTCTCTTTGAGACATTTGTAAACTGAATTGGTATGGTTCTTTACTGCATGAAAATACTAATGACAAGCAATAGGAAAGTCAGCATTTCCAGTACTGAAAGATCCAGTATGTGGATATGGCCAAGACAGCCAGAAATCATCATCTGGGACCTGATTCTCTTCTCACTTACCCTGGTGCCAATCAGAAGTAACCTCACGGAAGTCAATGAAATTATCCCATTGATCTCAGTGCAGCTACATATAGAAGCACTTTGTGTGTTTTAAAGGGTGTTTTCCTGCCACTGTCTGGCAGAAATATTCTGTGACTAAAGAGAGAAAGTCTCCTTATCACTACAAAATAAATATTATTTGCAGAACATTTTCACTAAACAGGGGAAACTTGCATGTTAAGTCAGGTGACTATGAACACTGGTTTATTTTATCTGTTTCCTTTTCTACTTCAGCAATGTTCCAGGGCCCTCCTAGATAAAACAGTTGCAGGACTGTGAGGATCAATTCTGAAAGGTGCTGAGCAGGAGGGACTGCACATTGGAAGTTGCTGGGCACTCTGGTCCCAACTCAGGAAAGACTTTAAGAATATGCCTACCTTTAAACAGGCAAATAGTCCCAATTGGGATTAGGATGAGATTGTCATAGAGGGCAGATTGTCCCACATCTGCCTGCTGCAGGGAGAGGAAATTGAGCTCCTGCCTTGCTTTCCCAGGGCTCACAGAACCTGGCATTGAAGCAAGCAGCCCAGAAACCAGAGTTTTTCTCTCGACTCCTATCCTTGTGATTCAGCAGGCTGTCAGTGGGGGCACTACTGAGCAACTGCAGCAGGAAAGGGACCGCGCCTGTTTAGCATGCACCCAGCTTGCACCAGAACTGCTTCTGGGACTGTGGAGGAAGTGGTGCAAGGCCACTGGGGAGGTGGTGGGGCTGATTCAAACACTTCAGATTAAACAAAAAACAAAAAAAAATAACCATGGGTCAGAGCTTGGAAACACATTTTGAATTCATAGTCCAATCCAGATTTTCTTCCTAACAGCGTTGCCTCCAAAAGCCACAGTGTCCAGAGCCTTGGGGGCCACAAGTGATTCCTAGGCCATAGGTTGGACACACTGCATTAAGCACTTGCCTGTATGTTCCATTCTGTTCCTGATATTTTACCTATCTAGGCCTTGCAACCTCCTTACACTCCCCAACGCCCAATGTACCTCCACCCCAAAGAATCATTCAGCCAGTTCCATAACATTTAAGTGATGGCAGATCACATCAGATGTGAAGCAGGAGTACGACAGCACTTCTCTCAGATAGCAGGACCATGGAAGTAGAGAAGTGAGCCACTGATCAATACAGTTGACATTGGTGCATCCCAATTCATAACCACCCGGGCATTTTCCTGTCTATAAAATAAACATCCTACTGACAAGAGTGAATATTTGAGTGACAGATTTCAAATCAGAAAACAAGAGGCCCAATCCTGCAATACTTTATGAGGACTGTCATCCTAACTTCACTCATATGACTCTAATGACAGTTCCCACAGAGTAAAGGGTTTTAGGTCCAGGCACAAGGTATCATATGTTCATCACATTAGTATGATATGATATGTCAGTACTTCACTATATCAGACAAAATTTATACTAAGCCTCCATTTATAAATGGTTTATAAAGGGTTAATATATTATTTATAGCTGTTATAAGCCTATTGTATACATTAGTAGTATGTGTACAGATGTGTTACAGATGGCTATAATTACATCAGAAGAAGGTTATAGCTGATTAATAGTTATTACAACATCTATTAATCATGTATCATGTGTCTTTATACATTATTTATAAACAGGAGCATCATATAGAGGAGTGACCAATATGTCACGTATAATGTGCCAGTACCATAGTTGCTTCTTCTATTAGGGCCTAATCTAGCTCATTAATACCTATAAAGATTTTTCAGACCTTTTTAAGTATAGCTAGATTTTATACAGGTCATAAATGAAAATAAATCCAGTGATCTAGTTATGCTGAAAGCAACAGTGTATAAGTCTAATGTGTATAATATTTATAACTGTCTTCATCAAGTTAAAAGAGTGAGTAGCTCAATGGTTGACCATATAGATTTATTTGTGCAAGAAGAGTCAGTCGATTTATTCATTTTGCACCCCCAGTATTGTTGTCATCAATAACTGTACAGTTAAATCTACTGGTAATGAAGGGGCTAGGATTCTGATTGACCTAAGCATTACAGTAACAGCCCATAAATGTCAACCATCACTTCAAGATTGCTGAGGCACATCTCTCTTTCTTCTGGCTATATCATCTTCACAACAAAACAAACTTCTGAAAGCAAAAATCTGTTGACATCCGGAAACCCAGACAATATGTACAGTAACATATATTCTGCCAGTGCAGTTATGAAAAATGAAGTAAATGCAATTTAGATATAATAGCAGCAACCACCACATTTGCCTGTATCCAAACCTAGCATAATAGAACCAGTTCCCAGAAAAATAAGGTCATGTTTTTCCATTTATAAAAGTTAGTCTGGTCCCGTTGACGTGTACAAAAGCAGTTCTCTGTTTTCCTTTTATACTTTGTGGTGCACCATTGCAATCGGGACTGATATTTGTATTATGACATTGTGAACTCATGGTTTTATTGTGATTCCCCAATATTTGATGTTTTTCTCAGCTTCTACTTCCCTTTCCTGTATTAGAGGGATCATGGAGCCTTCCATTGATTGGATGCTGAATTGGAAGGTGACGCCATGCCCAATAACGTGCCAACGGGTTCATTGCAGTAATTTTTATTTAATTGCAAGGAGTCACTGACACCACAGAAATGATATTGCGCCATAATGTCTCCATATTTCCCATTCCTGACTCTTTTCTATGTTTCATCTCTGAATTAGTGGCCATTCCTGCTCCTGCGGATGCTAATGGCAAAATATTTCCATTGACTTCAGTGGAAGCGGGATCAGGCTGATCCAAAGCCCATTGCAGCCAAGGAGAATCCTTCAGGCTGCAAGCATCCGGCATCCTGCCTTGTTGTGTCTTGTGAAGTATCATGTACATTTACTGCATTATATAAACAACATTATATAAACAACATTATAAACAGCATTATATAAACAACATTAATGGCTTAAATATGCTGACTTCGCTGATTAACAAACTGCCAACGGGCAACCAAACCCAACACACTGAAAAACAGGCAAGACTCGCTCATACATTTTTATAGTCCTTTAGAGTTGCTTATTGTCTGCAATTTTAAAATTTTGTACGCACCTTGAGAAATTGGTGAAAGATGCCATGCATATCAGTACTTCTTTGGTATTTGTTTAATTGCAAATTTAAACATACCTCCAGACGGATATTTTTTCAGTGAATTTTCCATCCTTACTGGCGCAATGCTATTTTCTTTGAGGATGCTTTGAACACACCATTGCAGCAGCAGCAGCAACAGGGCAAAATGTCATTGTTAATGCTCTTTATGCTAATTTCTAATCCACCGTATAACACTGATCTTTTCCCTTTCTTATGTTTCCTTTAGGCTATTTTCCTACCTCATAACCTACCATTTGTTTCTGGAGGCAGCCTCATTAAGGGCCAAATTCCACTCTCATTTACACCCATTATGTCCCATCACTTGGTTTCACGACTGTAATAGAACCCAGTTTGGCCACTGGCACTTTTTGGTTCTATCTTGGTCATTAATCTTTCTTTATTGCGGTATGTTAAACAAACCGTTAAAAATAATTCTAACTGGCAATGAGAAAGTTTGGTGCCCTTTAAGAGACATTGTTTGAACTGATACTTAAAGATTTCCAATTCTCAGGGGTCAGGAAAGTAATGTTTTCATGTTTTTACAAGTCATTTTGCAGCAAGTATTATATTGTCCAGAAATGATGTTTAAAGTTTCAATAGCTTCTGGTTCTCTGTGCCACATCACCCTGTAACAGCCCCCAAATTGTTTCTGAATCACGTTTCCTCTGGCAAGGAGGGGTAACCCTCATTTTATATTACACTGTACAATGTACAGTGCTCTTGCCCCACTCAGAACAACTTTAATGTCAGAATGAAAAATGATAAAGCATAAATTAAATAGCAACCATATGTTTGCTGTAATGTATCTTGTTGTTTTTTCTAGCCAGGTAAACAATTTCCCTATATCTCCCATTGAAATTGAAATTTCGCCTCCTAGACTTGCCATAGAACACCAAAGACCAGATATATCATGTGTGCAGATGAGTGAATTTGAGCTTCAATTAATGCAAAGTGATATCACTTATTGCCCCCAAGCCAAACTTTTCCCTTTAACTAACAATGCTTGTTAAATATGGTATCCTCTGTCAAGCTACAGAGTCGTTTTAGAGCTTTACAAACAAACTTAAGCTTCCAGGCCGTGTTATGACAAAGAACAGTGAGTCTTTCCATGGGATTAATCTAGTAAATCCTTTGTAAATTATCTGAACAAATAAATGTTACAAAATTCTACTGGTCAGGCGTCTCCCCCCTTAAATTGGCAATTGGAAGGAGCTCTGTGTATATCACATTATTTGAATAAGAGGCCATCCAAAACCTACAGAAATCATTATGATTAAATCAAAGCCACTTGTTTCCTCCTGTGCAGAGGGGAGGATATCCATGGGCCCAAGGTCCCATACCTATATTTATGGTTCCTGGGGAGACAAGCTAGGCTTACGCAATACTCTCACTGGGACTGAGGCACTGGCTGGCTTACTAAAATGTTGGATCCATTTATCTTATGAGCATTTCTAGGCTGTGTCCATCTTTTGTCTTCTGCATATTAGCTGTTGTTATAATTATGTGTTATTGACAGCATGCAAAATGTACTAAATACTCACTGAACATAAAGCGGAGCAACACACGAACTAAGTGTTCAGGGGATGTTAGGCACACATCTTCAGCCAGGATACTGATGCCTGACTTTTCTATATTTTGGTCTCTGGACATTCTCTTTGAGCACCTTCTCCAATCCCATTCTGCCCCCTTCCTCACAGTTTCTACACCTCAGCCTCACTCCACCTGACCTGCATGATCCCATCCTCTCTTCTTCCCGATGCCTCCCATGTCCTGTTCCTGTCTCATGTCTTTCCTTCAATGCCCTTCCTTCTTTTGTCTACCTGTTTAATTAATCCCCTCCTAACTAAACTCCACCCAATTGAAAATAAATCACCACACTAACGTGACGCGCCTCTGTCTCTGTCTTGGCTATTTAGATTGTAAGGTCTTCAAGGCAGGCACATCAATTACTCTGTGCGTGCTCTGCACCTAGCACCATGGGACCCGTACTCAGGCAGCCCCTAGACATTACCACAACAATCTTACCTATTACATTTTGTGGGTTTTTAAAAATGATTTAATCTCCAATCCAATTGTGACATCAATCAGCTCTGAAGAAGAAAATAACCCTTATACAGAAAGACAATTGCAGAATAAGTTTTCTGGCACATGTGTACCACATGCATGTGCATTCTAGAAGTGATTTTTAACACACTTTTTTCACGCATTATAGCTCCATAGAACCATGATCTGATTTCACCTCCAGTATGGGATTTTTAATTATCGTGATGGTTTTCAGCACTGTCATATTTTTGCCTGTGTCAGACAATCCTTATCTGAAGCAGACAGGCTTCTGAATATATTAAAGAATGACCTGCTTGAATCTCCAGACCCTACACGCCAGTGCTGCAGACTGCTAGATGAGCTGGAAAT